>NW_024070188.1:31518154-32007262 GCF_014754425.2 Oryx dammah
TTACCTTATGACATAGTAGATTGCAGGATTAGTGTTTGGGATCACAGACAAATACAAGGTGAGATGATCAAATCCAAAGTGGATGGAAGTCTTTCAGCTGCCCGGGAAACCTGCAAGAGGTAAACGGCCACTAAGACTGTTATCCAAATAGCCTGACAATTAAGGTTATAGTAGCCATATCATTCAACATTAACCAATGAATTCCTTTAATCCTTTTGCTGACGTCTCTCTCGTTGCCCACTCTCAGAGACTCAGGCGCCAGTGTCTTCAGCAATAACTTTGTTTTAGGTGGATGATTTTTTTCTATAAGAGATGCCACCTTCATAGATCTCCATTTCTTTTCATGAGAAAGTGGTTCTGAATATTTTCCTGGGTTTTTTCTTTTTCCTCCCAAATTGGATCCCTACCTATTCTTATAGCTGAGGAGGCTGTGAAGGGTGGATGTACTTCTGGTTACTGTCATTTGAGTAGAACTAAGAAGAGACCAAGAATAGGCAGCACACAACACCCTAGTCTCTGACTGCCCGAGAACAGATCTGGCGGAGCGCCCGCCAGGGCTGTTTAGGTGTGAGAGGCCACCCCCACAGCTGTGCCGCCACAGTGGTTAACCTACCACTGGGGAATTGGTGTGCGGTGGGCAGCCTTAGTTACCAGGGGAAATGATTTGGCCATTTCTGGGGAAATTTGCTGTAAAATAGAGCTGTGTATAGAATACTTTTTATTGAATTGCTCAATACACTTCATAGAACAAGAAACCTTCCTGTCAAGGAGCAGGTGTCTCTATGTTTCACCAACAGAAAAATGAATTAAGTTTGCTTCAAGCCTCATTGGGCTTCCCTGACAGCTCAGTTGGTAAAGAATCCGCCTGTGATGCAGGAGACCCCGGTTCGATTCCTGGGTTGGGAAGATTCATTGGAGAAGGGATAGGCTACCCCCTTTAGTATTCTTGGACTTCCCCTTGTGGCTCAGCTGGTAAAGAATCCGCCTGCAAATGGGAGACCTGGGTTCAATCCCTGGGTTGGGAAGATCCCCTGGAGAGGGGAAAGGCTATCCACTCCAGTATTCTGGCCTAGAGAATTCCATGGACTGTATAGTCCATGGGGTCGCAAAGAGTCGGACACAACTGAACAGCTTTCACAGGCCTCACAGTCACTCAGATTGTGGTGATGGTGGTGGGGGGATAGCTGGAGGAAAGCAGCTCTCACAACTCCCAGCCTATGCGCTCCCCGACCTGGCTTGCCGACTGGATCATTTCCTTGATGGCCAGTTTCAAACAGCTCATTCTGCCCTCTTACCTCAAGAGGCTGCCAGTGCCGATAGCCCATTCAGATGGTTGTTTGAAACCTCTTTTCTCATTGGCTTAGATTCCCGACTTTCCCCTGGCTTTAGCGTCTGCCCCCAGCCCCCTTAGAGAATCCTCTTCCTTCTTCGTACTTCATCATGGTTGCCATGTCACGGTTTCTGCTGTCTTATGGAGGGAGAGGTAATCTTGGCCGTTTCTTCCATAATGAAATAATTTTTTTGTGATAAGAATTCACCCTTCCAAGGACCATAACTAAATCATAGGGAAATTGCTAAATGAGTATTATTTGGAGAGAATGGTCACATTCCAATATAAATCAGAAGTCATTGGTACACAGAGTGCTGGGATTACATTCTCTCAGCTCAGGGGAAGGAGAAACAGGCTAGTCTAGTCTGTCTTGTTAGGCAGATAGTGATTAATCAGCTCCATCCTGGCCAGACCGAGACTACTGGGCAATATGGGTTGTGACGGCATAGGGAAACCCAAGACACAGCTGCAGGTATAAGCCTTTAGTTCCATTGTTTCAGGAATCTGCCTCTGGTGTTTTCTCACTCTAGAAGGTAAGAGCTGAGAGGCAGGAGGTCAGGTGTGATGGACCAAGACAGGCTTCAGAACCAGCAGGTCTGAGTTCAAAATCAGTGCAAAATCATCCAGATTGCAGGATTGTTGTAAAGATTAGAAATAACCTGTGCCTTGCCTGGCACGTGATAGCTGTTAATAGTTACCTTTCAATACTAATGACTGGAAAAGTACTGCTAGACCAATGACAACACAGACCAAAGACTTTAATTAGTCCAGTTCTGTTTCTCTAAAGCCCATTAAAAAAAAAACTGTTTTAAAAATATTTCCTCAAAACAAACGCATGTTCAATGTCCAGTGTAAAATTCAGAAAATTAATTCCATGGTTTTCATGTTAGTGCTTTTCCTTCTATATATGTATTTACATCAAATTCCTTTTTAAGATTCAGTTGTGGTTTTATATCCTGTTTTTTCCCCTTTAATATTTTAATGAGAAAAGTCTCTTATTTTCATGGAACAAGAAATTCCTGAAAGCATTTTCTTCAGCGGAACTCTGCCTACTGTTTCTGCTTACTCCACACAGAAGGAAGTTCCTAGGAAAGTGAGAATTCTTTGCTAAAGTGAATATTCAGTTTTGTAACCAAAAGGAAGCCCCAAACCAAAGAGTGTGCATTTAGTGATGGGTAAGGCCAGGGGAAATGATGTGTTAACTTGACTTCATACAGCAGAGACTTTGTTTTGTGTTATGGAAAATTTCAAACACATACAAAAATAGGATAGTACACTGAGCCTCGGCTCAGCCCTCCTCTGGCCTCAACCGTTATGAACACGTGGCCAGTCTTATTTCTCCTCTCCTCCCACTCACCACCCACCACCCCCCAGGTGATGTTTGACATAGATCTCAGATGTCATTTGGTTTCACCCAAGGTGCACTTTGGGGCAGGCTCCTGTGCTGTGCTGTGGTGTCTGGTTCACGCTCAGTGGTGCTGTGGGAACACACCCAGGATGTAGAATGAGACACAGGTGTTAAATCGCTCCTTAGCTGTGACTGAGGAGAAACTGAGGTCCAGGCATCTCTGCTGTGATGTGGAGATGCTTCCCAGAGTTGCCTAAGGATTGATGTTGATGACATATGTAAAGCATCTCCCAGTGCCCTGCAGTTGGTAGGGCCTTGACAAACGTGAGATCTCTCCTCTCCTATCCAACTCCTGCAGCTTCTCCCCGGGACTGGCCTCCTTGACCTCTGCCCCTCCAAGTTGCTGGTGCTCAGACATTGCCATCTTTATCCCTTACAGCAGGTTGCCTGTTGCCAGCTCCTACTGCTGCTGGGGATTTAAGCTGCCGACTTCGTGAGCCATGCTTGACGAGGCAGGAAATTAACGCCTCTGCCACTCTTCTTGCCTCCAATCTGGTGTCTGTGGTCCAGCTGAGAACCCAGGATTCTGGTGTAGCCTGCATCCTCCTCCTTCCTTCACTGCACTGAGCTGATCTGGCCTTTGGAATAGTTGATCTCCTTTCCCTTTATTTTCTCCATTGGGTCTGGATTTGGGTTTCCTTGTTGATTGTCTGATTGAAGCAGAATCCCATAACAAGGGTGGTGAGGGGCCAACTCCTGGGGTGCCCAGGGGTTGCTGGGATGAGGCTATGAATAAAATGAGTGAAGCCAAAGCTGGAAGCTGCTGGCAGGGTGAAGTGGAGAAAGGCTGGGGCAGGTTCAGGTTGAGGTTGAGGTTATCAATCCTCAGACTTCCCTTCTGGGGAGGATGGGTGCTTAGCTGGCTCTCAGACCTAAAGACACTTACTATGGGGGAGAGGCAAGAAGTTATGCAACAGGACTGGATGTGGCCAGTGTGGCCGGCACTCCAGGTTGAGCTGAGGTTGGGCAGGTTGGGCCTCTTCAGCCCAGAAGGCTGTGGTAGGGGTGCCTGTTCTTTTCCCCAACAAATCCAGCTTACACTCCCTAGATGTGATCACGGGAGAGGTCTCGCAGGGCGAAGCTCTCTGTCCTGCACTGCTCTTTATAATGCAGCCATTGGACAGCTGAGAGCCACGTGGGTCAGTCTTGAGCTCTGTGTTTAAAGAAGCACAGACAGGAATTTCCATCTTTCTCTAAGCTTGCTAACATTGGAACGTTTTCTAGAACATAGCTCAAAATTCTTCTGTACATGCCCTGCCCTCTTCTCAAGTCCTCCCAAACGTTAGCGAGCCCCTCACTCTCCACCCTCGACTGCTGACCACATTCACTTAGTACCCGCTGTCTTGTTTCACGATCCCCTCTCCTGTCTGCTTCAGACCCTGCAGTGTCTGCCTCCCAGTTTGTCACACTGGCCACCCTCCAGCCAGTGTAATTAGTTGTTCTGCTTTTCCCTAGAGAACATAAATGGGTGCGCTTTTTGTCTTTTTCTCCTCACATGAAGAAACACTTTAAGGGTCTGTTAGACCCGGGAAGGAGAAATCCTTTATTTTCCCCCATCTCAGCACTCTTCACCTGCTCTCGGCCTTCCCCTCCCTGCCCTCCTCACTGCACTTGTTGGGATGAGGAGTTTTGCTCTGCCAGCTGCCTCTGCAGGGTAACAGCCCCAGTGACTTGCTGCCTAGATCCATCCGGCCCCACCGTCTCAGCTGCTGCAGTCATACTGTGGCTTCCAGCTGAGTCAAACCAATTTATGACAAAGACTGACGCTGACGCTCTCTGAAGAAGGTGGTGGGGCTCTAGGCCCTGTCCTTTGTCGCTTATTTTGAGCTGTTTGATATCTTGGCTTCTGTCCTTTTCTTTGTTCCTAAGTCTCGGTCTTTGGAAGAAGCTTGCTCCACAGTCCTCTGTTCTGACTTAAGGGCCCGGAATCCTGCTGTGGATTCTAGTGGGGTCACCTAGGGGGTCACCCCGGCTTGGCGGCCTGCTGCTTTTGTGGGTTTTGGTTTAATTTTTATTTATTTTTGACAAATAAAAATTGTATATAATTAAGGTATACAACGTGATAATTTGATATATGTACACACTGTGAAGTGATTTCCACAACCAGATTAATGAACATATCCATCACCTCTCATACTTATCTTTTCTGTGTGTGTAGAGGCTACTTGAGATTTGCTCTTTTAACAGATTTCAAGTGTATAATACATTATTAACTATAGTCACCATGCTGTACATCTAAAATTTATGTATTTAAGTCCTTAGATTGAGCTTTTAAGCACTTTGTAAGACATGGCTGTAGGTAACTTTCCTATCAGAATTCCAGGTGGCCAAGTTGACCTAATAGTCTTTGTGTTTATTTCTTTACCTCACATAATCCCAATAGCTGTGGTGGAATTTAGAGGTGAAATAGGCAAGTAAAATGAACACTTCTGCTGTGAATGTTTTACGAAAGAAATTCTAAAGATTTTGTAAGTACAAGCAAGCTACATACAATGGTGAATATAGGTATTGGGTTTCTTTCTTCCAGTTTTATTGAAATATAATTGACATACAGTACTGTATAAATTTAAGTGTATAGAATAACGATTTGACTTACATACATCATGAAATGATTATCAGAGTAAGATTAGAGACCATTCATCATCTTATATAGAAAGTGAAAAGTGAAATCACTCAGTCGTGTCCAACTCTTTGTGACCCCATGGACTATAGCCTACCAGGCTCCTCTGTCCATGGGATTCTCCAGGCAAGAGTACTGGAGTGGGTTGCCATTTTTTAAAATTTTATATCTTTATAGATACAAAATTAAATAAGTAGAAAAAATATATTTTATGAGAACTCTTAGAATTTAGTCTCTTAACAACTTTCCTACATAACATATGGCAATGTTAATTATATTTATCATGTTATATGTTGCATCCTTAGTGCTTATATATCTTATAACTGGAAGTTTGTACCTTTCTTGACTGTCTGCTTCAGTCTCCCCTTCTCCAGCCCCCTACTGCTGGTAAGCACAAATCTGACCTCTTTTTTTTTGAGTTTGTTTATATGCTTGTTGAACACAATGTTCCCATTACACAACATAGTGATTTTCTTTGTATGCATTTGAAAATAATCATCACAATTCTAGTTAGACATGTCATCACAAAGACATTGCTTGGTTATTGACTATATTCCCCACATTGTACATTTCATACCTGTGACTCATGTATTTTTCAACTACAAGTTTGTACCTCTTCCTCTCCCTCATCTATTTCTGTCCTCCTCCCATCCCCTGGGTATTGGCTTTATTGTACACTTGATTCTTAATATCAATCAGTCAACTTCCATATATCTGAAAATTTGTGCCTTTTGATCAATATTGATTAATGTCTTTTCCTCCTATCCTCTAGTCTTTTGCAATTCTGCTTTCTGTAACTGTGCTGCTGCTGCTGCTAAGTCGCTTCAGTCGTGTCCGACTCTGTGCGACCCCATAGATGGCAGCCCACCAGGCTCCCCCGTCCCTGGGATTCTCCAGGCAAGAACACTGGAGTGAGTGGGTTGCCATTTCCTTCTCCAATGCATGAAAGTGAAAAGTGAAAGTGAAGTTGCTCAGTCGTGTCTGACCCTTTGTGACCCCATGGACTGCAGCCTACCAGGCTCCTCCACCCATGGGATTTTCCAGGCAAGAGTACTGGAGTGGTTCTGTAATTATACGTTCAACCTATTTTTTAAATTACAGATATAAGTGAGATCATGTGATACTTGTCTTTGCATATCTGGCTTATTTCACTTAGCATAAAGTCTTCCAAGTTCTTCCATGTTGTCAAAAATGACAGAATCTTTTTTTATGGCTAAATATGTATACATGTATACAGATGTGTGCATGTATATATCATCACATATTCTTTATCCATTCATCTGACAGATGTTTAGATTGTTTCAAATCATGGCAATTGTGAATAATGCTGTGGTATTATGGGAGAGGAGATAGTTCTTCGAGATAGTGATTTTATTTCCTTTGGATATAACTCCAGAATTGGGATTGCCAGATCACATGACTGCCTGCTGCTTTGAGGCTACTTGTTGGACTTGATTTCTGAGACTTTCGGATTCCTTGCTTCTGGTCTCCTCCCTCTAGTCCCAAGGGCTTCTCCCTAGGATGTCCCAAGACATCCCTGCTCTTTCCTGTTGTGCTTCTCACGCTGACAGCTGGACCTGCCTTTGGATGCTGACAGCTGTGCCTGTTGGGATGAATGGCGTCCGAGCACCTTCAGGGGAACCTGCCCCTCAGTGTGTGAGCCAGTGTTTCGCTTGGTCCCTCTTGGTTTCCTTCCTGCCCCAGACACACGGCCATTCTTATTTGCATTGCTCCTTTATTACTGTTGCTGATAGCTCCCAAGTCTAAAGTGCCTACTTTGTATCGGAGTTTCCTCATATCATCTCATTTATTCTTCACTAAAATCCTAAGTTGTGTCTATTATAAACATTTGGCAGAGAAGGAAACTAAGGCTCAGAGAGGTTCAGTAACTTCCCCAGTGTATGTTCCTAAGTAATGGCAGAGCTAAGATTCTAGCTAAAAAAGGGGAAAGAAAAAGAAATGCTCAGGAAAGTTAAAAAAATATAGGTTTTTGGATCTTGCCAAAAAAGTTCTAATACTGGTATGTTTGATGTGGGGACTAGGGAATATATATTTTGAACAATTGTATAGATTTTGAATCAGTTGAATCAACTGGTCCAAGGACTGTCCTTTGGGAACATTCTTTACTGTTCCCAAAGGACAGTATATTACTGGTACGCTGCAGGGTAGCATTCTTTACTGAGACAAAGTTAACTATAGCCTTGGTGGGTCTGATTTCTCTTGTTACACAGTGTAAGTCATTTAAGAATGCCTAGTTGCATGTGTCACATGTTAGACTTGTTTTGATTCTCTTTCATGCCAAGAGGCTTGCCTACACAGTCAATCTCTTGGAAAGTAGCAGGCTCTGAAGGCAGATTCTCAAAATTGGGGGCCCTATTGAGGGCCCCTGTCCTGTGAAACCGTAGTTGGAAAGGATCAACAGGAAATGAAGGAGACTTAAGAGATGGTTTGTTAAAATGCTACCAATGATTCTAAGATGTTATCAGAAAAATCCAGAAATGTAGCACATTGAGAAAGTGTGAACTACTCAGCTGCATTTCAATTTGACTAATTGTTAGGCTTCAAGAATAGAAGGGTGTGCTACGTAGAAGGGCTAGGAAAAAGCAAACCAAGGAAGAAATCTATCCAGCTGAATTCAGATAAGAATGTGTTTGATTTCAGGTCAGCCAGCCTTAGTTCTTGGTATAGAAAGCTTCCTTGGAGGAGAGGAGCAGTTTCTGTAAGAGTGTTTCCAGTAGGAACTAGTTCTTGACAAAGACCAGCTGCTCTTGATGGAAAATGGAGTTTGCTAAGCAGGAGTTTCCTCGTGAACCTACTGGATGGCTAACCATCCGGGAAAGGGAAACCTCCACAGATGCGTGGACTCATTCGTCACATGAGACCATCTTACCATTTCATTTGTGTGCTGTTGCAGCAGTTACTCTTCATGGGTTTAGACAGCCTGAGCCCACTGCCTCCAGCTGGATCCCCATTGGCTCAGCTGATTGAAGCTGAGTTTCTGAAGGCTGAGCTCTGAAACCACAGTGGATCTATCAAGGACCTATGCCTGTGAGATTCAATCTGGAACTCCCAGCTAGGCTTTCGAAGCTGAAAAGAATCATTTGTCTGGGCTTTAGGGGGCTCAGGGATGCTCACGGGGGTCTCTGGGCGTCTATTCCCAAGTAACCCTATTCTTTGGATACTAAGAGGATTGCAGACTTAAATTTTCTCCTAGGAAGTAAATATTCCATCTCCCTCTCCCCCGCCAAATGCTGCTTTTCACACTAAAACCACATATAAAACTTGGTCCAAAAAAGTGGATAACTTTGTGTGTCTTAGATAGGTAGGTAATTTGAATTACACCATGGAGAGATTGAGGCAAAGGGGATGTGAACAGGTGCCCTGTGAATTGATGGCAAAGTGGGATTCAAATGCCCATATCTCTAACTTCTTATCCTGTATTCAGCCCAATTAAATCTCAATTATTCCAATTGGCAATGTGGCTCTATCTACATTTTGTTCCTTTAGACATTGTCTTTTTATTGCCTTGGTTCTGATTGGCTCATGAATTCCTTTGTGTTGAGATGTTGAGATATCATTTTGCATATGGTAGACCAGAGTTTGTGAGACATGCTTGCTATGATCATAAAGAGGTAAAGAGCTAGAGATCTCACCTGGTCAAAGCTCTAAGTCAAAGAGTAAAAAGTTTGCTCCCCCTCCTCTCATCAAAAAAAATGAAAAAGATGTTCATGGGCTTTGTTGAGGTTGGTGCTCTGTAGAATGATACAAAGTACAGAAGGTACTTTGTGTCAGCAGCAAAATCTAGCAATGGTCAAACAGAGCTGTTGATAAAGCTTATAGGGAAGATTGTGGTGAGTGTGTGAAATTGGAACCTCGGCTGGAGACAGAAAGGACATCTTATGAATGAGAATTGAGGACACAAATTGAGTAAACACACAAAACAGACAAAAGCCCCAAACCCCTGTGGTTCATTAATTAAATTCTTTAACAAATATGTATAAAATACTCATAATAATATGGCAATTATTTTACAGTATTTTTTTCATCTTTAAAAGTTATGCAACTTTATCCAAGGATTGGATAATCCTTTAACTTCCCTTTCTACAAGGGTGCTTGCCCTGCTTCTGAGTGGTGAACATTCCTGGGAACAGACTTCCCTTCGCACCTGCTTTTTCTTTCCGTTGCTACAACGCCTGCCCATGTACTTGCCAAAATGGCTCTTTAAGGGCAGAGTCTGCAAAGCCAAAATGAGCTTTCACTCCACTCCCCCTGAGTGGCCACCTTGTTAGGTTATACATAGCCAGTGGATGACGTTTTCAGCTTAGAATATAAATAGAAAGACTATGCCAAACACAGGCTCTTCATCTTTGAATTTATCCCCAAACCTAGAATTCTCTGGCCAAAACAGATAATATTTACTGGAAAAGCAGTGAATTCTAGTATGTCAGGGATTGCTTTGAAGTTTTTCCTGCTAAGAGGAGAACGTCCTTTTGTATATCACTTTGGCTTCTACTGGCTACGTGCAGTTTTTGAAAACAAGCTTACAAAAGGCTTTTGCTGTTAAGAAGTTACGTGCTCCATGAAGTTGAAAGGTTGCCTGGCTGGCCTGAAAACATTTTGTCTGTGCAGACTATGAGGGGAGACAGAAGAGGTGGTCAGGGAGATATAAACACAGCTGGTTTCAATATTAGAAGCAGAGAGAGGCATTCGGCTCTTTATTGTGGTACCTGCTTTGGGAATCAGATGAAGCCCACAGAGGAGCATCCATAAGCATGGGGGCACGTGTGGGGCTGGCATGCAGGCTGGGAAGGGGGGTTGGCGCTCTTCTTCCCTTCGCCACAGTGCTGTGGTCACATCATCTTCCCCCCCAGCCCCTCATGTCAGCACTCTTGGTTTTCACTAATTGTGAAAGTTCCTCTTTTTGCAGAAGGATCTACGTCTTCCTTGCCTCATAAAAATCATCCCGAATTTAAGCTGCAACTATGAAAACCCCCCAGCAAACAAGAAGCAGTCTTTCTGATCTAAGTTATGGGAAAGTGGACTTTTATTTTTCTATTTAAGGAAATGTGAGTCTTTGTAATGTGTTAGTAATTTCTAGTAAAAAATGTTTGATATGGGCTAGATTTCATAAAAGAAGGCAATCCTTAAAATGCTCATCCATTTCTGCTCAGAAGCATCACTTTCAGTTTTTATGAAAAGTAAAAACAAGTTTGGAATTGAAAGTGAAGTAACTTGTCAGTCTTAATGCAGTGATTTCCACATAAAGTTTAAGAAAAAGGGAAACATAAATATATGTGTATGTATATATATATATTTCTGTATATATATATATATATTTCTGTATATATATATATTTTTTCTTTACCTAGAAGAGGTTTACCAAGTTTCCTAGACAGTGAAAATTTGGTATTTGTACTCAAATACAGTAAATCTGAGCAGAAATCTACCCAGTCCTTGAGTGGACAGTCTCTTCATCTTTGGTGTTCCTTTGGCATTCCCATTTTTATCAGACTTTTCCACTAGACTCTTCTCTAGTTAAAAAATATATTCTGGGTGCCTCTATGCTGAGGCTCTGCCCAATTTTGGAAGAGATGAGGCTCTGAGATATTTACTCAGTACTGACCTCTCTTCTACATTTCAAACTTGAACGAGCCACAGGAACCTCAGACTCAAAATATCCCAATCTTGACTCATCCTACACGACCCCCTCAAAATGTCTCCCCTGTGTTCCTCTTCCAGCACCCAAGAACTTGGGAGTCTTTCTAGATGCAGTTCCTCCTCCTCATTCCTTAACTCCTGTTCAACCTTGTAAAGTTGACTCCGACCTCTCTTGTTTTCTCCGTCTCCATGGCCACTGCCCTAGCCCAAGCTCCTGCTGCTTTACCCTGAGCTTGTGCCATAACTTCATTTCTCTCAGTCTGGCCTTGCTCTGATCTGTTCTCTCCTCCTCCGCCGGAGTGATCTTAGTAAAGCACATTGCAGATTCAGTGACTCTGTTGCCCCCCAGCTTTCTGTGGCTCCCCAAGACTGTGGGTTAGAGCCAAGATTCTTTAGCGTGAGGTTCAAGGGTCCCCATGGCCTGGCTTCCTGCATCTAGCCTCAGCACAGTTAGCCATCCTGAAGGCCGTGGTGTTGCCCAAGTGCTCTGTACTGTTGTACATGCCAGCACTTTCCATAGATTGTTCCCTCTGCTTAGAATTTTATTTTCTCATTTTGCCTTGGTGGGGTCCTTTTTTATTCTTTAAAGTCTGGCTCATATCACCAAAGCCAAGACACCTCCCTTTCCCCTTCCTCCCACCGCAACCACTCTGCTCCCACCCAGCTCCAGGTGATCTTTTTCTCCTCTATGCCACTTCTGTACTTTATATTCTCTTCACATCATGTTAGGATGAGCTTTTATACTGTTTATTTTTGAATGTGCTTCCTTATATATTTGTTGTACCAGATTCTCAGCAGCTTGAGGCTGAGGGCTTTGTCCAATTCACATTTCCAACCCCAGAACTCACCCCGGTGCCAGTTCCATAGTAGCTGAGTAGTCAGGGTGTTTACTGAGTGAACAAAGCCGTGAATGCTCTGGCTTCCTGGGTGCCAGCAATGAGCCTAAAGCACCCCCACTATTATGTTCTCCCTAACCCAAATGTGGGGTACATGGGGGAATGGACCCTGCCTTCCTCACTCTTACTCCTCAATGCCCTGAGTACTGACCTGCCCTTCAGAGGCTCCCTTGCATCTGTATAAAAGCCCAAGATGAAATGGAGGGGATGGGAGGACAGGAGGATGTGAACAGACTTGTCTTTGGTCAACTTGCCCACTTCCTGCTTTTTGAGCCACTCAGGTAGCCCCCCAGTATCTTAGAGTTTTGCTGTATATATGTGTGTTTAGTTGCTCAGTTATATCTGATTCTTTGCGACTCCATGGACAGGGTTTTGCTGTAAGAGCCCCTTAAAGTGAAAGTCATTGGTTCTCATTACCTCCTTCGCCTCAGAGAGACTGTGTTTTGTAGAGGGACCCATAAAGTTTACTTTCCCCCAGTGTGTAGCAGGAACACTCACTTTGAGGGACTGGTATATAAAAATTCATACTAACGTGATAGAGAAATTAGGAGTGATTGCTCACGTCACCAGAGAAGAGTTTTCAATGATTCTCTGCCTTCTTCTCTGTGTATTGAACTCTCTTAGGTGTTGAAACTGTGATGCCCTTATAAAGACTGATTTGCCTGCAACTGTTTAGCAGACCATAAACAGCTACTGTTGCAATGTGGAGTTGTTTGCGCTAAGTAGGATTTTTCATTTTATAGGAGTTGAGTTTTACTGGTTCAAATGGAAAAACCTATTCCTTAGGGAGTTTATTTGTTACAACACTTATTTGTAATAGAGAATAGGAATTTCAAGGACTTTTTTTTCATATGGTGACCCACCAAAAGGCCTGCTCTCAGAAAGTTTTATGTGTGGGTTTTTCCAATCTCATTACCCACTTCTCAGATTAGCTTGGAACCAGTGGCTGATGACTCCGACTATTCACCTGGTACATTCAGGTTACTGGTTGCTAGCTGACCTGAATGTGAGAATGTGGCTGAGTTAGTTACATCAGTGTGTGCATGTATGTGTGTGTGTGTGTGTTGCCCAGGAGGGGCTGACACTGATGAAGGTGAGTGACCCACATGGCAACCAGACTGAAGCCTGAAAGCCTACCACCATCAGGCTTAACCAAGGGAACTGACCACAGGCTCTGCATGGTTGGGGTAAAGGCTGGGACAACACTGGGGAGGCTGATCAGTTTCCTCTGAGAATGTGAACTCAGTCCTTTTGTAAGCGTTTTGAGTACTGTGATTGAAATTTTGGACAGCTTGCAGTGGAAGTCACATTTGACCACCTCCAGACTCGAGGCTGTTATTTTTGTGAAAGTCTATTTTAACCAGAGGAAATCCTGTTTCCCCAGCAGTACTGGCAACAGCCCTGAGATGCACGGTCGTCTCAGGAGCGCTGTGAGGATACAGGCTCTCTTTAATCTTAGAATAAAAATATTTGATGTTTACAAGGTGTATTAGCGTAATTGGAATGTGTCTGCCTGTCTGCCGGCCTTCCTTCCATGGGGGGACCTCGTAATTAAAGAGCATCGTGTTCATGTGGCGGCCTGTTTAGCCTTTCATAGCTTTTCCTGAGCAGTTATGGGCAAGACCGTTACCCTGGGCTTTTAGAGGGCTCATCCCCGTAGAGACAGCTGCGGCCAGAACAAAGGGAAGGCTGCACCCCACTTGCCATTCTCCTGAGTGCTGTGGGGCAGAGTGGGAACTGAGGGTGGCTCTGTGTAGAAGGGATGCCTGGAATCCCAGAGAAACTGCCAGGGTGTGCTGCGGATGTGTACTTTTATAAAAATATAGGCAAGCCAAAGAGTGATTTCCCTTCTCTTCAAGTAAGAGGCCAGGAAGAGAAATACTCACTAGATCTTTTCATGTATATCTATTTCTTAAAAATTGAAGTATACTTGATTTACAATGTTATGTTAGTTTCAGGTGTACAACCGAGTGATTCACTATTTTTGGGGTTGTATTCCATTTTAAGTTTTTACAAAATGAGGCCAAATTTCTCTGTGCTGCATAATACATCCTTGTGGCTTATCTATTTTATTCATAGCAGACTTTTTCTCTTAATCCTATACCTTGTCCTGCCCCCATCTCCTTCTCTCTCTCCATTGGTAACTGTTAGTTTGTTCTCTACATCTGTGAATCTGTTTCTGTTATCTATATTCATGTGATTTATTTTTTAGATTTCAAGTATATGTGACGACAAAGAGTATTTGTCTTTCTCTAACTTCTTTTCACTAAGCAGACCTTTTTTTTGAACTTTTGTGTATCTAATCTGATGTTAGCTATTAAGACTGCATTCCTGATTCTTGAGGTCCTCACTTGGCAAAGCTATGGTTGATTCTATACTTATTTCCATTCTTTCCTGTAACCCTAGAACCTATGACAGTGCCTGGGAAATAGTAGGTGCTCAGCAAAGATGTTTTAGGTGAAAGAATGACTGCCTGCAGGGTTCTTCTCTCCCCAGCCAGTCTGGAAGTCCCCAGCAGGGTGTCGACCATGTGCTCAAGTCCATCTGTCAACCACAGTCCCCTTGTGACCTCTGGCTGTTCTGAGTCCCCTGCCCTGCCTCCCTGGAGGCTGCAGCAGCTGCCTCCAGTGTCTGTGCTGCCTCAGCATGCTGGCTTCCCTCCCTGTATCACAGTGTCTCCTCAACCTTCCCACCTCTGCCTCTGCTGTCCTCGTGGGAGCCCAAACCATCTTGGGAGCAGGGCAGAGAAATGTCTTCAAGCCCTTTTCTCTCCCACTCAAGATTTAAAGGATCTCTGCCACAGACATCTCTCTTTCTTGAACCTGAAACTAAAACTGTCCTTATTTCAGTGTTTTTCAGCTCTGGTTGACTAACTGTGTCTACCTGGAGGCCTCCCCCAGGTGCTCTGATTCGGGAAGTCTAACGAGGAATATAGGCGTTTGTATTTTTCTGAGGCTCGTAGAGGATTCAGAGGTCCACACACATTGTGGAGGACACTGCCTTAGGTTATCCACTCATACCAGGGTATACCCAGAGGAATCATCAACTTGGGCTCAGGGATGATACTCAGCTAGAAAAGGGCCTCTTTAGGGAGGCCCCAAAATGTCAAATGAATTGACATTTGAACAGTGCCGTGTTTGAATAAAGATATAATTAATTCTTATTTGTCATGCTAACATAAGGGTAGAAATTGTAGTGGAAGTTCTGACTCCCTATCACTGGAAGCATCCAGGAGGGGCTGAATGATTGTGCAGATGGGGTGCTGCATAAGGATACCTGCCTATCCTTTAGGGGGACTCTAAGATGCTGTGATTTAATTCACTGATACATCACACATTTACTGAATCCCTACTATGTCTTTTTCTGATTTTAGAGAATCATCCCACAGGCATCCTGCCCTTAGAGAGTAGAATCAGGAAGGGTGGCTCTGTGGTTCTTCTCCAATAGTTTGTTCATTCTCTTTGCCAGATCGTGGTTAACTCTATTGAATACTTACTCAGTACCAGGCACTGTGCCAAGCTCTGGGGCTGTGATGGTGAAGAAAACAAAGGCCCTGCCCTCATGCAGCTTATGTTCTAATGGAGGATATGGACAGTGAACTTGCAAACACAGCACCTCCCTGACAATAGTGATTGGAAAGTATAGAGAAGGTCAACATCTGGTGAGAATTCTAGATAAGCTCTCCTGAGCATTCAGAGAACACCTGTGTAGATAGGTTAATCCTTTCTGACTAAAGTAGTAAAATTCAAATGATGAATATAAACACTTAGCTTATCTAATGGCATTTTATTTTTTAGAACAGTTTTAGGCTCACAGCAAAATTAGCTGGAGGTAGAGATTTCCCCTAAGTCCCCACACATGCATAGCCTATCTGATTATCACATCCCCCTCTAATGGCATTTTTTATGCATGAAAAAATCGAGCTAGAGTGGCTAAGATAACCAGATTGGCTGGTGTCCTGTTGTGTGGGGGCACCAAACATGGTTCTATGTGGAAGTGAGTCCACTGGGGAGGTGGGGGTGGAGGCTCTGTCTTCATTTTGTATGTGTCACTTCAGCCCTGAGAACAGATCTTTACATGGCTTATGGGACTGAAATGAATTGAAACAACTGGTCAGCTGATTTGTACCCTATGCTTCAGAAAAGGCTCTGAGGAACAAGCTACTTGACAATTAGACAGCATTTTCTACTTGAAACTTGCCTTTAACAACCACAAATCTGGAAGTGTGTCAAAGCAACAATTTTGTGATTCATTTGGGTAACACTGTCTTTCCTGGAATGAAAGGATTCCTTTCTTCATGTAGAAATTGAAAAAGAACACTCTTATTTTGAACTTCTGGTTGACAGAATTTTGTAAATAAGATCAGTTCCAAGTTGCAGAGATGTTTTCCCACCCTGTTGTTTATAAGGGGGTAGAGTACAAGAAATAAACAATCTTAAGGATGGACCAAATACAACTTTTTTTGAGGGGCAACCCACTCCTGCCCCCAGATATCCACTAACCTCTGTGCACCCTTCTTAGAATGCACTTGGGACTCTGACTTTCATTGCTTTTTATTGGTCAACTGATGTTTAAAGCTTTATTCAGTTATTTTGTACTACATATCTGGTTGGTAGCAAATGTTTTCTGAATTAACAAAAAGCAGAATTTATACCTGTCCCTCTTGGTAGACTGTGAATGTTTGAGAGCAAGAGTTTCTCTCTCTAGTTTTTTTTAGATACTCACCATTCCCCACCATGTAGTGCAAAGTCCAACATGTGACATTTTTATTTCTTAATAAGTACTAATTTATTATTTGAGCAACTGGCTCTTTGTAGATACCAGAATGTCTAGTATTAATTTTCTGATTAGTCAGAAAACTCTATGAGAACTTAGATTCATAGATGATATTTTGCATAAGTAAAATGTTGAAGAAACAAAGGGAAAAATCCACAATATGAAAAGTTATGGATCCTTGTGATTCTATTTTTATTTATGCTTTTTTTCCTTTACCTTCTTTTCCCCCTAAGGAGGTGTGATTATCATTTTTTATTACAATGGGGTTTAGGACATTGCCAAGACATGAATGTCAACTTTCAGTTTAAGGACATGCTTTGAAACACATTTAGTTCTTTTAAGATTTACTTGCTGCCTTTTCCTTGAAATAGAGTTCTGGACTTTCTGACACTTCCCTTTAGAAGTGAGGTTTTTTTTGAATAATTGAGGCCTTAAGAAAAGTTACAACATCACTGTCTTCAATCCATCCACAAGACTGTCTTTGCACGCAAACACACCATTGACGTCAGCAGAACTTGGGTGAAGTTCTTTTTTTTTAATCACTGGGAACTGGGGAGTATAGGTTGTGGGGTGAGATGTGTGGTACTTGTCTGTGCACTCAGGATGAGTTGACTGTGATGAAATATGGAATGTTAGGTTGTCTAATAATATTGAGTCTTGTGTTGTCTTCCCATAGGACAAGAAAAAAATATACCCAGAATGATATTTATGACAGGAATTTTAAAACTTCTTCCATCATATTTGATAGACTGATGGCTGTTTGACGGTTTTGGAGGCTGATGTGAAAGGATTTGGCATTTGATTTTGGAAATGTGTAACTCTGAGTTGAACTTACTAGACTGACTCTGCACTACAAATACAGATCATTTGCCTTCTCCTTAGAGCCGATGCTTCAACATAGAAGCTGGTGTGTTCATATATGCATCTTAAATTTATCCTGACTACTTTCAGAAAAATGTATGACCCCAAACATTTGTGAGATGCAAAATCACATCATTTTTATCCCACATTCCCCAATCTTCACTTTTATCAGTAAGGACTTTACTTCCAAAACTTTCTGTCTTACTGCTGCTGCTGCTAAGTCGCTTCAGTCTTGTCCAACTCTTGTGCGACCCCATAGACGGCAGCCCACCAGGCTCCCCCGTCCCTGGGATTCTCCAGGCAAGAACACTGGAGTGGGTTGCCATTTCCTTCTCCAATGCATGAAAGTGAAAAGTGAAAGTGAAGTCGCTCAGTCGTGTCCGACTCTTAGCGACCTCATGGACTCTAGCCTACCAGGCTCCTCCATCCATGGGATTTTCCAGGCAAGAGTACTGGAGTGGGGTGCCATTGCCTTCTCCATCCTGTCTTACTACATATAAGCACATAATTACTTTTCTTTAGTCAGTATATCTCTTTGATTAGCAGATAGAATTATTTGTGATAGAATTATCGTATTTGATTAGCAAACTTTTCTTGTGTGCCTATGTGTTTAGCTCTACGTGTTAAGCTCTGTACAGATATACCAAATTTTTAAAAAATAAGGACTAAATGTAAAGCATTTATGAAAACAAATACTCTTTAAGGTAGTGTAGAATCTTAATTGCGGTTTGTAGAAGACAGGGGTAGTAATTACCTTTTGGAGTAGAAGAGAGCTTGCTGGAAGAAATGGGACTTTTAATGGATTTTGAAGATTTAGTTCAGATGTATAAACTATCAAGAGACAACAGAGGATGGGAAACTTTAAAATTAATTTTGGGCTTTTTGGGGTCGACCATGGAGTCATGTGTAGACAGAGTTTCAAGTTGAGCTGTGTCTTCTTAGAGGTCAACATGTGCTTGTGAATTCTTATTAGACTGTGTTCCTTTTATTTATAGCTTCCATTTGATTGTGCTCGTAAGGTTGTTACTAATACTGGTAAGATTTGTGGGCACAGAAACACTTTGAAAAGAACCTTTCTTAAATTGTTTTAGTTCTTTAGCCGATTTGAAGGGGAAACTGAACCAAAAAAGAGTTAACCAAATACTGTGAAACCCCTAAATTTCTTAACCTTAGGCCAGGTGTTCATTGTGAATCTTATTAATTCCAATAATTTTCAGCTTCATTTAAATTAAGTGATGTGAACAATTTTCATATCCTTGCTTATTCAATGCAAGTGGAGTTTTTACCTAGCCTGACCAATCCACAAATGTGTTTTTATTAGGTAATTATAATGTGCTCAGAATTATCTTATATCTATAATTTAACATATAATTTATAAATATAAAATATATTTTTTATATTTAATTTCACATCTTTTAGAGACTAGCATTTTAGCAGCAGGAATGACAAGGTTGCATATGTGAACGTGTGGGTTAGGAGTGTGTGCTATCTGTATGGGAGTGCTAGTGTTAAAAGTTCTAGAAAGAAGAAAAAGAAAGAAGTGAGAAAACACCTTGGGGAATCAGAGTTTTGACAGTCAGAGAGAAAGGAAAGCCTTTTAGGTGACTGGACAAATAAAGGGAAAACCCTGAGGAAGAAGAGCGGGATATTAAAGTAGTGAAGCGCTTGGAACTGATAAAGTGGTTTCCAAACAGTTCTTACTTTCCTTGCTGTTTGTGCAAGCAAGAGAGTCCTAAAATAGTTTTATTTAACATTGCTTGGTAAACAAAGTTTCTCTCCCTCTCTGTTTCTCACCCATCCCCCCAAATAATTATAAATCTATATAAAGTTCTCATGAATTCCCTTGATTATCTCTATAGTTGATAAAAAAGGAATGCATACCTGTGATATAACTAGAAAACTTTTTTGATAGTTACATTCTTAATTTTTAAGGATTCAGTCTGTGAGGTTTTATGGGTAAATCAGATTTAAGATTATTATTTTAGACAATCTTAATAAATACTCTAAACACGTGCATTCCAAGGTTAGAAGTTTCATAACATTTTCAAGAAAAGTCATAGCGATTGAGACTTTTTTCCCTTCAATAGGCTGTTTGGAAGTAAAAGTAAAAAAAACTAAGTATGAGAAATGCAGAAGTTATAAAGGGAACTTGAGAATTTTATTTTTAGATTATTACCAGACACACTTTTCTTGGCCGGCTTGAGACTCACTGAAATAGGGCTCATCCAGAGAAACTGTGATGAAATCTAAATGATTTTTAAAAAAAGAGTACCTATAAAATATTTTCAGATTTATCATCATGGATAAAAGGCAGCTGTTTCTCTTAAACCTGTATAAGAGAACCTTACTTTTTGTGCATGTAAATCCCCTGGAGTCAGAATGCGGATCCAGACGAGGCAGGTCTGCAATGGGACCTGGATTCTGTACTTTAGCCCAGGTGCTGCTGCTGTCAGAACAGGAGCCTTACTTTGAATGGGGAGGGCCCAGAGAACAGACCTTACCAGTACACTGTTATCTATTTTATTATTTTTACTTAAAAAATAAATGCAGTGTCAGGATGGGGAGGAGCTTCTATATCATAAGCGTGGTCCAGTGGTGTCGACCATTAGATTACTAGATGATAGAGAGCTGCTGCATGGGGCATGGGGTGTGGGGGAAGGGATCGTACCACTCCTGTTCTTGACAGTGTCCTAATGGCTGAACAACAACATATCCTAGTGGCAAGCATGGACTAGATGGCCAGTAAATTTAGTGAGTAAATGAACAAATTTCGTGTTGGCCTGGGAGCGCCATTAAGGTGGATGCTTTTCCTTGCTACACAAGCAGAGCCTGACAAATCACAAAAGTTTTCCAACCTAATAATAAATGTGACCTCAGCCTTGTAAGTGTCATAAGAAAAGCAGCTCAAACCTAGGTATTATATCTCATAAGCCACAGAACCTAGAAGAATGCAGAAACCCAGAGAAAACAGAATCAAGTTAAATCCTACCTTCCCCCAAAACTTTAAGATAGAGTTCTTACCCTGTATTGAGGCCTCCCGAGCACCTTCTCCTCTCATTCTCTGTCCTGTCCAGAACCCTGGCTTCCTCTCCCTGTGTGGACTGTAGCTTCTGATGCACTTTAGGGCCCATCAGTCACCCCTGTGTGACGACCTTTCCTCCTGCTTGCCTTGCCTATGTCTTCTGAGTTTCCCCAGGGGCATTTCTGACAAAGACAGGTTTGTTTTGTCATTTATGAACGCAGTATGCAGCTCTTTCTTCCTGACTGCTCTTAGTATTACTGTACCTTAGACTTACCATAGCCTTTGAAATATTATCTACCAAGCAACTTACTATACTTTATTACCTAGTGCTTCAACATTACTGGAGTACTTAGGGGTACTCCACCTGGAGAATCACTTCTACTGAATATTTTCTGTCCCCCTCCCCCTACCTCATTAGCTTACAACAAAAAAGTACTACCTGTCACCAGTGTGTCTCTAACTAGAAACAAAGATAACACTGGCATTACTGGGCAGTACTGGATTTTAAGAAGGTGATGAAGTTAACCCAAAATAAATTTATGTTAGTTTTTACAGTCATTATTGAAGTGGAAACTCGGAATGAAAAAATTCCTGTTGAGAACTGGGAGACCTCTAAGAATGCTTCTTCAGATCTGTAGGGAGTTTTAAGGCCCAAACTCGAGAACTTGTCCAGACCTCAGAGCACCACTTCTAGGCAAATGGAAACTTCTGTCTTCACTTGGTCCAGCCCATCTTACCAGTAGGCGTCAAGTCAGAAGGCTTACAGATGATGTTTGTTTGTGCTTTTCCTTGGTATGCCTCCCTTCTGAGCCTACTGTAGGAGCTGGCTGGTTCAGAGTTTGTTAAGCATCTCTAGTCCATCTCTAGTCCTAGCCATACTTCAGTTTGCAAACAACCACTTAGTATAAGAGCTGCAGCTTTCCATAGAAGGCTGGGAAGTTCTGCTAGCTGCTAGAGGGCATCTCCAAGTGTTTCTGCCCAGTTTGCTAACAGCAAACAGGAAGCAGTTTGAGTTATACCTGAGATATTTCTGAGCCAACTTACTAATCTACAGGATCTCAGCAGTGGGTCCTCTCCTTACATCTGCTCAATCAATTCTCAACAAATCAGTTCATCCTATCAAATCTGATTCTTGGCTTCTACCCTGAATTCACTCTCACCTGTGGTGCCCATTTGGTGACATCCCATTGACACTAATCATTCTCTTCTATTCAGTTCTCCCTTTGCTTCCTTGCCAGGAGATTCTGTTCTGCGGATTGACCAACAACTAATTTGCCTCTCCCTACGTCTCTCCCTAGACTGTAATCAGTTGGTGCCTCTGGTTAACTGCCTTTCAAGTCCTCTTTCCTCTTAGATGAAATGAACTAGGAAACTCATAAATTCCCCCACTACAAGAAACGGGAGTGCTGAGCTTCCTCTTAACTGTGGTCAAGCCCCCTGATGACATTATGTTAATTTAGTCACTCCATCATGTCCGACTCTTTGTGACCCCCATGGACTGTTACCCACCAGGGTCCACTGTCCCCGGGATTCTCCAGGCAAGAATAGTGGAGTGGGTTGCCATTCCCTTCTCCAGGGGATCTTCCCAACTAGCAGCACTATAATTGTAATTAACAGAATTGGACATTTTGAAAAATAAATGAATGCTTCTTTCCTGACTTGGAAGCATCCTCAATCATATATTTTTGTTGTTTAGTTGCTATCATGTATGATGCTTTTGCAACGCCATGGACTGTAGCCCGCCAGGCTCCTCTGTCCTTTGGATTTCCCAGGCAAGAATACTGGAGTCGATTGCCATTTCCTTCTCCAAGGGATCTTCCCTACCCAGGGATTGAACCCACATCTCCTGCATTGGTAGGTGGATTCTTTACCACTGAGCCACAGGAGAAGCCCCAATCATATATTGCAAAGTACAATACTCTTTTCTGGAACAGTCATCTGGAAACCTAGGAGTCATCTTTAGTTTCTTATTTCCCTCTCATCTTGATTTTCATCTTTTTTTTCTCCATTCCTAAGAGAGTTCCAGAAAAACATCTATTTCTGCTTTATTGACTATGCCAAATCCTTTGACTGTGTGGATCACAATAAACTGTGGAAAATTCTGAAAGAGAGGGGAATACCAGACCACCTGACCTGCCTCTTGAGAAACCTATATGCAGGTCAGGAAGCAACAGTTAGAACTGGACATGGAACAACAGACTGGTTCCAAATAGGAAAAGGAGTACGTCAAGGCTGTATATTGTCACCCTGCTTATTTAACTTCTATGCAGAGTACATCATGAGAAACGCTGGGCTGGAAGAAACACAAGCTGGAATCAAGATTGCTGGGAGAAATATCAATAAACTCAGATATGCAGATGACACCACCCTTATGGCAGAAAGTGAAGAGGAACTAGAAAGCCTCTTGATGAAAGTGAAAGAGGAGAGTGAAAAAGTTGGCTTAAAGCTCAACATTCAGAAAACGAAGATCATGGCATCTGGTCCCATCACTTCATGGGAAATAGATGGGGAAACAGTGGAAACAGTGTCAGACTTTATTTTTGGGGGTTCCAAAATCACTGCAGATGGTGATTGTAGCCATGAAATTAAAAGACGCTTAGTCCTTGGAAGAAAAGTTATGACCAACCTAGATAGCATATTCAAAAGCAGAGACATTACTTTGCCAACAAAGGTCCCTCTAGTCAAGGCTATGGTTTTTTCAGTGGTCATGTATGGATGTGAGAGTTGGACTGTGAAGAAAGCTGAGTGCCGAAGAATTGATGCTTTTGAAGTGTGGTGTTGGAGAAGACTCTTGAGAGTCCCTTGGACTGCAAGGAGATCCAACCAGTCCATTCTGAAGGAGATCAGCCCTGGGATTTCTTTGGAAGGAATGATGCTAAAGCTGAAACTCCAGAACTTTGGACACCTCATGCGAAGAGTTGACTCATTGGAAAAAGACTCTGATGCTGGGAGGGATTGGAGGCAGGAGGAGAAGGGGACGACAGAGGATGAGCTGGTTGGATGGCATCACTGACTCGATGGATGTAATTCTGAGTGAACTCTGGGAGTTGGTGATGGACAGGGAGGCCTGGTGTGCTGCGATTCGTGGGATTTCAGAGTCGGACATGACTGAGCGACTGAACTGAATGGAACTGGGTGCTTCTAATTTGGCTTATTACCAAATAAGTGATTTGGCTGATTACCATGTCATCACCATGGTCTTCTTGAAATCACTACCCATCCCTACACTCAGTCTCACCTCTCAAAAGTGGTTTTTCTAAACCCAAATTTGATCAATCACTCTGTGGCTTTAAATTCTTCAGTGACGCCCTGTGGTCCACAGGATGAATTCCAAACTGCTCAGCTGGGCTTAAAAATTCTCATGGTCTGGATTCTGTTTACTTCTCAATAGCAAATCTTGCCATGTCCGTACACACTGTGTGTTCCAGCCAGTACTGAATTGCTTTCAGTTTTCTTCGTGTAGGATGCCCATTCCCACAGCTAGTCCTTGGCATGTGCTGACCCCTCTGCCTGGGAGGAGTGTTTCTTCCAGACTCCTATTCCTCCTTCAGGAACCCAGTTTAGACATCACTTCCTTAGTTAAGCCCAGGCTACCACAATACTTTGCACTGTGTCTTTCATAGTCCTTAGCATTCTGATCGAATTTATGTATTGTCTTCCTCAGGGGCTTCCAAGGTGGCTTAGTGGTAAAGAATTCTGCCTGTCAATTCAGGAACTGCCAGAGATGTGGTTCAATCCCTGGGTGGGGAAGATCCCCTTTAGGAGGAAATGGCAATCTACTCCAATATTCTTGCTGGGATAATTCCATGATAATCCCATGGACAGAGGAACCTGGCAGGCTACAGTCCAGGGGGTGGGGTTGCAACAAGTCAGACATGACTGAGTGACTGAGCACTAACACACATTGTCTTTCCTACTCAAGATGGTGAGCAACTGGAAGGCAGGCACTGAATCCTACATTCATCTGTGTATCTCCTGTGATTTCTCAGAATTTTAGGACTTTCCAACAGCCAATTTTATGGCAGAGTAATTTTAGCAAGGACAAGGGGAAACCAGTCATTCTGACTTCAGTTCACACCAGAGCACCAACTATTGTATTATCTATTCCATGTAAGAACTGAATTCTTCTAGGCTGGATCTAGCACCTTGATAAAATCAATTTATCCTGCCTTTATCTAGTTAAGGTTTAACCCACTGCCTGGCATATAATATATTCTTAGTATATGGTAGCTGCTAGATATTATCATTAGAATTCTATTTATTCTATTGTTTCTACCAAGGTGTCAGAAAGTCATGCCATTTATTTACTAATTAGCTCATTTTCATTGAAATTCACTCTACAGTTGGATTTCCTATTTCATTTCTTTGAATCTCAGTATAACTTGCAGTCTGTCTTACACAAAAAGGAAAGGATACCATTTAGGAGATAAGAAAGTCCTGTGGGAGTAAGATTTCTTCAAATCACTGGTTAAACTATTTGCATTTAAGGGCCTTAGAGCACCTTCCTAAACAGAGAAGTCTCCATTTATATGGACAAACCAAGTGAAACCAAATTTAACTCATCCTTGCCTGGGAAAAACGAGCTGTCTATCCTATATTTAAATTCAAAAAGACAGCTGAAAGTAAAACAAATTTTGATGGTGTTTGTGTGCGTGGCTGTGCATGCAAAATCAGCAAAGCAACATGTCACACGATGCCAGCTAAGACTATCTGAGACACCACTGAATGCAGCCACTTACACAGACAGTACACTTTTTCAAGCAGTTGGGTTTCAGTGGATCCCAAATGGGATGTCATAGGGACATCAGTGACTGAACATTCATCCTTTCATTCAAAAAATATTTATTGAGCCCCTTCTTTGTGTCGGGCATTGTTCAGTGCTGGGCACGCAATGGTGAAGGACGTGGGCTATCCTGGCATGGATTGTCCCCCTGACTACTTCATGTCAGGATCACCAGAAAACTTAGGAATAGGAGTGTGAAGACCTTAACTGGCTGCCAGTGAGTGCACGAGTCGGGGGGTGGGTGGGTGGAGAAAGGAACGTCTGTGTGGCTTCCCCGTGACTGACCCGTGACTGACCCAGAGCAAGGAAGCACAGAGCTGGAGACAGAGACACCCAGTTCAGCGGAGGGCAGGAGTTTGAATCCCCAAGTTCAGAAAGAACAAAAAGAGGATTTTGGAGGCAGACTTTCCCCTCAAGTTTTGTGTAGCAGCACTTCATTAACTCTTACCGCAGGATACTGCAGTGTCCTCTTTTATGAATATGCCACAGTTTATTCATCTTCTGTTTCTGGTCCTTTGGTTCTTTCCAATTTTTGTCTTTTACAAACAGAACAACTATAAACAATAATAATAAAAAAAAACCCGTGTGGTGCACATATGACAAATTTCTGTTGGATGTAAATAGAAATGAAATTTCTGGTCAGAGATTAGCTTAAATTCAACTTTAGAAGATAATGGCAAACAGTCTTCCAAATAGTTGTGAGACAGTCTGGGACCCTTTCCTGCAGGGCTGCAGTGCTTGCACCTGGACAAACATCTCCTGGAGCTACAAATTACAAAGAAACTATAAGAGACTAAAAATAACTGCATGCATGCACAGTTGGGGCACATTATGAACAAAAGACACAAAAAGACCAAAAAACCCAACTGCCACTTCTGAAGAGCCCAGAGCTAAAACAGGGTGTTGGGAGCGAAAGCAGGGTGCTTTGATAGCCCCTTGCTCTCAACAGCACCTAAAGGGTGGGCAAACTACCTAAGCCACCCCTCCAGTCCACCCCTGGACACACCACCTATTT
This sequence comes from Oryx dammah, assembly GCF_014754425.2. Lineage (NCBI taxonomy): Eukaryota > Metazoa > Chordata > Mammalia > Artiodactyla > Bovidae > Oryx > Oryx dammah. The sequence continues at coordinate 31,544,524 of NW_024070188.1, forward strand.
TTACCCCACATAAGGAACCAGCTCACCGCCCCCCCCTGCCCCCCACAAACTCCCTGGGGTGAACAAAGGAAACTTACTAGCTCTTATTTCCCACTGCTGCACCAGGAGCCCCAGTAAAGCCTTGCCTGAATTTCTTGTCTGGCTTCTAGTTAATTTCTATTGATTGGGGAAGGCCAAGAACCCTGGTCCATATCAGCTGTACCAACTGACACTCCTTCATCAGCATAGTAAAGTTCTAGTTGTTATATTCTTCCTAACTCTTGGTAAAATAGTTGTGCGGATTTCTTTCTTTCTTTCTTTCTTTTTTTTAAGTCTCTGATGGCTAAAATTGTTAATTTTGTTGATTAGTAATGAATTTGAGCATGTTTTGTATATGTATTGATTTTTTATGTATTAGATATATTTGTTGGATATGGTCTTTTGTGTAATGACTGTTCTGTTCTATTGCCCAATTTTTATTGTTTTGACTGTCTTTTTCTTATTGATATGTGTGTGCGTGTGTGCGTGTGTGTTTAAGGAGGGAAGAAGGGAGCTTTTTATATATTCTACACTACTACTTATCTATGGATTTTTTTAAAAGAAATTCTTTTTAAAAATCTCTATTTATTTGTGGCTGTGCTGGGTCTTTGTTGCTGTGTGGGCCTTTTTCTAGTTGCAGTGAGCGGGGGCTACTCTCTGTGGTGGGCTTCTCATTGTGGTGGCTTCTCTTGGTGTGGAGCAAGGGGACTTCAGTAGTTGTGGCTCCCGGGATTTAGAGCACAGGCTCAACTCAACAGTTGTGACACACAGGCTTCGTTGCTGCACAGTATGTGGGATCTTCCTGGATGAGGGATCGAACCCCTGTCTGTGTCTCTTGTATGGGCAGGTGGATTCTTCACCAGTGAGCCACCAGAGAGGCCCCTTATACATGGTTTTATCCTTACCATGATTGGTGCTTTATCTCAGTTTAAATGTCATTTTCTCAGAGAGACTTTTCCATTCATTCAGTCTAAAGAAGCTATCTGGTCCCTCTGTATTACAAAACTCTATTATTGCGTAACTAACAGTTTTGTTGTTTTTCTTATTTGCTTGTTGTTGTTTCCACACATTTAAGGGTAAGCTCCATGAGGGCAGGCCCACCTCTGTATTTTCTTCATAGACTCATGGATGAATCTCATGAACACAATATGCAGTGAAAAAAGTCAGAAAGTACATATTACATGCTTCCATTCATGTAAAATTCAAATGTAGATAGAACAAATCTGGTTGTCAGGTTTCTTTGTGGAGAATAAGCAGTTGTGACTAGAAAGGGGCATGATGGGGAACACTGAGGTTTGGGTAATATATGTATATTTAAATATATATCTATTTAAAATCTAGGTGATATAGGTGGTAGTTGATGGAATATCCCCTGGAGTAGGAAATGGCAACCCACTGCAGTATTCTTGCCTGGAAAATTCCATGGACAGAAAAATCTGGTGGGCTACATTCTATGGGGGTCATAAAAGAGTCAGACATGACTTAGTGACTAAATAACAGCAAAATTAGTGTATTCACTGTGATTTTACATTGAGCTGTACACTATTGATCTGTTCATTTTTTCTGCATGTATTTTATGCTTCAATTGCACATCTATTCTGTCTATTCAAATTTAAGTTTGAGAATAGAGGGGATTGTGTGGGGTGGCTGTTTGGCAGTTCTGTGGATTGAGGTGCTAGTTTACTTTAGATAGAAAGGGTGGGGAGCTACCTTTTATCCTACATGTCCCTTAAAGGTCAGAGTGAGTGGAACTTCTGTTAGCTTCCTTATTTCTCCTCTGAGAGTACATTTAATTTCTTTAGCAAAGAATGCTACAATTTGGGGGTAATGTGTAACTGTCTGACAGTCTGGACAGAGGAGTAGGGACAGAATGTGGTGGGGTGAGTAATTCCTCTGGATTAAGACTTTCAATTAGTCTTCATGTTTTCACCATTTTCCTCACTCTGCCCTCTGTGTCATCTGTTCACACCTGGGATACCCTGTTCCTTCCTCTATGGCAACTTCCTCCCCAGGAATAATTGACTAAGGTTCCTTCACCTATTTTAATTTATCAACACATCATCCGTTTTTTTCAGAAATGTTTGGAAAGTCCTCATGTACTGATAGTTCTTCTCTAATTAGTTCTCTTTGATATTATGGGCTTAGACCTTTTCAATTTCCTTTATGTTTTCTTGTATTTGAGAGGGAAGAGAGGCATGTCCTCATTTGGCCATTTTGATCAAGAAAACTCACTATTTCATTACCTAACATAGTCACACTTGAAATTTCTTTCCTGCTTTATTACTTTCTAATGCATATTACAGGGCTTCTCGGGTGGGTCAGTGGTAAAGAATTAACCTGCCAATCCAGGAGACATAGGAAACTTGGGTTGGATCCCTGGGTTGGGAAGATCTCCTGGATCAGGATATGGCAACCAACTCCAGTATTCTTGCCTGGAAAATTCCATGGACAGAGGAGCCTGGTGGGCTACAGTCCATGGCGTCGCAAAGAGTTGGACACGACTGAACACACACAAACACATACAATGCGTTACATCCTCTATGAGGAATCAAGCATTTTACTATCTCTCACTTCCCTTTCCTGCTTCAACTTCTGATTTTTATCATTTTAAAATTGTCAAGGTTTATGTCATTTACATTTTTTCCTTTAATAAAATTAAGTTCTTCTGTTACTGCTCTAAAGACATCTAAAAATTTAAGCCCCTCAAATAGCAGAAACTAAGTCGTGTGATTCACCCTATTTTGAAGGAAAAGTAATCCTGTGTCACTGAAAATCTTGCGTCTCAGAATAGATGGTCTTAAGTGTCAAGGTCCAGTGGATTCTCTTTTAATTATTTTCAGCTCCTTTTACACCTCCTGGGTCATATTAAGATTGTACTTTTTTTTTCGATTCTCTTGTCATTTTCTTCCTTTTAAAATCTTTTTCTTTCTTTCTTTTTTTTTTTTGGTGTTGCTGTTATACTTTCTTGGGTAATGTATTCATTTTGAATTCTTGGATAATAAGATTTCTTAGTTCTTGCATATTTAAAAATACCTTTTTTAGTCCTTAATTGACAATTTAGTAGGGCACCGACATGTTAGATTCAAATGCATTTCCCTTAGAAAATTGAAGGCATTGCTTCTTTTAGCATGTAAGGCAGTGATGAGAAGTCTGATGTCATTCAGATTCTCATTTTTTACAGATAATCCATTTATTTTCTTTGAAACCCACTAGAGTTTTCTCTAAACAATTTTGGAACTTCACAATGTTTATCTTGGTGTTGATCTAAAAATTTTATCTGTCCCTCATTGGTAGGGCCATTTCATTCTTAGGACTTGTGCTTTTCCCCAGCTTGGTGAAATTTATTTTATCTTTTCTTTTGCTTATTTAATATTTACATAGTCTTTCCCTTAAATGGAAAAGGGACTCCTTAGATGTATCCTCCTACTGGTGGTCTTTTCTCTCATGTCCTTAATTTGTGCTCTATGTGCTGGGATCATATCTGAACTTGACTATATAGATCCCCAACTTGACCTTTGCCCCACTTAACTTACTCGTTTGGTGTCTACATATTTTGTAATTTTTGTAAAGCTGTGTTACACTTTCTAATCTCTCCTTTTTATATTAACCTTTTTTTTTTTTTTTACAGTGGACTTAACATTAAATGTCTCTGAGACTGCCAATTACTGTTTCAAAAGGTTCTCTTCAGTTCTTCTGTTTCTTTTAGAGTCAGTTTTTGGTTTATTATTTATTTTTTGTTGATGTGGACCTCGATTTGCATAGTTTTGAGATCCTTGACCTGCATTTATGCTTTGTTAATTCCCTTTGGCTCAACTTTCTATTCTAATATATATTATCCTTGCTTCTGAATGTCTAACATAATTTATATTTACAATTTTTGTTTTTTTGGATTACTTTTAAGCCATTTCAAATCTTCTGGGTGATTTCAAAGGAAAGAGAGGGAAGAAAAATTGCAGTGAGGAGAAGAAAAGGAAGAGAGGAGAGAGGATAGAAATAGCGCTGGGGAAACAGACTCATGAGAAGATTTAATCTTCAAGAAGGTTTTACTGGTTTTTGGCTAAGAATTGGCTGTGGCCCAACACTGATTTGGAACAGCCTGTCTTCCCCCTCTCTTTTCTCTTCCCTCCTTTTGCTTTTCTTCCTCCAACTACAGCTGACCTTTGTCAGTGGAGGGGGACAGGCCCGACTAGTGAATATTCACTTATTTTAGTCAGTGCTCCTAACAGTTATTACCACTGGATTATTAGCTCCATTTTCTTCCACAGGAAGAGAATCACTCAGAAGCCCCAAGGCAAATACTTCGTCCACACAGTTCTAGTGACCAAGGGAGCCCTGGTGGAAGGAGGAAGGAAACTTGCTGTGTCAGAACTCTCAGTTCTACTGCTGATGGGAACGTTTCTTGCCTTTTCTGTCTCGGGGCTGGGTCTGTAATTCCTCCTCTGGCCTCATGCCCCGCCACAGGTGCACACGCACCTGTGTCATCCAGGGCAGTTTGTCTGCATCATGCCTTTCCCCTGAGAAGCCAACCTAAGCTATTGGTCTTGTCACCCTTGCAGCTGATACTGTGCAGGCCCACTGGACTTTCAGACTTGCCCATGAAGCATATCAGTTTCTTGTCTGTGAGCACATTAACCCAGTCTTTAAAAAAAAATGACTAAAAGAATTGATTACAAAGGATCTGCTTATCCAATAGCTCAACAAGGGGCAGATTAATGCCTTTAAAATTCAATGTTATCTAAGGGTCTAGTCAAAGTTACTATTTGCCACTGTTACATGATCGATTTTTTTTCCCTAAAGTTGATGACATTAAATTCATTTGTTTTTACAATTGCCTTTATTTTTAAATTTTTATTCATAAGCTTTTAAAATTATTATTAATTTTTAAAACTTTGGTTACACTGGGTCTTCCTTGTGGCCTGCAAGCTTACTCTAGATGTGCCAAATTTAGTTGCCCCATGGCATGTAGGATCATTGTTCCTCGACCAGGAATCAAACCTGTGTCCCCTGAATTGCAAGGTGGACCCTTAACTACTGGGCCACTGGGGAAGTGCCCTATAACTGCCTTTGAAGATTTAAAAAAATAGGTCAAATGAAAAGAAAGTAATACTCTTGAAACTGCATTGTACTGGACACAGCTTAAGGTCCACAGAGGAGAACCTATCTTCTCTTCGCCAACATTTTCCAAGAAAAATTGATCTGATCTGCTGCATTTGACCTAAAGAAGCTCTTTCCCTAACAACATAACTGTCAAAAGATAAGCTTAACATTATTCTCTTAAGACCATTGCTATGATCTCCTGGTCTGTGATACTGGATGCTCCTCTCCAAGAGACATCACCCTATAGACTTCCCACCGTGTCCTGCTGGCCTTGGTACATGGACACCAGAGCTTGGCCTGGAAACATCAGGCCAAGCCAGATCTTTGGAAATATCTCAGCTAAGGACGTGTGCATGTTTAGGTCTATGTGTGCTGAGGCAGTGGCTAGAGTCACTGGTGGTGCCAGAACCTGCAAAGAAGCCGGTCTTGTGAGGATGACATCCAGTGCAGCTGGCCAAGCTGGAAAGGAAAATGGATCAAATGATGCTTCATAGCACCATCTCTTTGGTTTTGTGTTTGCTTTTGTTCAGAGGGGCAGACCTCCTTCTGGCCAAGCTGCAGACATGGAAGCGGGGACAAGCAGGGGCGGCGCGGTGGTTCTTAGGCCTTGATTCAGCAGAAAGGCTGTTTCTGATTTCTGGGTATGGCTCCTCACCACCTGTTCCAGGCTGCAGCTGCTGTTGTTTTATTTTGTGTTAGAGGACTTACTACTATTGTTGGTTCATCATTACATAATGTTTTATTTATATTCACAAAACCTTAATGCCATGTTGTTGTTCTTTGGAATAGAATGCAGATTTCTTGGGGTTCAACAGATGCATGAAACCTCTGGATCCCCTGAAGAGGGACATTCTGAATTAGGAAAAGGAACCAGTGATAATTCTACTTTGCCATCGAAGAGGGGCACACACATGTGCATTGATTTGTCATAATCCTCTTTAAAGTTTAAAGACAAGTCAGATTGAAAGCTTGAAGAAAGTCTGAAAGATATAAACTTGTGAAATCCATAATGTGTTTGCTAGTGACCATGTATATAGGAGATTGTGTGTTGTATAAAGAGTAAGTTGCTTTTAAGCTGACTTTGCCTGATCTTCTCTTTTGGCCTGAAAGCACTGTGGCAGTGACTACCCAGCAGTCCTTCTGGCCGGAAGGCATGCTTCTTTAGACTTGCCTCTAATGTTTTGAGACATGTTTCATCAATAGGTCACTGATGAGGCCGTAAAGAGCTTATCTCCTGTTTTCATGTGAGAAAGTAAAGCTTCCTGCTTCCATGTTGCTCTCACTTTTGTCAAAAAGCCTCTTTATAATCTGTAACTGTTGAAGATTCTGTACAGCATTTGGGTCCTGCTTCTAATTGCTGTCACTCTAGGACACATGTAGGACAGACAGGATAAGGGCCTTATACCAACAAGTGGGGAGACAGTCAAGTCTTTACATCACATCTTTACATCATTTGCAGTGAGCCAAGGTCAATGCAAAATTGAGGTCTGTATTAGGAAGCCTCATCTGAGGGTCTCTTTTTCTGGGCAGGGTGGTATTTGTGTGCCTTCCCTATTGCTAGGTATATTCTAGACACCAAGTATACGAGTCAGTGGTCTAATCTTTGGTCAAGTTTGAAAGGTATTGTTCTACCTTTGCCAGCCTGGCTATACTAGCTTGATAGTTTAATTATAATCAGAAATAGGTGTGGAGTTGAGGTCTAGTGGCCTGTCCTAAGGCATAGAAAACTGGAGAAGGTAGTTGGAGAGACTCTGGGTGTGCCACTTGCCCAGGGTCACTGTGTGAGCACCAGCCACTTTGCATCTACTGGCCATTTGCTTTCTGCTGCTGCTGCTAAGTCGCTTCAGTCGTGTTCAGGGTTGCCATTGCCTTCTCCAATTGCTTTCTAACCAAGCCATTTACTCTTTTTCCATATCATGTCCTTGTGGACAAAGTGGCCACTTATGGGGAAGAAATTGGCTCACATTGTGACTAAATGTAAAGACTTTGTGACATCTAACCATAGTTCCCATAATGCCCATGATGTGGCACTGGGCTAGAAGCTTTACATATTTTATCCCTAATTCCCTCAGTGAACCTGAAAGCAGCACATATCCTCCAGTTTCCTGGGTGAATAAGGCAAAGGCTCAGATATGCCTCCAGATATGGCTAGGATCAGAGGATAAATAATCAAAGGAACAGAATCTCAATCTGCATGAAAAGTCTGCAACCTTCTGCACTAGACCATTCTGTGCCTCTTGTGAGCCTCATGCCATGAGTTTACTAGCTGAACCAGGAGCTCAAACTTCTTTTGCAACATTTGGAATTTAAAAAAGAAAACATGATAGTATCAAAAAATAAGCAAATAAATAAGAATCCTGCTATGTCAGCTTCTTATATTTGTATTTTAGGCTAAAGATAATAAGCTTGCTTCCCTTTAGAAATAGGATCTGGGGAAGAAAGGATATAGAGCCTAGAAAAGGAATTTAGACAAACATAGACAAAATGGATTTGAGGATGAAAACTTGTGCACCCTATGTGGTGATGTCATCAGGAAACACTTTTTAATGTCTGAATCCAATGGACCCCCAGGCAGGCTTATGTATTAAGTCTTCAGAGTACACTTGCTAACAGAAATCTGTAGGACATACACAATAAGCACTAAATCAACACAGGACATGGATATGGTCCCTCCTCTATCTGGTGCAGATCCAAGGTGAATGTGTCTTAGAGGTGATGGGCTTGCGTAAAATGCACAGCTGGGGAGGAGAGTGGAGAGGGTGGGCACATGTCCCTAAAACATTCTCAGAATACTCATGTGCACCAACCACAGTCTAGGCTGCTGCCCAGATCAATGTGTGGACCATTCAGTAGGGCAAGTGGCCTGCCCAGGACAATGGCCGCACTCTGGCTTCTTGGCAGGTTTACTTTAGGTAGTGGTATTTCCCATCATCAGATTTATTTACCTAATATCAAAAATGGTCCTTTAGTTTTTTTTAAAGTTTTTTGTGGAAATGAATTTTCTACTCTGTCCCAGCACTTAGGAGCCCACCTGTGTTGCTCTGGGGGCAAAGCATGTCCCTTTCCCCTCAGATGTGGCCAGCAGAGTAGAGGTGAAGGAGCCAGTAAAGGCGAACAGCTGGGGATCGTTAGCAACAATCAAGGAGCCGCATTAAAAGCCAGCAGAGTTGAGTGTCTTGGTTCTTACATTGGCCTGCCTGAGGAAGCCATCTGGACGGAGGAAATTTGCCTTAAACCTTGGCAAGAGAACTTTGTTCTGTTTGAACTTTGTTTAAAGCCTCAGAGTGGGTGATCATTTTGTTTAAACTTTCCTTAAAACAAAGAGTGGGAGATTCCCCGCAATTAACAACAGGAACCTTCGTCCCCTCTTAACAGATCTGATAGGAAAAAAAAATGCAAGGACTGTTCTGACATCCATTAATGCAGTTCAGTTAGAGGGATGGAAGGAAGACATAAAGGAGGAGGATTCTGCAGTCTCAGGAGAGGTAAGTCGATTGCTGAATGTACATAATCATATCATGCTTTATCCTCCATTAAACCTTCTTCAGTGGGGGGATATATCCCTACTGATTGTGGAGGGCTTTGCCTGTGGCTACCGTGCAACAGCCATTTAATTTTCAGCATCATTTCCTGCGTTCCATATTTGTCTTTGCCCATGAATGGACTCAGTGCTCACAAACAATGGGATCTGCCATTCTGCCTTGAAGGGACTCAATAGGGACGTGCATCCTCTCTGTTGTGGGCCAGAGTTACTAATGCAGCTGCTTCCCCCTACCCTAACCTTGACTATTTATTTAACGCAGTTCAAATACTGGGCTTCAGCCAAATTCAGAGGGGGATAGTAACAGAGTCAAAACATTTTTCTGTAAGCCTAGAGGTTACTATTACATCTGTGTCTGTTGATATTATCTAGAACACATGTATTTAGACATAGGAGTATATATGCATATATATATTCTTGAGACTCTTGAGAGCCCCTTGGACTGCAAGGAGATCAAACCAGTCAATCCTAAAGGAAATCAGTCCTGAATATTCACTGGAAGGACTGATGCTGAAGCTGAAGCTGAAGCTATAATACTCTGGCTGCCTGATTCGAAGAACCGACTCATTGGAAAAGACCCTGATGAAGGCAGGAGGAGAAGGGGATGATAGAGGATGAGATGGTTGGATGGTATCACCAACTCAATGGACATGAGTTTAAGCAATCTCTGGGAGTTGGTGAAGGACAGGAAAGCCTGGCATGCAGTCCATGAGGTCGCAGTCCAAGAGTCCAGAGTCCAAAGAGTCAGACACGACTGAGTGACTGAACTGAATATATATGTGTTGAGCCCCTGAAGGCAAGGTTACTGAGAAAACCCCCAGCATCTAGTGGATGGAGTGGCAGCACCGTGTGGATCCTTCTTCCTGCTGCCTGGGGCACTTGTGTCCTGGGGTCACTCTATGGCCCTTGCTTAGCCTGCCCCCCCAACAAGAAACCTCTGTGACCCCAGGCTGTCCTATGTTGTTGTGGCTTGTTGAATTGCTTCTTTGATTAAACCAAAGGCTTTATGCTGGTGGGGCAGATATCACGTTTACTGTTGAGTCCTTTTTGCCAAGCTACCGCCTGGTGGTAGATAGGACCCAATAAATATATTTCAAATCAAAGAACAAATTGAGAAATGAAAGGTGTGAATGAGGTGTTCCCTCACCTAAGGGGTGAATGTAGGGGATCTCAGTGGAGGAGACTGCTGCCTCTCTGCTGGCTGGACATACCCACCAAACTTGCACAAGTCTTCCCCAAACATTTACAAATGGTGCCTCCTGCATTAAATGCAAAAGGCTGGGAGTTCTGTGGACAGAGGTGGGAGCTGCATGGATGTCCTTTGGCAGGTGTCATGGGCATTGTAAACCAGGGGTACCTTCCCTTCTCCAGCAGCAGAGAGACTGAGAATAGGAGGGCTTCTCTGGATGCCACAGAGGCCCATAGGTAGAAGACCCACATGCCCCTGCCATGTATTTTGGCCTAGTGGCTCTTCTCTATCTGGGAAGAGGAAGCTTGCTTTTTTTCCTTCTGTCCTTCTGTCAAAACATCCTACACATCAGGAGCTAGGTAAATGGATACTGTTTCACTAGGTGGTGCAGATGCCAGAATGCTTCATAGAGTAACTAGAGATTGGGGTTCCTATTTGCCTCCTCACCATTCCCTACTCCTATCCCTAAATCTCATCTGCTTTGTCCCACCTTAGAAAGGTAAGTGTGATGCTATATGTATGCTATGTGTTAGAAATAAACACTTATTTATAAAGTGTTTATATATTCTGCCTCAATAATTTGATGTCTGGAAGTGTGTTTTAAGGAATAGTTTAAAATGCTGATAGGAATGTATGCATAAAGATGTTCAACACATAACTGCTTAAGAACTGAAAACTTGGAACATCCTACATGTCTAAGAGAATGAATAAGTAGCAGTAGACTTACATGCTAATAGTAGCATGGTCTTCAATGCAAAGGAATGAAGCTGTAAAAATGATCATAGCAGATGATTTTTAATGACTGTTAGTTTTGAATATTTAATATTAAGTCTAAAAAGCAGTATACAGAGAAAGATATATGCATGGTTTCAGCTATTCAGGTCAATGTGCATGAATGAAGGAAAACCAAAGTGTGAACAGTGATTGTTTGAGAAGTGGGATTATGAGTTCTCAGTCTCCTTATCATATTCCCCAAAGTTTCTGCAGTAAACCAGGATTACCTTTAAAGTGATTACTTTTATCATAAGAAAGAAATGATTATAAAACATCATAACAAGTATTGTGCCATTGGGTTATAGGCTAGGTCATCACTCTGTCAAGAGTCACAATTTCTTTTCATGGTGCCAAAGCTTCATAAACATATACAAAACAAAAATTGAGGGTATTATTATACAGTTAATTCTTGCTAGAAATTTCTGATTGAAGTGCTCCCTGAGTAAGTTTCTCCTTTGGATCAATAGCCAATAAGTTTTCAGAGTGGAGTAACCAAAGTGGATTACTAATTAATAGACTATCTTCCAGAGAACCTACAATGTGCATCACTGAAAGTTTACTTCATCATTACTATTACAGTTTCACAGGGTGGAAATAAGGTTATTCATGTCTTGGTTTACCTAGATGGGGGCACTAAATGGCACAGACCTTGATCCTTATGGCCCAATTCGGGATTGCTCCATTCTCTTGCAAACTGTACTTGTGCAGGCAATAGTCAGACAATATAAAATTAGTGGTGGCCTCCTTTATCCAGAGAAGCTGTATAATTAAAGGTCTAGGTCCTGGCATTTTTAGTTTGATGCAATATATATTTTTTTATATATATATTTATATATAAATTTTATTTTTCCTCTGAAGAGGCTAGGTCAAACAGTGGCTTCAGGGCACGTGTGGACATGATTATAGTCTCTACATCCCATTTTACCTGTACTTCAAAACTATCCATAATATGCCATAATGGGGGCCACTTTATAAGAGGGGCAAGATTGCAGTATGGAAGGAGAAAGCACTCTATTAGGGTTGGCTTGTAAAATTCCTGACTCTTCTTGTTTAGGTTGAATTCAGTTTTATTCATTCCATTTTTCCATTTGCTTCTCTAAAGTTTGGAGCAGTAGAGTTCTCTTGCTAATCTCATGAAATGATGAAACTTAAGAGAAGTTGGTAAGGAAGAGAAGGCTGGGTCTGAGCTGAGAAAGAGAGACAGGAACAAAGATAAGAATGGGAAAGTCTCCTGTCTTCTGCTTAATCCTATATTGCACCCTGCAGCTCAGGAGTATTCGCCCTCTGAACTGATTCTACTGGGAAATTAAAGTGATTGAGCTCTGAACTGTTGCTTTAGGCATTATCTTACTGAATCCTTGCAACCACTGTTTGAACTGGATACTACTATTTTTTAAAATCTCTAATTCAAAAAAAAACACCTCTAATTCATAGATAAGGAAAATGAAGTGCTTGTGGCTAAAGTGGAAGATGACACCCCTTGCTCCCCAAGGTCAGGATTTCCAGTGTTGGACTTTCCTCAAAGGATCGAACATTTCTAGGAATCATTTGAGAAGCACCATATTGTACACGAGCATTGTAACTCCCCACACTGCCTCTGCGTTTCCCTGTATGTGGATTGGGGTGCCCCAGTCCTCAGGGTATCCAGGCTCTGGAGTCACTGATGGTTTGGACAGTCCTGTGAAATCAGGATTTGAGTCATTTCTCTGCCTTTCCCTTGTAATGGCTCAAATCAAGCATAAGAATGAGCAATGAAGAAAAACTTCAGTTTTCCTGGGGTATTTTCTCCCTACATTCTTAAGAAACAGGCCGGGGCGGGGAAATCCAGATGGAGCTCTGAGTGTTACCAGCAGTGCCACGACTGCTCCTCTTCTGTGGCAGGTGACCCAAGTCATCCTGTTCCTGCCTTAACATGTCAACTTGACCTATGTTCCAGTGGATCCAGCAGGGTTTTAGTCAAGATTAAAGTGGTGGCCCAGTGGTAAAAAAAAAAAACCCTCCTGCACTGCAGGATGTGGGTTTGATCCTTGGGTTGGGAAGATTCCCTGGAGGAGGAATTGGCAACCCACTTCAGTATTCTTGCCTGGAAAATCTCACGGACAGAGGAGCCTGGCGGGCTATAGTCCATGGGTGACAAAGAGTCTGACACCACTGAGTGACTAAACAACAATAACAACAAAAGTGTTGTCAGTGAACACGGGGAGTCTCTGGGGATAGAAACAGTCACTGCAGAAAGGAAACGGGAAATTCATGGAACAGAATGGTAAATATCCAAGAAATGATGAGGTGACAGAAAATCCTCACTCAGGGAACTGATTCAGCCCCTGATTCCAAGCAAAATTATTAACAAGTTATTTGGAGATGAAAAAGTAATTATTGGAAACCCCGTACCAACCTTTAAGTAAAAACTGAAATTCTCTTGAACCAGGGAGAAGTCGGTAATTACTATTGATGATTTACACAGAAGATTACCTGCCCAAGTATGAAGCTCTGCCCTAGGATATTAAAGGGGGAACCTAGGCACCTTTAATGGGGAACAAAGACCTTCTAGCAAAGTATTCCTGAGAATACATAGGTTGTTTATTTCATGCTCTCAGTCACATTTTCTAAATTCTTCACGGATTCTCCAGCGAATTCATAATGTAGTTCAAAGTGAGTGCTCATATACTCTTTTAGATCATCTGGATGCTCACCAATATCCTGTTTTTCTTGGGCCCATGGGAGACAACATTTCCCAGCTACTTCTGGCCAATGGACCATGAGCAGAAATGATATGCGCCATTTCTAGGCAGAGGCAGTGGGAGGCCCCTGCAACCTTTAAGCTCCAATCTTCCCTTGCCAAGCTGGCCTGGAAACCATGGGTTAAAATTATGGAGCCACAAGATAAAGGCAGCCTGTCTCCTAAGTCACAAGTTAGAAGGGAGCTGCCCTGGAAAGCTGCAGTTTTCACCAAGACTCTGCAACAGTGAGAAGGAAAACCCTTGATATTGAGGGTGAGCTTCTTGTAACTGATAGGCTCTTCCTCAGGGAAGAGGGAAGCTTTCTCTACTCCTCCATCATCCATTTTATAATATCTTTATATTTTCGAAACTTACTTGGAAGGCATGCTAGTTTCTTAGTCCCCAAACTAGGCTAAATCCTGAGCACCACCTCTCCTCTTTCCTGCACTTCTTTCTGCCATTGTGAAGTATGTCATTATTGTTATGTCTCAAAATGAGAATCCTGGCATCAAAGGAGCTTCCTTCCCCATTTCTGCTTGCTAGAATAAGAGTTCATTTCATTCTTCAAAACACCCTTGGCTGAGTCATCTTATCTCACTGCCCCTTGTGTATTCTTATCTCCAAATCCCATCTTGTTGCATTCCCCCAGACTGCTTGCTATAATTGAAAGTTCCCCCCCTTCCTGTTCAAGAATCCAGATTCCATTTTTTCTTTTAACTTCCTCCTCAAAATATTTTCCATGAGTAAGGGGTATAAACAAAGCCATAAATGTCCACTAATCCTAGCGGGTCTTCACCTGGGCTTGTCAGCCTGCCTGCTCCCCCTCCTGGTTGCTGACCACGTGATTGCTCTGGGGAGCCTGCCCGCATGGCTCCTGTCCCATGGCCTGACTGTTGGTGGTCTCCAGGAACCCAGACAGGGCTTGGCTCACATTGATTCCCTCTTGCAGGGCTCTGCTCATTGCAGCCGGGTGATTTCCTGCAGTGTGTACATGTGCAAACTGCTCTCAAGGGCAGGGTCTCTCAAGTTATCAGGGGAAATTCCTGTCAGGAAAAAATTAGGAGCATGTGCTTCTAGTGTAGGCCTACTTATTTATGGATAAAATATATGCATGTTTTACTCTATCAAGATATATATATATATATTAAGCATATATGATATGTAACTTTTAAAGGGATGAGCTATAACTGTGAAAATGTTTTATTCATAATTTTTATTTCATTCACTTAGTTCAATGATACAAAAGACATTTTTGTTTTTCCCGAGATAAATATTATTAATAATATTTTAAGTGAGAGTAGTGTGATTTAATATGATGCCAGATCTGACAAGACTGTTATAGTTTTTGATCTCATAATATAGATGAAGAGGTTTTACTTGGAGTAGAAGTGTTGGCTTTGTCGTTTCCTGTTATTTGCTGATCCTCACATTATGAGTATTAGCTCCAACCCACGTTTACTTTAGAGTAAACTTTCTGGGCTGCCTGTCTATTTTGAGGTTGCTGCTGCTGCTGCTGCTGCTGCTGCTAAGTCGCTTCAGTCGTGTCCGACTCTGTGCTACCCCATAGACGGCAGCCCACCAGGCTCCCCCATCCCTGGGATTCTCCAGGCAAGAACACTGGAGTGGGTTGCCATTTAGTTAAAACTGGACTAGATGAGCTATAAACCCACTTAACGAGGCACATGGGATCTGCAATACATTGAAAACCCCAGTCCCACTGTCCACCAAGGGAACCCTCTCCCTTGGAACCCCTCCTGAGCAGTCACTGAGGCCTTGACCTCTTGATATATGGATAAGAGAAGGAGGCCAGTGCCAACCTGTATAGTAAATGCTGGTAAAGCTTAATTTTTAAAAAGATTTTCTTCTTGGATTAAAAAATTTTAAGTATAGACTTTAATGCTTACTTTCCACATCCTCATGGGTCATCTCATGCACTTTGGAGACCACTGGTCTTGACACAGCTTCCTGACATATTCTAAGTCTTAATGCCTTCTAGGACTGACTCTATTCCCCTTTCTCCTGCTCTCTTCCAATGGTTTCCCTGGAAACCCTCCTTAGGCACAGCTGTTCTCAGGAAAATGTCTACAAGAGTTCTCACAAGACCTCCCCGCCTTTCCCTTTGCTGTTCCCAGCTCTTGACGTCAAGAGTTCTTAAGTAAAATTTAATTGTATGAGATTATTCCCCCTTTCTCAAGGTTAACTTTCTTGAATTTGCATTGGAAGGTGGAGAGGGAGAGTTCAGCATGTATTTGGTGCTTTAAGGAACCCATCACATGTCACCCTCAGCAGCCTGAGCAGACAGGTGTAATATGAGGCCCTGAGGCCCAGAGATGGAAAGTCAGTGGTCAAAATAATAGAGCTCATAAACTGGAATTTGAGAGAACTGGAAGGAGAACTGGAATTTGAACTCTGGTCTCTTTTGACAATGGAATCTACTTGTATTGACTCCTGTCAGGAATTTACTGAGGGAGTAAATCTATCAGGGGTCTCTCCCTAAGAATCTGCATGGAAGCTGTAGTTTCAGAAAAGTCCAGGAGCCTCAAGTCAGGAAATTATTCAGGGAAGCCCACCCATCCATCCAACAAAAAAATATTTTACTTACTATGAGTCAGGCATTAAGGTTATAACAGGGAAGGAAACATGTAGGAAGCGGAGATACAAACAACTGAGGGTGAAGGAATGGGGTACCTGTTTGGGTAGGGGCTGTGTAACACAGGTAGACTCATATAAGGGAGAGATGGGGAGTCAGGAGATCAGAGCTTGAAACAGTAGGATTGTTGGGTTAGTATGTGAGATTTAAGATAGAAGTTGTGGGCAATTTTTGGAAGTTGGAGATCTAACTTAATGTCTTGCTGTTATTGGGTACACATGTAGGCCAAGGGCATCTAAGTGCTGGGTAACATATGAAGCTATTCTTTAGTTCTTGTTATCTCTCCCACTCTTCCTCATGGCACTTCTCTTGAGCTGGGAATAAATAAAATGCTATCTAAGTATTTGCCCTGTTGAATTGATTTATATTGGTTAAAGATCTGTGCTCTATCAGGTATGATTGTCTCATTTATAGCTGATTAAAATAAGCCCCTTGAAAAGATCATAACTTTCTTTTATAACATTAGCTTTTCTCTGAAAATCGTATCAATTTACATCATTTTGTTCACTGCATCTTTGCTAGAAAGCCAATCCAAGTGAACTTGAGGCTTGCCTCTCATAAATTCACTTAGAGTCCCCTAGGACCTTTTATTCTTCCTCTTCTGCAGATGTTCAGGATAGACACAAAGTTAGTCATCCAGATGTCTAAATCCAAGTTTTTGACAACAGCCAAAGAGCTGCTTCACAACAGTAGCAAGAAAGGGAAGGTTTCCTGTTATGGTTAATTCCGTATGTACAGAACCTTACCTGTTATATTTCCTATTGAGTCCCTGGAGCTCAGAACAGTGCCTGACACATAGTAGATACTTAATAAATATTTGTTGGGAAAAGTGAATAAGTGAGTTTTTTAAGATAGAGAATAATTTATTATCTTTTACTCTGTTCATTGCCATTAGTATCTTTCAGCGCTTATTCTTCAAAGAAAACATTAAGCAATAAAGAAACTGGTTAAGAAAACTATGTACTTTAGTGCTTAAATTGGTTTGGGTCATAGATGAGTTCTTGAAGGCCATTATACTTCAAGGATGGCAGAGATACATGCCCAGACAAATCCTGGGCAAATCCTTTTTTCCTGCTACAAGTATGGAATTAGTTTCTTTTAAATGTTGGTAAGCAATATATTAAAGTTATTGTGTTATGAATATTTTTTCAACTCATTTCTTTGAGTCCATGTGTGTTTTTTAGGGATATGTAAGTCATAAGTTTCTGATCCATTTACTCTTAACATCAAAATGTGAGTTTTGAGTTTTGTGGAGCACTCTTTGATGTCCAAGCAGGCTTATGATCCTTTTACTATACTGTTGCAGCCTCCTCCCTTCTTAGAAACGGAAAGTTGCATTGGACAAAAATATATACAATCATGTACCAGAATACCTAAGCTGGACGTCAACTCCAATATTTGAGAAGGATTTAAACTTGAGAAAATGTTGCCACAGCTTGATAACTTTTCCTCCATCAACTAGTGCTACAAAACCCCAAACAGCACCAGGGAACAATAGGCTGGCTATGGCTTGGGAAGCTTTTTGGCTCTTTCTTTTGAGAGAGTTCCTGGAAATTTTTTAAAAAAGGAAGTGAATGTATGTGGTTTCCAATGGATTTTAGCTGTCAGTGGGACAATCAAATATAAGTTTTTTCCCCTTGTACGTGAATATCACTAATATTTTTTTTTTCAAATGAAAGCAGATAGTAACATGATATATACAGGTTTAGAACTTGCAAAATTTTAATATTTGAAGAAATGAACCGACTATGTGTATTTTTCTTTTCTTTCCCATTATCTGGGTAGAAATTCTCAGTCCTCAAGTGAATATGGAAGATTGTTGTTGTTTAGTCACTAAGTCATGTCTGACTCTTTGGTGACCCCATGGACTTTAGCCTACCAAGCTCTTCCGTCCATGGGATTTCCCAGGCAAGAATCCTGCAATGGGTTGCCATTTCCTTCTCCAGGGGATCTTCTCCCAACCCAATTAATATTGCTGAGGTACCTATGAATGTCATATTTACTATAGATACAGAAGAAAAATATTGTAAAATAGCACAAATACATAGTTAATACAAAAATTGTGTTTCTTTTCAGAAAGCTTTTTAAATAAAAGTTAAATCATTATCAGAATATGGTGCTATCCTGTTTTCCAAGGAAAAATAAAAAACAACAAATGAGAAACTGAGACACATCTAGAAATTGTGTTCTGGATCTCAAGGTTCTAGTACACGTGACTGATAAAGATATTATACACTTAATTTGATTGCACACAACATGTATTTAGGCCTTTATGATAATCTTTAGAACTTGGTAAACACACATTAACCCCATTTTCTGTAACAAATTAGCCTGAATGCTGAGCTGGCAAGCAGCTGCCATGGGTTGCATGAGAAAAATAACTCAAGAAATGAGAAAATGTTATTGGTTCCTTAAATACTGGAGGTCAGGACTTTGAGAAGACAGGAAACAAAGTGCTTTGGGGTTTTGCCAGGAGGCCTCATCAGTTTCAGCTGTGAATAAAGGCCCTCATCCAACCCCAGTTTGTTTTTTTTTTTTCCTCTGCATCTCTCTGAAGGATCACGGACAGATTTCTTCTAAGGAAATCACTGGAAAGCCATTAGAAGATGACATCAACTCTAACTGTCCCACCTCATGTCATTCTGAGGCTGTTTTCTTCTAGGTTACCTGCAGTTAACGGGTCTTCCCCACTATACCATCCATTAGTTAGAACTGAGTCAGCTTTTCAGACTTAGACAGGAGAAGGGTCTGCAAGAAGATGAGTCTAGTGATACTCCCAAATCCTCCACTGGTGTCCGTGACAGGAAGTGCATCTAGTTTTGTTCGAGAACCTCTCTTGAGTGGACAGTAAGATATAGAATAACTATCCCTCATCCAAAGAATCAGACATAACAAATTCAAGGGATTCAGAGGTACAAAGTCTTTTTTCAATCAAGAAACGTCAATACTTGAAGTGAACTTCAAGTTCACTTCTTCTGACTGATTTAGGCAGTTGTGTATCACCATATTTTTTCTCTAGTTAGTTGCTTCAACTGAGATTCATATTCTGTCTTTGTAGCTAAAGATAGAACAACATCTCAACCAAGCAAGACTGAATAGACTTTGCCAAAGATGAACATCTCCACCCGTGTTCAGTGAAGACTTTTTTCTAGCTACCTTTTCCTACCATTTCTAGATGATAAAAAAATATTGCTAATGCTATGACATGTTATTATGTCTCAATCATCCAGTCAAATTCATTGGTGGATAACTCCTAGAAATTTGGGAAAGTTACCAAATTTTATTTACCCAATCTTATTTTGAAGTCTTGATGCAGTGAGAGCATGGAATGAAGAGACAGGAATGTTCCTATTGCTAGAGTCATTTCAGAAATATAGTGCTGAGCGCTTTGGGGAGTTTAATTAAAAAAAAATAGATGGATCAATATGAAAAAAAAGTCAGGAGGTCATTAGCTGTTAGGTATAGATTAAGAAATTATAGTTTCTTGATAGAGGAGAGTTACTGGAAGAAGTGGAAGAACTTCCAGAAATGGTGAAATTCATCCTTCATCTCTCCTCCCCCTCTTTCCCCATTCTGTCCCATACATAGCACCAAGTCACCAGAACTTAGGCAGAATGTGGAAAAAGTCCTTCTCTAGGCATAGTTGATCTTGCTCAGCTTTCTCCTGTACGGAGCAGCAGTGATTCATGCTTTCCTCTGCTGTCACACTGTCAGCATCCGCTAATCACAGCCCCATGATCACAGGACTTGTGCACATAAACAATTTCCAGGAGGTACAGAAGAGCCCAGGGACCTCTCAGGCATAAACACCGGTTTTTCTGTAATTCATTACATCCCCTTCTCATCATCTTGACATGTGCTCGAAATAATAGCTTTCCTTAAAATGTTTGAGCATGTCCGTGGACTAGATCCTTTCACTGTCCTTGGTACATACATTTCTGTTTCACTAAGTCAAGCTTTTAAATGAGAATATTTGGCTGTCTTGATGCAGCTCAGTGCTTTTGTTTCTTGAAGAATATCAAGCGGATACAGTGATGGGATTTCAAATACAAGCTAATTCCTCTTAGGCTTTGCTTGTATATGTTGTGAAGGGCTGAGAGCACTAGACTGAGGCCCTTTAATGCTATTAGGAAGCAGATTGCAGAGCTGGTATTTAAATTTGTATGTATTTTTTTGCACTAGTAAGTCAGGTCGTTTAACTTCCACTCTTCTTCAAACAGATGTCTTTAGCAAATTTATTTCCTTCATTCAGCCTTTTTATTCAGCCCAAGACAGGAGTCAATAACTTCTAGTTACTCTGTTAGGATTAGTTTCTGTATTTAGCAAGTATATATTTATGAAATGCCTCCTGTGCCACGCATTGCAAAAGACATTGAAGAGTTTACAGTTTCTGCTCTCGTGGGAGTCTAGAGTTAAGAAGAAACATTTACCATTTGAAACCATAATTGTCCAGTGCCTACAGTCTCTGTCGAGTTGTTAACAATAAGGGCTGGTAGCTTTTGTGAAGTCTGTTAATAATACTGAGCTTTGAACATAGAAAAAGAATATTATTTGTTCCCTATAGGTCTTAGCTGGGGTCCTCAGTGATTAAAAAATGAGAAGGTCGTATCTGTGTTGGTGCTTCTAGAGTCCAATGTTCTTAGCTCTTTAAATTGTGTTTCAAAATTACTAATGTCTAACATTTTAATATACATAGGTGATATACATATGTCTCCCCAGTCATCCCAACATACTTGTATAAGGATCACTATTATTCCTTTCTATAAATGAAGACGCAGACTCAGCACGTTTAGTTGGTTTATCCCGAATGAGTTAACTCAGTTGGTTTGGAGTGTGTAGGGCCTCGGTTTATACCAGGGTGTCTAATCGTTACTTTTTCTGTGCTAACTAATGTGAAGAGTAGTCCAGTGTAAAGACAGGGCAAATGTTTTGGTTTAGGATCATTTATGGACCTTGATTTACAAATTTAAAGAGCCTCTTGATGAAAGTGAAAGAGGAGAGTGAAAAAGTTGGCTTAAAGCTCAACGTTCAGAAAACGAAGATCATGGCATCTGGTCCCATCACTTCATGGCAAATAGATGGGGAAACAGTGACAGAATTTATTTTGGGGGGCTCCAAAATCACTGCAGATGGTGACTGTAGCCATGAAAATAAAAGATGCTTGTTCCTTGGAAGAAAAGGTATGACCAACCTAGACAGCGTGTTAAACAGCAGAGACACCACCAACAAAGGTTTGTCTGATCAAAGCTATGGTTTTTTAGTGGTCATGTATGGATGTGAGGAGTTGGACTATAAAGAAAGCTGAGAGTCGAAGAATTGATGCTTTTGAGCTGTGGGGTGGGAGAAGACTCCTGAGAGTCTCTTGGACAGCAAGGAGATCCAACCAGTCCATCCTAAAGGAAATCAGTCCTGAATATTCATTGGAAGGACTGGTGCTGAAGCTGAAACTCCAATACTTTGGCCACCTGATGCGAAGAGCCGACTCATTTGAAAATACCCTGATACTGGGAAAGATTGAAGGCAACAACAAGGATGAGATGGTTGGATGGCATCACTGACTCAATGGACATGATTTGAGTAAGCTCCGGGAGCTGGTGATGGACAGGGAAGCCTGGCGTGCTGCAGTCCATGGCGTCGCAAAGAGTTGGACATGACTGAGTGACTGAACTGAACTGAACTGAACTGAACTGATGGACCTTGACGTGATTTTGACCTTGCTTCCCACATCACATACACGAATCAAACTCTGGTACATTATGTAGAAGGAGCAGCAAGCAGGAAAACTGCCGAGTCACTTAACTATGATTTTAGAAATTATTATATTTCTTAATTATGCTTTTTTTCTTCCCCCATGCTTTGGGAACTACTCATAGTCTCAGACAATACTGTCAAAATCTAACTGTCGTGAACAGATCATTCACCAAAAAAAAAAAGATGAAAATGAGGAAATGTTGAAATGTACTAATAATTAGCAATATACAAATTTAAATAATAGAGTAATAAAAAATAAATTCCAAAATCAAAATAATTATCCTAATGAAATGAATCTCTTATTTTACCAGCGGCAGTTTAAATTAGGACAAATCTGTAGGAAAGTGTTTTGGCAAGACCGAAAGCCAGAAAAACGCTCTTTGACCCTGTAATCCCACTTCTGGGAATCTATCCTGAGGAGCAATCCAAAACAGGGAGAAAACTACACCCACGAAATAGCAGAAATAGCATATGTGTCTAACAATTGGGTCATGGTAAATGATATTTTATTTACTTGATAGAAAGGCCATTAAAAAGACTAGTGTGGTGACAATATAAACACCTTAGGATGCAATTACTGACAGTGCAAAATTAAAATGTATACAAATTTGTCTTACAATTACAAATAGAAAAGCAGATGTACAAGGGAAAAAAAAGAAAAGAAAAGAGGAAACTTACCCTGATAATAAGTGAGGTTTAGTTAGGGTCATGGGACTTCTTGGTGGGTTTTTTCTCTTTCTGTTTTCCAAAATTTCAGTAATGTTATTTATATGACTTTTATTCAAATTCTCAATAAAAATATGTCTGATTGAGTTGTTCTCCACAGCTGTGTGGAGGCTGGCTAGGGGGGTTTGGAAGTGAGTGGGAGGAGGGGCGGAGTCAGAGCCAGTATGTAGAACCTGCGAGCCAGGGCCCTGGCCTGTCCCTCCACATAGCTGCCCACCAAGAGGGACAGTAACAAGGGGAGTGTGTCCTGTCAAAAGCTCTGTAGAGATATTTGTCAGCAGAAACACAGACAGAAGTTCCCTTCATTTATTTGTTTCTTTACCTGAAGTACTGGAATAAGAGGATTTGTCCCACGTCCTTGCAGGGTCGTTGTCCATGCAATTGTGGGAATGCACGTGAAATTACACTGTACTCCCAGCTCACCATTCTTTGTTAGTTCCCATTGTCTTAAAATAATCACACCAGTAACATTTGAATCTTGGTTTCCTAATCTGAAAAATAGCAATAGTAGTTTTTGTCCTGCTGACCTCACAGGATTATTGTTAGAATCAAATGAAATAATGTATGTAAATGAGTTTTGTTGACTCTCAGTGTTATAGAAATGAAAGCAGCTATTTTTGACTGCACACCTGGTTCCCAAGATAGTGTGCACTTTGGAATAATTCCAAGGCCTAACTACAAAATGGTGCGATTTTAAACTTCTGGCGTCACACTTTCTCCATGGCAGAGAAAGACATGTTTTGAAAAGATTTCTTCTATCTCCTGTTGGGCCCAGGGTAAGAAGATCCTGTTTATGTCAACGAAGTAAGTGGTTTAAGCAGAAGAGTTCACAGCCATGAAAAAAATTTGCCGTCAAGATGACGTGTCACAGTGTGAACTGCATCTGCAGACAATTGGATTGATTGCGGCAGCTAATGAAGGAAATGTTTAACTCTGCCTCACGACACAGAAAGTACCACTGTCAATGTGCTGGTGAAGATGGGGACAGAAAGAAGCCAGCAGTGTACCAACTTTTGAAATTCCCAAGATGTTTCTTCATCAGAAAAGCAGAATATTCAATAGGAACAAGTTTAAAATAAATTCCATCCAGATAGATCCCATTCAGCCAATTTCTCCCTTCAAAAATCAGCTCCATAATAGAAAGCGCTTAATATTCCTGTTATCAATGAATAGCAGGTTAGAAAGAAAAAATAAGAATGAGATTTTTTTTTAAGAAAAAGCAAATCTTCCCAAGACTTTGGCACCATTATTATTTGTTCTCAGTCCACAGCTTCAGTAGCATAGCTTCTGTACATGTAGGAAAAATACTAACCTTTGAGGCTAATATTTGGCAGGTTTCAATTTGCTTATACATTTAGATGAAACTGGGAAGACAACAGTTTGTAAGTAACCATTTGATTTAATTGCTTTTGGAGAATGACATTTAAGTCTCCTCAATCACTTATGTTCACAAGTAAGCTAGAGTGAAGGTAAAATCCTTTTATGATTTCATTTAGAAAAGAAAACAACATTCATAATAATATTTCACATGAACTAAACAGAGTGAGGTATGAAGATATATCACCTGGTGCACATATATAAAAGAATCTTTTCTGGGGGCTTTCTGAGGTGGGCTCCTTCCCCACACTCTCAAATAAGACCTGCCTATTCCAGTTAGGAAGTTCTTTGGCTCTCCAGTTTTACATGAACACAGGTTTCCTGAGAAGTCTGTTTAAAAATCAAACCCAGCCACAAAAGAGAAAAAAACACTACAATTGAAAGGAGTTGGGGGAGGGAAAGGAGGAAAAAAGGAACTTAAACCAAAAACCTACTTTAACAGAACAAATAAGCTTGACCAGGTCTCTTTTTGTGACAAAGTAAAAACTTAATGGAACCAGAGTGTGCAAAGCACAGTCTTAATGTAAATGCTTGTATCAGATGGACTCAGGTGGGGTTCAAACAGTAGTCCCGTGGTCTGCCCTGTTTCCTTTTCTGTAAATTCCAAGTTAGGAAGATTAAATTGGACAATGTCTATGAAATGCCTAGAGCATCAAGTTATCTGATGTATTTTGATATGTGGATCAACATATATACAAAGAGATCATATTGAAGCAGTATAAGAGCTTCAAAATGGTTACATTCATCAACTTTGGTGAATTGGATCTATTTGGTGAATGCATTACATTTTGACAAATCCTGTGTGACTTGGCTATGACAAGAACCCCTGTAGTAAAATGCTTATAACACTTGAATTACCTCATTTTTTATTGTTTTATAAATTGGAATTTTTTTGTCTCAGTAGAACAAATCTTATTTTAAACATTATTAATAGTACTTTTCATTTTATGTGTCTTCTTAGCATGATGGAATACAAGTACACTATCTAACTAATTTCCTTCATGGTAGGAGGACACCAGGAGGCCCAGAGAAGCTAGGGGCACACTCCCAAGTCAGTTTTATTAAGAAAAGATTTTGTTTTCATTGAAGTGTCTTATAAACAATCTGCATACAGATGATTTTCTCTACATTCTTTCTTAGTGTCCACAACATGAAGAGTAGAATTTTTGCTTTACAAGAACTTCACTATTGGATTCATATAATTTCCCCCCCAAAAAAACTCCCTTTCAAAAAAAATTCTGTAACAAGTAATCTAAAAGTAATTTTTTTTCTCTTCAAAGAAAATTCCCTTCAGAAAAGAAGGAAGTAAACCAACCAGGACAAAGGCAGCCAGCTGAGATTAGTGACTCAGTGTGTTCCATAAATCATAGCCCTTAAGTCAGTTTGAATGAGTGTTCTCATAAAAAAACAAAACAAAACACTGCAATGGCACCTGAGGTATAGAAACAACTATGGAGGCAATCAGTTTCATCAAAGAGAAAGAAATATTAAGTGTACCCACCCTAAGTTACATACAAGTTCAGAAATACATATGAAAACAAGGAATTGCCCAAGGACCTTTGGTGCACTGAGGAATTGTTCCCTGGATCACTGGAGAAAGTTAAATCGGTGCTTCTGATGATGCTGAAAATTGGGTGAGAATCTGAAAGCTGACTTGGACAAGTCCAAATTGCTGCATAGAAAGCATGTTTACATCGGTGCTGATGTGTTCCTCAAGACACCCACATCCAGTCATACGTTCTTTTATCACCATTTTCCTTAAGCTTTCCTTTTGGACATACATACACGTGCACGTGTGTGCGTGCCCATACACACACACACACACACACGTACGTTAGAGCACTCTATTAGAAGTCCTTGGACAATCTGTGGGTACAGTTTCAGAGAAGTCTTGTCAGTTTCAATCTCTGTCATGCTGTGGACAGTTTCCTGTAGATCTTCCCTACTCAGCTACCCCAGTTCTTACCACAGCTGTCTGACTCCTCTCCACACTCAGCCTTCCTGGAGCATTTACCCTGTTAGTTGGTGTCTTTCAGTTAAGTCGCTGCATGAGGTGTAGAAATCCTTCCCTTTCATTACCTTTTCTGCAGATAAAGAGAAAAATATGGTAATTGCTGTTTCACTCTCAACCTTGTTATAATTTTTGGAGCAGAGCTGTTTGCCTCACTGTCAAAAGCAACTGAAAACCTTCTAGTAGAAGTTCATTTGGGTCTTCTTGAACGGCGTAATTTCAGTGTGTGATTTTTTCTTTCTCTTACATTGCTCCACAAGAGTTTCATTTGGAAATGCTTGTTAGTGTAAAGTTCCATCTTGACTCCCAAACAAGCATGCAAAGCGTGCAAGTCCCTTGGTATTGGTGCCTGCCTTTTATAAGCCATGTGTCACATGGACTCTGCATAATGAATATGATATATTGGCAACATGGAAAAATATTTAAAATAAGGATTGTCCCACAAAATTCAGTATAAGTGGTTGCTTTTGTCCTGCTTAATGATATTCCATTTGGGTTGTATTAAGTACATTATGAAATATGAAGCTTTCAAACTGTGAGATGGTGATGGTCAGATATTATGTAGTGCAGCGGTTGGTAAACATTTTCTGCAAAGGACAAGAGAGTAAATATTTTAGGCTTTGCAGGTCATATGGTCTTTGTCAGAACTATACAGCTTGGTGGTTGTAGCTCAAAATTAGCCATAGGTGGTAAGTCAGTGATTCAGTATAGCTCTGTTTCAATAAAACTTTTTTTTTTAAGGCTACTGAAATTTTGAATTTCATATAATTTCATACAAAAGAAATATTCTTTTGATTTTTTCCCCAACTGTTTAAAAGTGTGAAGCCATTTTCAGTTTGTGTATAAAAACAGTCTGTAGGCTGGATTCGGCCTGTAGATTTGCTGACTTGATAGTGAATTAGTAAGTTAAGGATTTGATTGCAGAGAAGAAAGAGGTAAGATGTCATACATATTTCTTGGCTAGGCTGACTTTCTCTCTTCAGCCACTGGCTGTTCTGAGTAGAGTACTTGGTTGTATTGTTGTTTGTTCCTGGTGGGAGTAAGTGAGTATCTCAGGGAACAGATATAAGGGGATTTTTTTTTTTTTAAATTTACTCCTGATAACAGAACTGTAAATCTGTGAAGAGCTCAGCCCTACTGGCTACAATTTAATATGTAAGAGTTACAGAAAAATTCAGCTTGCTAAAGTTTTAGCCTTTAAAGTTTCCCAAGATGAGGAAATAGTATAAACAGAGGGAAGTTTTTGTTCTTCTTCAAATGGTAATCTTCTTAAATGTTTGGCCCTGACTATTGCTGTAAAAGCAAAGTCATGACTCAAAAAGAAAATACTGCTAGTGAGAAGCTATCAAGGACCAAAGCTTGTCTCACTGAATGACTCTCCAGGAATCCCCATGAAGTTTGCATCTGGGCTTCAGCACTTGCTATAGAGTAACAGTCCCTCACTCGCCATCTGATGTTTCTTTTGAATGAAATGCTGTATTTCTTCCCTTTATTATTCTTGTGTTTTTAGTTGCTGTAGTTTCATTTTTCTTCCCCTTTGCTCCCTTTCTCAATCTAAGACATCCTTAACTGGCCCCTACTCTAAGTAAAGTTCTCTCTTCAGGGTTCCTTGTCTGGATCTGATGGCTTCTCTTGTTTGCAGAGTGCTGGTATGGGAAGGCGAGGTGGAGGAAGGCATGCTCCAGTCTGGAGGAGCCGGAGTGTGGGAAGGGAGAACTGTCTTCTGATAAACATTGACCCTGCATGGTATCTTTGTAACACTGCAATTCAGTTCAGTCGCTCAGTTGTGTCCAACTCTTTGTGACCCCATGGACTGCAGCACACCAGGCCTCCCTGTCAACTCCCGGAGTTTACTCAAACTGATGTCCATTGAGTCGGTGATGAATAGTGATTTTTTCAAAAAGTTTCTTTTATTTTTTTAAATACTGTTATATGTGTATCTGTGGTGATGTCTGATTCACAGCTACACAGCTTTCCTAGAACCCAGTGTAGCTGGCGATCAGATTCTGTTCAGTTAGTCAAGTCTACAATTTCTTGGTACAGGTACCAATAAATTTTTTTTCTCTACAGGTACACAAAAGATCTCAGCAGAATCAAGAAAGTCATTAAACAAATAAATAAAATTACACTGTTTGTATACCTAATTTCCTCAGGTATACATATGCATTTTGAATATTTCAAATGTATTGTTAAGTGTCAATGGATAAGGTTATAAAATAATTTATTTTGTTTTTTTTTTTTTTCCAAGAGATGTGATTCTTATGTAGGTTGAAACATTTTTGTCAGTCTCTGGCTTTTGTCAAAGGAGTGATTTAAAGAATAGGAAGTCAGAAGTGATTAAAGATTCCTTGACTCAGTGAGGGAGATTCTGAGTTTTCATATCCTTTAATAGTGTCCTGTTGATGCTGTTGGGCAGAAAAATTACTTAGTATCAGTAACTCCCCAGAAGGAAAAAGAAAATAACTGGTCTTCATTCCTAATGTCAGGGTCATAATATAAGAAACACCTCTTTAGTATCAAGTTTCTTCTTTTGTTCACTGATCCAAATATGTGACAAAGTCTGGTCCATATGAAAATGCCTGTTGACCTCTGCACACGGTAATAAAAAGACAAATCAGTGCCCAGATCATTTACCTGAAGCTGGGAGCTGGTGCTGGTTCCTTGGTGCTTGCAGGTGGATGTGGCACACAGGACCTCTGAACTCCCTCTCCAACCTCAGCACTCTTTGGAAGATGAGCATTTGCTTCTCGTTTGTTGGTGATGAGTGTATGCTTGTGTTCATCCTGCCTATCACCTGTGCTCTGGGAATTCTCTGGATTCAGCTGCGCCTAGCCCCCAGCCATTCTGGCCTTTATTTTCTATGCCAAAAGAAAATTAATTCACCATTTTCCCCAAATTTTCCTGCAAGACAGGCATAAATAGAGTAAAAACAAAGGCAGAAACATGAGAGAGAGGCTGAAATATAGAAAAGGAGAACATAATTAGGAAATTAGAAACATTCTCATTAAAGAAAAGGTTATCATCATTAATAACATTTAACATCGAAACAGAAGTTCTAGCCAAAGATTGGAAGGAAAGAGAACTGTCAACTGTGACTTTTGCATTATAGGATCATCTACTTAAAAACTGCAAGATAATCAACTTTTAGAAGTGATAAATTCAGCACGTGGCCAAACCCAAGGAAATTCATTTAGAAAAAAAAGATGTTCAAGTAAACAAACTAATGATGTGACATATTTGTTTTATAAGAATTATATAATAATAACAACTTAAAATTTGTTTAGAAATAAGACACATTTCTATTTTGACTGTCCTCCAGATTCAAATGTGGCTAAACATTATACTGACCTCTTCTTTAAAGAAGTTAAAAAATCTTCTTTAAAGAGCTAAAAAATTCTTTGTGTGTTCTTTCACATGCTTTACTTTTCTGAAAAAAACATTCTATGTGTAACAATTTCCACCAAGCTTCCCACACATAATACAAGCTTTGTTTTCATGCTCTGGGTCCTTTCTTGCCTTTCCCTTTACGGGACTTTCTTGTGTCCTTACCTTGGAATACAAGGTTATTGACAGAACTTGCCACTTGGCCATGTTGCTTCCTGGGCAACGTTTCTTTATTGCCCACTCAGTTCAGTTCAGTTCAGTTCAGTTGCTCAGTCGTGTCCGACTCTTTGCGACCCCATGAATTGCAGCACTCCAGGCCTCCCTGTCCTTCACCAACTCCCGGAGTTCACTCAGACCCACGTCCATCAAGTCAGTGATGCCATCCAGCCATCTCGTCCTCAGTCGTCCCCTTCTCCTCCTGAGCCCAATCCTTCCCAGCATCAGAGTCTTTTCCAATGAGTCAACTCTTCCCATGAGGTGGCCAAAGTACTGGAGTTTCAGCTTCAGCATCATTCCCTCCAAAGAAATCCCAGGGCTGATCTCCTTCAGAATGGACTGGTTGGATCTCCTTGCAGTCCAAGGGACTCTCAAGAGTCTTCTCCAGCACCATAGCTCAAAAGTATCAATTCTTTGGCGCTCAGCCTTCTTCACAGTCCAACTCTCACATCCATACATGACCGCTGGAAAAACCATAGCCTTGACTAGACGGACCTTTGTTGGCAAAGTAATGTCTCTGCTGGTGACTGCAGCCATGAAATTAAAAGACGCTTACTCCTCGGAAGAAAAGTTATGACCTAGATAGTATATTCAAAAGCAGAGACATTACTTTGCCAACAAAGGTCCGTCTAGTCAAGGCTATGGTTTTTCCAGCGGTCATGTATGGATGTGAGAGTTGGACTGTGAAGAAGGCTGAGCGCCAAAGAATTGATACTTTTGAGCTATGGTGCTGGAGAAGACTCTTGAGAGTCCCTTGGACTGCAAGGAGATCCAACCAGTCCATTCTGAAGGAGATCAGCCCTGGGATTTCTTTGGATGGAATGATGCTGAAGCTGAAGCTCCAGTACTTTGGCCATCTGATGCGAAGAGTTGACTCATTGGAAAAGACTCTGATGCTGGGAGGGATTGGGGCAGGAGAAGGGGACGACCGAGGGCGAGATGGCTGGATGGCATCACTGACTTGATGGACGAGGGTCTGAGTGAACTCCGGGAGTTGGTGATGGACCGGGAGGCCTGGCGTGCTGCGACTCGTGGGGTCGCAAAGAGTCAGACACGACTGAGCAACTTAACTGACTGACTGACTAAGTTTATTGAAATGGTCACTGTCTTTGAGCTCAGACACATATAGTAAGTCTTTTAATTTCTTTGAGTCTCAGTTTCTTCCTCTGTGAAGTGAGAATGATAACAACTATTTCACTGAATTTCTGTGATGATTAAGTAGGATTGATGTATCTTAAATATTCAGTGCAAAAGATGTGAGTTACAGTTTCAGGCCTCCAGGGCCAACCCCTCTTGCTTGCTCCTCCCTCCCACCCCCCTGCCCACTCTTGTCAAAATAATTATGCAAAATAAAGTTATAATGAACTTAATGGTTTGGCATGACTGGTTACAGCCTTAGGTCAAGCAATTCAGGGTGTCTCCTGCAGCACTGGGGAAGTCCCAATATCTTTTTTTTTTTTTTTCCCTGGTGTGATTGGATTTGCAGAATCTCTCTCTCTCTCTCTCTCTTTTTTTTTTAAATCTGAATAAGATTCTGATGAACTTCCTAACTTTCACACATTCTTGGAATGCGTGGTCAAGGTTCTTGGTGACAGCTACTTATCTTACAAAATGGTGACGCTGCCTGGAGTTCTACCCTGGGAGTAGAATCTTCTTTCTGGAAACATTTTCCTCTATTGGTTTCTGTGATGCCTTGTTCTCTCAGTTTTTCAAAACTATTCTAGTCTTTTCTTCAGTTATCTCTGAGAGGAAGTACTCTCTCATATATATATGACTCCATATATTTCCTGAAGGGTTTGTCTCAGAGTCCTCTCCCCTACCCCAGTTT
The DNA here is from genome assembly GCF_014754425.2 of Oryx dammah. Lineage (NCBI taxonomy): Eukaryota > Metazoa > Chordata > Mammalia > Artiodactyla > Bovidae > Oryx > Oryx dammah. The sequence continues at coordinate 31,575,806 of NW_024070188.1, forward strand.
TTTGAGGTATAATTGACACTTAGCACTGTGTGAATTTAAGTGGTACAACATGATTTGATGCACACACACACACACATATATATATAAACATGAGTACCACAATAAGATAGTTAACACATCTATCCCCTCACGTAATTACTCTGTGTGTGTGTGAGATAACATTCAAGATTTACTTTTTCTTAACAACTTTCAAGTGTATAGTACTATATTGTTAGCTATAGTCATGCTGTACATTATATCCCTAGAAAATGTTCATCTTATAACTAGAGCTCTGTACTCTTTGACCAACATCTCCCCATTCCCCTACTCCAGCAACCGCCAATTTACTCTGTTTCTATGAATTCAACAATTTTTTATAGTCCACATATAAGTGAGATCATACAGTGTTTTTCTTTCTCTGTCAGGCCCTCTTCTCTGTCTCTCTATATATTCTCTGTAGGTAATTTCCCAAGTCTGTAGATTTAGTATCATCTCTGTGCCTGTGAGTATCAATTTTATATGTCCAGCTTAGGTCGTTCTTACACAGTCCAGAAGAACTCTACTTTGCCTACCTGAACTTTCCCTTGTAAATATCAAAGGAACCCCAATAAGCCCATTCAAAACAAACCTCACAGACTTCCCACATCTGCTCCAAACCAGCTCCAGCTGCTCCTCTTCCAGTGCTCGCTCTGAACAGTCATCCAGCTTCCTACACCAGAAACTAAGGAATCTTTCCTGCGAACTTCCTCTTTTTGCCACCAAGTCTTATATATTGCTATTGCTTGAATAGCTTCCAAAAATCTATTTACTTCTCTATGCCTCTTCTTGACCTACCTTACCTTCTGGTCTGGCCTGGACAGCTACAATAGTCACTCCCTTACAGCCTTATAGTTTCCCCGCAGCAGCCTGAGTGATCTCACTGCTAAATCTTTGGCGTGGGCATGCCTCACTTTCCCTGCTCCTCTCCTGCCATACTCCCTCCCACTCTGTGCTCCAGCCCCACAGGTCTCCTTTCACTTCTTCAAAATATCATTTTCCTTCTGCTACTGGACTTTTGCATGAACTTTTCCCCCTCACTGGACAATGCTTTCTCCTGTTTCTTTTAAAAAATTGTTTTATCTTGTCTTTCAGATAGATTAGCTCAAATGTCAGTTCCCCAGGGAAGCGTTCCCATTTAGGGCAAGTTTCTCTATGATACATTCATGTAGCAACTGGTTCCTTTCCTTCAAAGCACTTACTTGGATTTTCATAATATTTGTTTGCATGTAATGATTTTAGCTAAAAATCTATCTCCTTCATCAGAGTGTAAACTCCATAGTACTGGTTAAATGCTCACTGAGAAAGATGTCTGTAATTCATTTTTATGTAAGAGTTTTGTATTTAGTAAGTTCTTGATAAGCATTAAAAAAACGCAATGAGCCAGCAGTGGGAAAGGACTGTAATTGAATTAAGACACTATGGTCAGCTGGCAAGTTGGGATTTTTTTTTCCGTTCAGTACCCAAAGCTCATTCTTAGATTTTCTGTTTCACTGAAGCCAAGGGAGTGTCTCTCCCTGGACCTTCTGCAAATGTAAAGAAGCAGTAGAGGGTGGCAGGATTGAGACTGCAGCGAGAGGGCAGAGGTGATAGAAGAGCTTCTTTCCTTCTGGCTCCTGGTCCTCGGTGGTGATGCCAAATCCCTTTCATCAGTGTGTTTCAAACTTTAGCAAGCATCGGAATCTACAGAAGAACTTGTTGAAACACTGATTTCTATGGCCCACCCTCAGAGTTTCTGATTCAATGGTTTTAGGGTGAGAATTTGGCATTTCTAACAAGTTCCCATGTGTTGTTGCTGCTGGACCACACTTAGAGAATCACAGACTTCAGTGATTCCATGATGAAACTCAGTCTCTTAGTCCCAGACTAATTTCCCTTCATGAGGACAGACTTCCAACTTCACACCTGCTTATATTGGTGACTGTCTAGAAAGTTCACATGCCTGAAGAAGTAGACTTTGGGATTGGGGAGCAGGCAGAACATGATCTCTTGATGATCCCACAGTTGGAGAGTTCTCACTGATGTTCATTATCTTACTATACTAACACCTTTGCCAGATATTTCAAGTGGGTGAATATGTTATTGATCACCATATTTCTAAGTGTTTCAAAAAATACAGTGTACTAATTAGATTGTGTCAAGGACAGGGAAAAAAATAACTGATCTTCTGTTTGGATTAAATATCAGATGAGGAGTATGCCAGCATCTTTTGGCAGTGATGGGCCACTAGTGTGGCACAGAAGAAGCTGATGCCAGCCAGCCTGGGGTAGAAAGGGACCAAGTCATGGGGGAAATGTGAGATGAACTCAGGCCGATAGCCTTTATGGGCAAAATGGAATTTTAGTCAAGTAATATCTTAGTTTGGGCAAAAAAGACTTGAAAGAACACAAAGTTAGTGTGGCTAACAGCGTACTAGCATGCACGAAGCCTCAGCTGAAGAATGCTTTGAAGAAGACCCATGGTTCGAGTTCTGCTTTGTCGATTTAATTGACATTTCTGGCTCCAATTCTTTCATCTGTAAAAATGAGGTTGATAGTGACTTTGTTTCCGAACAGGGCCAGATAATAAATATTTCAGAATTTGTGGGTTGTACCATCTCTTCTGCAGCTACTGAACTCTGCCTTTGTAGTGTGGAAATAGCCACAGATGCTTTTTAATGAGTGGGTGTGGCCATGTCCCAGTTTAAACATTATTTACAAAAACAGAACTTGGTTTGGGGCCATATATGATTAATCTTTGAACTTTTGTTGATCACATACTCTTGTAAGTAACAACAACAAAAAAATTTAGCATTCATGTGTCAACAGATGGATACTAATTTATAAATATTATGACTCTTTAAGGTTCTAATATAGTAGATATACTATAGAACATACCTCCAAACTAATTTTAAAGGCATATGATAAAATAAATAAAAACAGTTGACCTAATACTTTTCCCTGCATTCTGATGGATCTTCTTGTATATCCTCTTGAGATGTTGAAGCCACTCATCCTGGTAGTTTCTAAAGCCCTTTGATCCTCTAATGTCCTATTGTTGTATGTGTGGCAAACTTCCCAGGATGCCCATCTGCCAGGTGATTTTTGGCTGAATCAACTAGAGGGTTAACTCTGAGTAATCTGTGCCAACAGGGAGAAGAGACGCAGGCAGATAGAAACAGAAGAGACAGCCTAATGTGATTTAGGGATACAACAAAATCCCAACCCCTCTCTTTGGCAGGGGACTTGGCCCAGCCTTGGCTGCAGTACTGTATAGGAAAGGTCAGTGTACATGGCTGTTGGATAATTGAATATTTTTATAGGAAGAAAATGGCTCATGAACTGTTCATTGTGGAAGTGGCCTTACAAACCTGTGAGTTCACCTTCTTCATGTTTTAGATTAGATCTTTGTGTTCAACAAATTTCTGTGATAGCTGCTGAGAGGCAAAGTGAGGTCTATAACACAGGACTTCAAATATTCTGTCCATGAAAGTCCTCTCCATGAAAAGCAATTTTGTTTTTATTGCCTTTCACTTGAAAACAACCTTTTCAAACCATTAGGAGCTACCTGGCAATTATTCTCCTCCATCTATAGATGGGCATTTAGGTTAAATATTGTCCTAAATATACAAAGGAACTGGGCCGCTCCTGGAACAGGAGAAGTCCATGTTCTGAAGTTTCTTTTCCAGTCTTTCCCCTTTACCTTGAACCTGGGGAATATGGGCACCCGGGACTTAAGGAAAACACATCACCGAACCGGCAGGGTGTCCTAAGGGTACTCCCCTCCTCCCGTATCTACAGCCCCTTGTGACCAGTCATTAGCCTGTGATGAATGTGGTGGTGTTTGTGAAGGGAAAGGAATGAATGCCAAACCCAGAATTTTCCATATGACTGTGTAAATGCTTTCATAAATTCTCCTCTTTGAAGGAAAAAGAAACAGAGAGAAATTGCATACAAGGAAAGTTCATTAGCAGTCCACCAATGTTACCCCCTCCAACTCTGTTTCATGAAATGTTAGAAAGCGGGAGATTCATTTTGAATGAAGGGGTTTGGCTCCTGAGTAACCTGGGTACCCAAGTGTGTCTAGTACCTCCGTCCTGCAACTATGGGATCAATGAAGGTTCTGAACAGGGCAACTAAGATAATACCATCTGGGGCACTTAGGATGCTGCAGGGAAGGGAGTTGGTCAGGTTTGAGCAGGGATGGGTGCTGCTATATGATGTTTTAAAAAACCATGGGCTCTGCTGAGGGCTTGACAAATGGGCCATAGGCTGGGAGTGGCCAGGACGGCAGCATGAAAAGTGATCTGCCTGACTCCCTGGTGAGTAAGAGTACACATATCTGATGTCTGGATTCTGCACAAATCCATTTGCCAGGCTCTTCCCTTCTGGATATGTTTCTGGGTACTTCCCTTTCAGAAAGGCTTTAGGGTAGTAGTCCCCAAAGGTCTGTTCCTTTCCTCTCTAAGTTAATATTTCCATGGTAGAAGTACAAAACTTTTTTGTGTGGGTGGATGCTAAAATGGTATCTCCCCACACCACCCGCCCTGCCCCCTCTCCCTGCACCCCTGCAAGAATAATGATAAACATTCCCTTTCTACAAGGTCTTTTGGCGTAAAATTGCTGCTCGTGCTGTCTGATCCTACTGTCTGCTGTTTTGGTTCTTTCCTTGAGGATCTAATTTCAGTAACACGCCAGCTAAACACATTCAATGGAAGATTTGGAAGAGTTTTAAAACTGCCGGGTGCTCACTCCCTCTCCTTTACATCTTCTGGTGATTTATTTCACTTGCTAGTTCTTTCATGCATCTAGGTTGATAGTTTTACATTGAATGACATTTAGAGAGTCCTTCCCCTGCCCCAAGCCTCCCCTCCACTTCCATTTCCAATCATGCAGTGAGAGTTTATGTCAGAAATACAAAGTTTTTCAATTTTGTCAAAGAAGTGATATTGAATAAGTGTGGAAGAGAAAAACAAGTGGATATAATCATAAGGTTATAATCTGAGAATCTAATTACAGTTCCGGCCTTATTTATTTATTTATTTATTTTGGTAAGACTAAAACTTTGCAGCAATTCTAAGCTTATTTATTCCATTTCATTTACACCCCCCCCTTTTAATATCTGGGCTAAACTCTTCTCTTGCCCTCATCTTTGAATATGGATCCCTGCCTTAGGAAAATCACAGCTGACAAAACTGTCTCACATGGGCATGAAATCTGGTTCTCTGCAATTATCTAAAATGCAGAAGTTAGGGTAAAAACATTGTTGAAATGCATCCAGAAGTGCCCAGTGTCCTTTTAGGGGAATTTGGCTTTGTGTGTTCAGAGCTGGTAAAAAATTGACAAAGTTTGAACCCTGATGGTAAGTGTCAGAGGTAAGTATCCCTTTGTAGCCAAACTGAAAAGGCTTATTAGGGTGGGAGAGGGGAGGGCTTTCTAGGAAGTCCTCAGTGCACAACTGACAGCATCTTCCAGGACAGAAAGTAAACGGGGTTTTGTGTTGGTCTTTGAATATAGAACTGGTAAAAGCCCCAAACAGAAAAACAAAAATCTCCCAGGTATAGTACCTAGGAAAAGACATCATGCTATCTATCTCCATCCAAAAGAGAAAAAAAAAAAAAAAACAGCCCAATGAGAGTAAACATCATCTTCAATGGCTCTTCAAATGCTTCATTGCACACCTGAGTTGGTTGATTGAGTTTCCTCCACAGGTCTGGGGGGCATTGTTCCCATTCTCAGGGGATGACCTAAGACCTACGAGGTAAGCAGGCAAATTGTCTGCTCTTGAATAGAAGCCTTCCTGTCCATGGAAGTTGCCTCAAAGCTAATCACAGGTGATGTATGGGGACTACATTCCTTCTAAATGCACCTTTCTTTATAAGAGTGTTTGCACTTTGGTTAGAAAAGAATGTCACCTCCTACCCTCTACTCCTAGGTTATTCTCTGTAGCTCAAAGAAACCCTCAGTTTCTTCAAGTCCTATAACCAGACCAAGGGACTTGGCTTCTTTCTGTGCATAGGTGAATTTCTGTCATATTTCTTTAAGGACCTCAGGTGTAAGTTGACATATTTCAGAGTAGGGGTGAAACCTACACACTTAATCCATACATTCAACATCATGGAGGCTACAGCTAGATGGCTATAGTCTTCATTTACTTCATTCTCTTGGGTTATCATTGATCAGGCGGGATTCTTTCCTTTTTGGAAGGGATCCACTTCTTTCATGTCATGTGAATCCCTGTGCAAGAGGCATACCATATGGAAGTCTCTCCTGTCTTCCTAGGTGCATTCAAATTCTGCCTCCTCTCCAGGAGACTGGGAAGACCACTTTATGACTGATGATCTCTAATTCTTACTGCAATCATATTTTTCTTATCTTCCATCTCCTCTATTAGACACTAGGCTCTTGGAAGGTCAGAATCAAGGCTTTTCATCTATTTTGCCTTCACTATTCCCACCTACATACAGCAAAGGGACTAGCACATAATGAGTACTTTAGTAATAATAACTTTGTCTGTAAAACACCTTATCTGTTACAAAGTGCTTTCACAGATATCCTGCCACCTGATAACATACGCTGAATTGAAATGAACTAAAGTAATTGAATTGAACAATCCCATTAGGGGCTAGGGGCTTGGGCAGACAGGAGAAAAAGAAGTGGGGCTGGGGAAGGCAAAAGATGAGTGATTAAAAGAGGAGTGATAGAGCTCCACTGTCAGTGATTTCAGGGCCCCATGGCTCCACAGCTCCCCTAGAATCTTCCAACTACTCCTAGGGGATCAATTCTCTGCTCCACACAAGGATCTCTGATCTTAAAGGCACAGAGCCTCTACAAAATGAGAGATACGGGCTCTAGAAGGGAGGTTCGTGTTTTCTTTTTTTAAATTAATTTTTATTGGAACATAGTTGATTTATAATGTTATGTTAGTTTCAGGTGTACAGCAAATTGAATCAGTTATACATATATTCATTCTCTTTTAGATTCTTTTTCCATATAGGTAGGTCATTATAGCAAGAATATTGAGTAGAGTTCCCTGTGCTATCCAGTAGGTTCTTAAGTTATTTATTTTATGTATAATAGTGTATATATGTCAATCTCAATTTATCCCCTTGGTAACCATAAGTTTGTTTTCTATATCTGTGATTTTTGTAAATAGGTTCATGTGTACCATTTTTTAGATTCCACATGTAAGTTATGTCATATGATATGTCTTTGTCTGACTTCACTCAGTATGACAATCTCTAGGCCCATCCATGTCACTGCAGATGGCATTATTCCATTCTTTCTTATAGCTAATATTCCACTGTATATATGTGCTACATCTTCTTTATCCATTCATCTGTCGATGGACAGTTAGGTTGCTTCCATGTTCTGACTGTTGTAAATAATGCTGAATAAATATTGGGGTACGTGTGTCTTTTTGAGTTATGGTTTTTTCTGGATATATGCCAAGAGTGGGATTGCTGGATCATACTGTAGCTCTAGTTTTAGTTGTTTTTTTTTAAGGAACCTCCATACTGTTCTCCAGAGTGGCTGTGCCAACATACACCCCCATCAACAGTATAAAAGGGTTCTCTTTTCTCCACTCCCACTCCGGAATTTTTTGTTTGTAGATTTTTTTCATGATGACCATTTGGATCATTATAGTTTTGGTTTGTGTTTCTCTAATAATTAGTGATGTTGAGGATCTTATCATATGTTTTTTGACCATCTTTATGTCTTATCTGGAGAAATGTATATTTAGATGTTCTGCCTAGTTTTTTGATTGAGTTGTTTTTTTGAGAGAGGTTCATTTTTTTTTTTTCTGATAAAAAAGATGCCACCAGGAAGAACTCACTTTATGATCACAGCCCCGTGGTTTGTTGTTTTTGTTTTTTCTTCTCTGCTGAGACAGTAAGCAGGAATGGGGTTCAGCTAAGCCACATGAAAGGAAAGCGATGTTTTCCTTTTTGTTAAGGAGAAGCAGGAGAGGCCATTGAGCAGGCCAAGAACTGGTAGATCTGTGATTCTCTTGAAATCTAAAAGAATGGCAAAGACTTTGGCCTGGAGTCAGAGAAGGAAAAGATGGCAGTTAATGGAGAGAGCTTTCTTACATCAGAGAAGGGAGAACCAGACTTTAGTTCATCAGGTCACAAAGAGCAAGATGACTTACTTGTGATTAAGTTTTTATAGATCTCCAAAATTATATCTCAAATTATATCTTGAGCCCCTAAAGTTAAAAGTGTATTTTACTATTATCTTAATACTTAACATTTTAATATTAAATGTGCTGAATATAAAGGAAGCCGAGTACCAAAGAACTGATGCTTTTGAGCTGTGGTGTTGGAAAAACTCTTGAGAATCCCTGGTACTGCAAGGAGATCAAACCAGTCAATCCTAAAGGAAATCAGTCTTGAGTATTCATTGGAAGGACTTCTGCTGAAGCTGAAGCTTCAATACTTTGGCCACCTGATGTGAAGAACTAACTCATTGGAAAAGACCATGATGCTGGCAAAGATTGAAGGTGGGAGGAGAAGGAGATGACAGAGGATGAAATGGTTGGATGGCATCACCAACTCAATGGACATGAGTTTGAGCAAGCTCCGGGAGTTGGTTATGGACAGGGAAGCCTGGCATGCTGCTGTCAGTGGGGTCACAAAGAGACAAGACAGAGTGACTGAACTGAACTGATTAAACATGCAAATATGAGTTTTATATTTATGTCAGAGAAAGATCTTTTTCTGTCTCTGCTTCTCTGCATGTCTATTTGAAGAGAGTTTCGCTGTTTGGTTGACATCACAGTGACTAGGATGCTGGGTAGAGCTCTGAGGAAGAAGCAGTCAGCTTTGACTCAGCTGTCCTAGTCCCAAATCAAACCTGCTGAGATAATATGAATGTTTTCTCTCTTCACACCTAATGCCACTTTTTGCATGCTATTGTATGTTATCCATTTTAAGTATATAATCTTAAAAGGCATGAGCCATGTCTAATCTTTACTGGGACTTGAGAAGGGGAGATAGTGTTTAATGGCAGGAATGAGACTCCCAAAGGGGACCGTACTATCAAGACCCAAACCATTCCCTCAAGACATGTGGCTGTTTCTAAGCCAGCTGAGCTTGTACCTTCTCATGTAACCCCTTCCCCACCCTATGTTCCCCCACCCCTACTCCCGGTGTTTATGAGCGGGGATAATTTCTGAAGTATTTTAACAGCCAAGATAACTCTAGGATGGACAGTTTACAATGGGAACCAGTGGGAATGTTAGACTAGGGGGACCCATGACCCTTTTAGTTGCTAAATTGTGGGGAGGGTCGTGGGGATGGGCCACGAAGTGGGTAGAAGAGGACATTTCAGAGTCTCTGAGTTATAGCAACTGAACAGTTAGTACAAGCAGTGGCCTTAGGCTGAATGTCGCTCTAGGGCATCTGTGGTGAGTGAAGGGAAGCTTAGAACACATGATTAAATGCCCTCTATGTGTTCATTGCTGGGTTGGGCAAAGGGGCTGTAAAGATGAAAGAGACCCCCTTTCAGCACTTGGCTCCAGCCAGTGGACTTGGTCACATCTGCCTTTCCACAGCCAATTCCATCTCATCCTCCAGTCCTGCCACTGCCTCCCGTTAACTTCCTTCACAACACCCACCTTGATGTTGGTTTTAAATACATACATTCATGAATGGATACGTGTGGGTGTATGTGCCTATAGTTAGACTCCCCAGTAGACCTGAGCTCCAAGTATCCTCAGCTCCCGTCAAGGTGCCTTACACTTAGTAGACACAGAAGCAGTATTTGTTGAAGAAATGAGCCAATGGTCACAAAGGTATTATCCAAGTACCATAAAACCATCAAAATCATTAACCATCAATTCTGTGAAAGATGTATACCCCAGAAATGTAACATAAAGTGCTGGTTACAAACTTGTTCTTTAAACCTGTCCTGAGTCACCAGAGGTATGATGGCTTCTGTGCCCAACACGGTTAGCTTTCCTGATACCACACCAACAGGACCTCAGTCTAGGAAAGAGTGTGTGTTTCCTGTTACTAGTTGGATAATTGACACCTTCAAACTGCAGGCTATTTAAAACTTTAGGCGACTCTAAGTCCCTGTGGATGCCCAGCTGCGTGAACCTATTTAAGTCATTGGAGGAAAGGACACTTTTAAGTCTCAGTGAAGATTCCCTTTGGGATCAGCCTGAGTTACAGGCTTTGTTGTTGTTGTTGTTGTTTTAATTTTGTTTTGTTTTTTCATTTTTGGTTTTCCTCATTTCATTTGACTCATTTCATCAATCCTTACAAACAAGACAGAAATAGCCTTTTGATATTTTCTTTTGGTCTTTATTAACTGTTCAAGTCCCAAAGATCTCAAAAGAAAAACGGGAAGAGTGGGCTGAAAAGGATAAGAAAGTGCAATATGGATGACTTTTTCAGAATGTTTCGTCAAGTTTCATGAAGCTCAAAGGAAACCGGAAAGCTTGCATTCAGAAAAGGGGTCTTGCTGGTGTTCACACGCCCTCTCTCTATGCTCCCCCCAAACCCCTGCCAGTTCCTACCCTACTCCCCAACCCCAGATCTTCCAACTCCACCCTTCCTTTCCGTTGCCCTGAAGGGGAGGACATGAGTCAGCATCAGACTTGAAAGTGTGAGCTGCCTCTGAGTCCTCAGAATGTAATCATTTCAGAAAATCTAGGACACAGCTACAGAGAAAGTCACCCTCCCTACCTTCTTCTGCTCTGTGGCCAGACATTTACTCCCACTCTCTGAAAGCAGCTTTAGCTGGGGTTGAACTTTAACCTTAAAAAAAAAATATGGGAAGGAGTGGCCAGAGACCAGCAGGGACAGCCACCACCCAAGTGCAATTGGCTGAACAGCTTTTGCAGAGAACTCCAACAGTTTACTGCTTTAAACATCTGGTGCTTGGCCGTGTTCATGTTCGTGTTCGGCCTGGAATTAAAAAAAGAAAAAGAAAAAAACAGTCAGTTTCACTCCTGATCTTAGAAGCCAGAATGAATTTTCCCTTTGATTCTTCCAGAAGAGGAAGTACATTGGAATTCCCTGCAGATACCTTGTTAAAATATCCAAGCACACCTTAAGACCCATGCTTTTTGGAAGGGAACCAACTTCATTGATGTGTTTTTGTACAGTTAACTTTCTGTTGGTCTCTATATCCAGGTTTTTACTTTGTGCTGGAAAAGCAACCTCAGTAAACATCTCTCACCCTCCCAGACTGTCTTCTTTGTCTTGGCTTTGGGAGAAAAGGCAAACAGACTCACACAGGGGGTTGTGCAGACTTCATCATGGATCAGACAGCTCTGAGGAGAAAATCTACTTAGACTTAAGATTCAACCTGTTCAGGATTAGGAGAAAGCCAAGACCTCATCAGCTCTCGTGAGCAGCAATCTGGCAAAAAGTAATTTAGAAAATTATGGTTCTTCAAGCTGTAGAAAGGGAGAGAATGGCTGAGCACTTGATAAAGTCCTTGGCTACTGGGTATCTATTGCACAGTCTTTGGTTCTCAGTTGAAAGGTTTCCTTTCTGTCATCCAGTTAGCCAGTCAGTCTGCATTTGGAAAGGGAGAGTGAGTTTGCAGGGCTTGCCAGTCCAGCTGTTGAGTTCCTATTTCCCAGTATCTTGTTGCCAAAACAGACAGGAAACACTCTCACCATGATTTTGTTTAATAAACTGATCTTGGATGTAACCAACTTGTTTTGTGAGCAAAGAGAAAACTCAGACCTTGCTCAGTCCTGGGGAAACTGGGAGAAGAGCTGCAGAGCTCCTTCCTTATGAGGAATTCTGGAGATATGCACCTTTGTAATATTGCAGGAATCCAGAGACCTCCTACTGCATGAGAAAGGCAATGCTCCAAGGATGAGAGCCCCAGTCGATTAGTGGCTGATGGGAGTAGAGTGTGCTGTTCCTTCTGTCAGTCTTGGTTTCTCGCATCACCCTGCTTCCAGCTGTGCTTTCATTTCTAACGGGGTGAGGCTAACCAGGCTGTGATTGATTGGTGCCAGGAGAGTGGTTTGCAGTGCTCATGCATATTTGTAAGAGGAAGGAAGGTGTGTGTGTGTGGGTGTATGTGTGTGTGTGTTGGGGAGGTGAAAGTATCCAAAATGATAGAAATGTGATCTAATAAATGGTTCCATGCGGTAGGAAAAAAACACCTACTTTTCAAACTCATGGGCAACTCACCACTCTCGGTAAGAACTGATTTGGACTCTGGGCCACTTCAATGCAGCAAATTTTCTTGGACGTGAGTGTCTACAAGGTGCTTGTGACTCTGGGGAGCTCCAAAGACAAGTAAGACCTGGGCTCTGCCATTTTGAATCTCCGTCTTCTCTCTGGCACTCGATGCACTGTGATGCTCTGATGGCGTGAACATGCTATGTATTGGGAGGAATGAGAAGGAGCTCTATTGGCTCGGGGACCTGGTTGCCCTCCTCGGGACTTTGGAGCTCAGGGGCACAGAGCAGTCATGAACTGAAAGTCTTTTTAGAAGGTCAGCTTCAGAACTGGCTTCCGAGGAGTATCTACACTGGGTTTAGAGTCAGGGAAGGACTTGATAACAGATGTCTTGTTCCCTTCCCTTTGCCTCTCCTCCTAAGTTGTTTTTAGCAGGGGGTTTTTGAGGAGTTGTATATGGTTAGTTCAAGTGATGCCTATGAAGATGAAGGCATTTCAGGGGCATTTCCAGCAACCATCATCCAAATCAAGCAAGAATCAACGTGTTGGAGAGACGTGCAGTAGGGAATATTCTCTTGCAGATGTCAGTGTTTTACTCCATTTATTTATCTTTTAAAATGATTTTGTTTATTTATTTTTGACTGTGCTACATCTTTTTTTTGCTCTGCAAGCTTTTCTCTAGTTGCGGCAAGTGGGGACTCGTCTCTAGGTGAGATACTCAGGCTTCTCATTCAGGGGCTTTGCTTGTTGCAGAGCAGAGGCTCTAGAGCACACGGCTTCAGTAGTTGTCGCTGTGGGCTCAGCAGTTGGGGTTCCTGGGCTCTAGAGCACAGGCTTAATAATTGTGGTGCACAGGCTTAGTTCCTCTGAGGCATGTGGGATCTTCCTGGACCAGGGATAAAACCCATGTCTCTTGCATTGACAGGCAGATTCTTTCTCACTGAGGCACCAGGGAATCCTTACTTCATTTATTTATTATATTAATTTTTTTAATATTGTTTAAAATTTTATTTTATTTTAAATCAGAGGATAATTACAATATTGTGATGGTTTCTGCCATACATCAACATGAATCAAACAAAGCTATACATATGTCCTCTCCCTCTTGAACTTCCCTTCCACCTCCCTCTCCATCCTACCCCTGTAGGTTGCCACAGAATACAGGCTTTCGGATCTCTGCCTCATACACAAATTCCCAGTTCAGTTCAGTTCAGTCACTCAGTTGTGTCCAACTCTTTGCGACCCTATGGACTGCAGCATGCCAGGCCTCCCTGTCCATTGCCAACTTGTGGAGTTTACTCAGACTCATGTCCATTGAGTTGGTCATGCCATCCAACCATCTCATTCTCTGTCATCCCTTCTCTTCCTGCCTTCAATCTTTTCCAGCGTCAGGGTCTTTTCCAATGAGTCAGTTCTTTGCATCAGGTGGCCAAAGTATTGGAGTTTCAGCTTCAGCATCAGACCTTCCAATGAATATTCAGTACTGACTTCCTTTAGGATGGACTGGTTGGATCTTCTTCCTGTCCAAGGAACTCTCAAGAGTCTTCTCCAATACCACGGTTCAAAAGCATCAATTCTTCAGCACTCAACTTTCTTTATAGTCCAACTCTCACATCCAGCTTCCCATCAGGAAGCTTCCATAAGCCTCTTACCCTTCTCCATCAGAGGGCAGACAGACTGAAAACCACAATCACAGTAAACTAACCAATTTGATCACATAGACCACAGCCTTGTCTAACTCAATGAAACTATGAGCCATGCTGTGTAGGGCCACCCAAGATGGACGGGTCCTGGTGGAGAGTTCTGACAAAATGTGGTCCACTGGACAAGGGAATGGCAGTATTCAGTATTCTTGCCTTGAGAACCCCATGAACAGTATGAAAAGGCAAAATGATAGGACACTGAAAGATGAACTCTCAGGTCGGTAAGCACCCAGTATGCTACTGGAGATCAATAACTCCAGAAAGAATGAAGAGATGGAGCCAAATCAAAAAAAAAAAAAAAAAACCCAAACAAACCTCCAGAAAGAATGAAGAGATGAAGCCAAAGCAAAAACAGCACCCAGTTGTGGATGTGACTGGTTATGGAAGTAAAGTCCGAAGCTGTAAAGAGCAATATTGCATAGGAATCTGGAATGTTAGGTCCATGAATCAAGGCAAGTTGGAAGTGGTCAAACAGGAGATGGCAAGAGTGAACATTGATATTTTAGGAATCAACAAATTAAAATGGACTGGAATGGGTGAATTTAACTCAGATGACTATTATATATACTACTGTGGGCAAGAATCCTTTAGAAGAAATGGAGTAGTCATCATAGTCAACAAAAGAGTCTGGAATGCAGTACTTGGATGCAATCTCAGAAATGACAGAATGATCTCTGTTCGTTTCCAAGGCAAACCATTCAATATCACGTTAATCCCAGTCTATGCCCTGACCAGTAACGCTGAAGAAGCTGAAGTTGAACAGTTCTGTGAAGACCTACAAGACCTTCTAGAACTAACACCCAAAAAAGATGTCCTTTTCATTATAGGGGACTGGAATGCAAAAGTAGGAAGCCGAGAAATACCTGGAGTAACAGGCAAATTTGGCCTTGGAGTACAGAATGAAGCAGGGCAAGGGCCAATAGAGCTTTGCCAAGGGAATGCACTGGTCATAGCAAACACCCTCTTCCAACAACACAAATTCCCACTGACTATTTTATTTTATTTGCATTTTTAACTTTTTATTTTATATTGGCTTAACAATATTGTGTTTCAGGTACACAGTGAAGTGATTCAGTTGTACCTATACATGTGCTTATTCTTTTTCAAATTCTTCCCCATTTCGGTTCAGTTCAGTTCAATCACTCAGTCGTGTCTGACTCTCTGTGACCCCATGAATTGTAGCACGCCAGGCCCCCTTGTCCATCACCAACTCTTGGAGTTTACTCAAACTCATGTCCATTGAGTTGGTGATGCCATCCAACCATCTCATCATCTGTCATCCCCTTCTCCTCCTGCTCCCAATCCCTCCCAGCATCAGGGTCTCTTCCAATGAGTCAACTCTTCGCATGTGGTGGCCAAAGTATTGGAGTTTCAGCTTTAGCATCAGTCCTTCCAAAGAAATCCCAGGGCTGATCTCCTTCAGAATGGACTGGTTGGATCTCCTTGCAGTCCAAGGAACTCTCAAGAGTCTTCTCCAACACCACACTTCAAAAGCATCAATTCTTCGGCACTCAGCTTTCTTCACAGTTCAACTCTCACATCCACACATGACCACTGGAAAAACCATAGCTTTGACTAGACGGACCTTTGTTAGCAAAGTAATATCTCTGCTTTTGAATATGCTATCTAGGTTGGTCATAACTTTCCTTCCAAGGAGTAAGTGTCTTTTAATTTCATGGCTGCAGTCACCATCTGCAGTGATTTTGGAGCCCCCCAAAATAAAGTCTGACACTGTTCCCACTGTTTCCCCATCTATTTCCCATGAAGTGATGGGACCAGTTGCCATGATCTTAGTTTTTTAAACGTTGAGCTTTAAGCCAACTTTTTCACTCTCCTCTTTCACTTTCATCAAGAGGCTTTTTATTTCCTCTTCACTTTCTGCCATAAGGGTGTTTCTCATGATGTACTCTGCTTATAAGTTTAGATTGTTACAAAATACTGAGTAGAGTTCCCTGTGTCATAGCGTAGGCCCTTGTTGATCATCTATTTTAAATGTAGCAGTCAGTACCTATCAATCCCAAACTCCCTAACTATCCCTCCCCCACTACACTTCCCTCCAGGTAACCATAAATTCTGTTTTCTTAAGTCTGTGAGTTTGCTTCTGTTTTGTAAATAAGTTCATTTGTATCTTTTTTTTTTTTTAGATTCTGCATATAAGCAATATCATATGAAATTTCTCTTTATTTGCATTTATATTTTATTTTACATGTACATAAATGAGTATGTCCACGCCACCAGGAAGCTGGTAGCTCAGCTGGTAAAGAATGTGCCTGCAATGCAGGAGACCCTGGTTAGATTCCTGAGTCTGGAAGTTCCCCTGGAGAAGGGATAGGCTACCCACTCCAGTATTCTTAGGCTTCCCTGGTGGCTCAGACAGTAAAGAATCTGCCTGCAATGTGGGAGACCTGGGTTCAATTTCTGGGTTGGGAAGATCCCCTGGAGGGGGGCATGGCAACCCACCCCAGTGTTCTTGCCTGGAGAATCCCCATGAACAGAGGAGCCTGGCAGGCTGTAGTCCATGGGGTGGCAGACATGACTGAGTGACTAAACACAACAAATATGTATATGTATGTGTTTTGAGGGGGGCATGGATATTCCCAAAGAATAATATACTTACGAGGGAATTAAAGTCAATCAAAGATTTTTCTCTAGAACTTGTTCTTTTCTGTTGTTGAAAACAGCCATGTACATGAGATCATTTTGGCTAGTGAGAATCAACCAGATCTGTCTACCTGCCTCCCTGCCTCCTTCCCACCATCTTTCCTTTTCTTTCTTTTGTTTATTTCTTAAGACATCCGGCACTCTGGCACTTCAGTTTATCTTATGGACTGTATGACTTGTAAACTAAACACCTAGTGAAACCCCCATTCAATGTGAACACAAAGTAAGTCTCAGATATTAAAAAACATAATTTTCAGAATTGTAAATTCTTAAAGTGGGGAATTCTCAATATTAGTAACATTCACCAAAGGCTGAGAATGATCATGCTCCAGTCTTTCCTAACACTGTAGTCTCTGCAGAGAATTAAAAAATTTCCAAACCCATCAGAATGGCAAAAACAAAGGAAAAAACCTGAACTCACCTGACGATCCCAAGTGCTGGTGATCATATGGAGCAATTAGAGCTCAGTTGCACTCTGATGGGAGGCTCACCAGGTACAACACCTCAAAAGACTGTCTGGTACTGTCTTCTAAAGATGATAGCATGCATGGGGTGTGTGTGTGTGTGTGTGTGAGTGTGTGAGTGTGTGTGTGAGTGTGTGTGTGTGTGAGTGTGTGTGTGTGTGAGAGTGTGTGTGTGTGTGTGTGTGTGTGTGAGTGTTCATGCTCAATTATGTCCAACTCTTTGTGACCCCATGGACTGTAACCTGCCAGGCTCCTCTGTCCATGGAATTTTCCAGGCAAGAATACTGGAGTGGGTTGCCATTTCCTTTTCCAGCGAATCTTCCTGACTCAGGGATCTTGTGTCTCCTGCGTTGACAGGCTGATTCTTTACCACTGCGCCACCTGGGAATCTAACGTGCATGCTATATGACTTGGCAATTCCACGCCTACATTTATACCCAAGAGAAATAAAAAAAAATAAAAAGACATGGGCATAAAAAGACAAGTACAAGAATGTTCCCAGCAGCACTATTTGTAATAGCCCCTAACTGGAAACAACTGAAATAACCATCAACAGAAGATAACTGTGATATATTTATACAATGAACAGGCTATGACAAACTACAAAAACAGACAAATCTTACAAGCAGAATGTTGAGTAAAATAAGTCAAACACAAAAGAATATATCCATTATAACCAGTTCTACAAAACTTAAAAACAAGTAAACCTAATATATGATTTCAGAGGTCAGCATAATGGTTTCTTGTACAGGAAAGTAGTGACCCAGAAGGACCATGTGAGGCGCTTCTAAGGGGCTGGTCATGCTTTATTTTCTCATCTAGGTGCTGGTTAAATGAGTGTGTTTCAGTTCAGTTCAGTCGCTCAGTTGTGTCTGACTCTTTGCGACCTCATGGACTGCAGCACACCAGGCCTCCCTGTCCATCACCAACTCTAGGAGCTCAAACTCATGTCAAGGATCGGTGATGCCAGCCAACCATCTCATCCTCTGTTGTCCCCATCTCCTCCTGTCTTTAATCTTGCCCAGATCAGGGTCTTCCAATAAGTCAGTTCTTCGCATCAGATGGCCAAAGCATTGGAATTTCAGTTTCGGCATCAGTCCTTCCAGTGAATCTTCAGGACTGATTTCCTTTAGGATGGACTGGTTTGATCTCCTTGCAGTCCAAGGGACTCTCAAGAGTCTTCTCCAACACCACAGTTCAAAACATCAATTGAATGTGTGTATTTTATGAAAATGCATTAAGTTTGAAATGTGTGCACTTATTTTGTATGTTAGAATTTAATAGTTTTTCATTTTACATACCAAAATCAAAATCATGGATAGAGTCTATGTGTTTCTCTGAAGGCATCTGCTTTTCGCTTTTCTCAGGTTTAGGGAAAATTGTTTCTATTTTCCAAATGAAACTTACGGGAGTTTAAGTTGGGGTTAGTGTCAAGCAACATCATGGGTGCCAGATTTGAAATATATTAAATACTTACACAATAAACACACACTCTAGGTTCACAGGTCTAATCTTCCATGACCTTGGAAAGGTATAGGGCATTTAAGTTGTGGGACAAGGTAGGGGTGGGGTTATAGGAGAGTAGATGGTCTTAGCCAAATTGGTGGTTGTGTGAAAAGTCAAGGTATTGCTCAGTGTGTTCTTGCTGTTTCTTGCCACAGACTGGGCAATTGGATATGTAGTTTTCTCAGTCTTCTCAGAAACTATTTTGAAATCACTGTAGGACTGATCACTGAAGAATGATGGAAAGCCCCTAATATGGTGAGGCTAGTCAAAGGATAAACATGAACACTGAACATGAAGTCTGTTTTGCCCAAAAGGTGTATTGTCAGCATGAGGGTAAAGGCTGAGGTGAAATGCCCAACTAAGAGCATTACTTGGAGAGGAGGCAGGCTTGGGCATTGGTTGCTAGCAAGCCTTGATGCCACTAGATTCCAAATTGCCTACTGTGGCAAATTTATCTAAAGGTCCTCATTCTGAGAAGTGCAACCCTTGTGGCACGAATAGGGGTCTGTGAACTTTTAAAGTGAGTATGCATATGAATGTGTGCATATGAATATGTGTATGTGTGGGGTGGGAGTGCGGTGGAGTGATTAAGCTCTGCCTCAAGGATATTTAAAGTTCATCCAAATTTCTAGTTTCCATGTCAACAAGGGATTTAGGAATTAAATGCTTCATTTAAAAAATGTGATAAAATATTTTCTAAAAAATTTCCCACAAATAAAAAATAACGTGCATATTTTTGTCCTCTCTAGCCACTATTTTATTGAATATATGGTTCATTATGCTGTTTCCTTTCTTCCTAATCCCTCCTGAACTCCGTGAAATTCAATTTTCACCCTCACCTCTTTGCTCAAATTGGATCCTAGAAGTCACCGACTGCCATCAGAACAGCCAATGTGCTTCCTTTCAATCTCATTCTCGCTGTCTGTTCTGTGGCCCTCGTTACTTTTTTCCACCCACTTCTTGGAAAATGTTCCTTTCACATTTCCAGCATTAAACTCTCCTATTTCCCTGCTAACTTTCCAGTTCTCTTGATGTTTCCCATCTGCCTCTGGTTCCCCCTCATGCCCCCAGCTACCCTTTGGTTTTCCTCTCTTCTTGCTGGTCCCCGTGAGGCAGAGAGATTGTCTCCATTCTCATGGCTGCAAACACATGAGGCTGATGACTCACAGATTTACAGCTCATGTTCTGCCCCCTGCTTAGGGTTTATTCCCATATCACTGGTCATTTTCACTTGAAAGTCTTCCCATCACCTCATATTCGACAGTCTCTAACTGATCTCACCACCTCCCCCACAAAACCAGTTCCCCTTCCAAGTTCCTTGTCTCTGCCATGACATCCCTGTCTCAAGTTTTTCCAGCTCACAGCTTTGAAGTCATTTTTAATGTTTGCCTTGCTTGATCTTTTGTTGCCCTATAGCCTCTACCCACGATGCTTAATATTCATTAATTTCTACTGATTTCTACCTCCCCCCACCACATTTCTTTCACCTTCTCAAGTCCTTTCCAGTTCCTAGTTTGGGTCTTGATCATCTCAGGACTAGGTCACTGGTAGCCCCTTCCCTGCCAACCTGCCTGACTCTAGTCTTGCACCCTCCCATCTGACCTCATTTGCTCAATTGGTAAACATCCTTGAACGCTGCATTTTCTTGTCATTCTCCTGCATTCAACTTTTGAGTTATCTACATTATTCATTGCTCTTTCTTGGCTTAAAAGTATTTTGAAAATTGCTCCTTGGCATACCAATTATGTGCCAGGTGCCATGTCAAGTGCTAGTTGGTTGGAGACACAGTTATGAATGAGTTGCCTTGTCCTAACACTCAAAGGGACCCCTCATACTCCACCTTCCTATCCTTCCCAATTGAGAAGATAGACCAATATCCAAATGAAGGAATAGGAAGAGATTTAAAAATTACAAGTGCTGCTTATGTGCTGGGATGGAATAGCAAGTCCTAAGGAGTCAAGTACTTATAGTAGTGCAGTGACATGTGTTGATTTCAAAGCTCTGCCTCTCTGAGACTGGAGTATGGTGAAATCTCCTAAGAACAAGAGACTAGTAACTGCATGGTGATAGAAGACAGTGAAAGTTTGCTGTTGATTGTGTTTCCCCTTCTAGGCTATGAGATTTTTGAAGAAGGGGCCAGACTGGGTGTTTTCTTTGAATTTCACAGTGCTGAATTAATCTCTGTCCTCCCTGGAGTTTTTAGCAAATTCCTATTGATTCATTTTTTGATTGACCAATCCTAGTTAGTGCTACTGAATCTCTTTGTGACCTCCTCTGACTCTGCTACTGCTGCTGCTAAGCTGCTTCAGTCGTGTCCGACTCTGTGCGACCCCATAGACGGCAGCCCACCAGGCTCCCCTGTCCCTGGGACTCTCCAGGCAAGAACACTGACTCAGCTAATAGATAAAGACCAAGTTCAAGTTCCTTGAAGGTAAATTTGTATGCTATAACAATGTCAGTGATATAGCAGGCTCTGTGCCTTTTTTCAGCTGCACTAGGCTAGTCACATCTACATGCTTCTTCTTCAGAAAAAGGAACAAGGATAGAATCTTTTGATTCAGTTATACCCAGATGTGGGGGAAGAGTATGATAGAAGAAGATAAAATAACCAGGAAAATTAAGAGGGAAAGAGGCTAAAAAAGAAGTTGTTGAGTTTGGAAAAACCCTCTTTTTATTTAAGAAGGGAGTGTGACTTTCTACTTTGTTTTTGAAATCACTTTTATTTTTCTAACCATAACAGGTTGATAAAATCCAGATAAATATTTAGCTATCTTAACCCTCTGGATAGCCTTGTCAAGTAATATCTGTCCCAAAGAGGCTAGGCATCTTGACCCCCAACACAGCACTGGGAACCACAGGCAAAAGCAGGAGATTAGAATGCTAGAAATTTTCATTCTATTATTCTTTGAAAATCACAACACTTGGTCCATCTCTTCACCTCATAGAAAACTATTCTTTTCTTGGTATAATGAGTGTGTATCTGTCTCTACCAATAGATAAAAACAAACTGGTGATGTTTGCCATCGTGCTTATAAGTTTTGCAAAACAACATATGTTGTACATGAAATGAATACAACTGAAGTGGTGGGGTAGTTCCCATGTATAAATCTGATCATGGATGTTGACACATTTCCCTGGAAGTGGTAGTATAATGCAAAAAATGTGAAATAAAATGGGAATATATACTTTCAAAATTGCACCCAGATCTCAAGCATTCATGGCATGGGGAAAAAAGGGAAGACAAGTCTGTTGTGAATGCTAACTCTTGTCTTTAAGTCAACTGCTTCATCAAACTTCTTAGATGACCAACAAGTTCACTCACTGGCTTGAGCTTCGTCTTGGCTTACACAGATAAAACATTGGCTCTGTGAGGTCCCTTCCACCCAAAATATTACAGGACAAGGTCTCTGTGTTATGTTTGGTTGGCGTGGCAGGTCCAGAACAACTGGCTCTTGAATAATAAGAGGTTGGTTGTGGTTCTGTTTGCTTGAAAGAACAGAGAGCTCCCAGGATGGGCATGGGCCTCCTGCTTTCCTAAATCTCATTGGCAGTGATAGACTTTTGTATACGCATGTTGATTGGATTCAATAGCCAATGAGTTCTCTTCTTTCCTCTCTAAGTACCACAATGATTTTATATAGTTCAAAAAAACAAAATAGAAGAAAATAATTCTTAACTAGCTCTTCATGTTTTGAAAGGAAAATGCAGGACATTGAACAACTCGAGACCATTTTCTGCTGGAGAAGTAGATAAGACCAAATTATGTGGGGTTTTCCTTGAGGGCTTTTTTTTTTTTTTTTTTGGCCACACTGCAGAGCTTAAGGGATCTTAGCTTCCCACTAGGAATTAAACCTAGGTTCTCAGCAGTGAAAGAGCAGAGTGCTAACCACTGGACCAGGGAAGTCCCCCTTGAGGGCATTTTAAGAAGATGGATTTTACGCTAAGCGTGATGGGATGTGAGTGAAAGATTTGAATTAGGAAAGTGAAATCATGGGACTTATTTAAGGAGACCACAGGTACTGCCATGTATGAATGAAATGAACCTCCATTCTTCCTCTCTTGGGTTTCCTGGTTCCTCAGACCCCACAACCCCCCCAGCTGCTGCTCTTGCCCTGTGCTCTCAGCAAGAGCAGGCTGCTCATGAGGCAAAAAGAGCCTTCAAGAAGGATGGAGTGGGTCAACAAGGCCAGTGTTACCAGAGTCTCGTAAAATGAGGAAAGTATCTAATGGATTTGGAACATGGAGGTCCCTAGTGACCTGGCAAAAGCAGTTTTAGCACCAGAGGCATATTGGGTGTAGAATCGAGATAAAAATGTGTTGAAGAGAGAATTTGGCAGCAAGGAAATGGAAACAGCACATCAACACAACTCTCTGCAGAAAAGCAGTTATAACATGAAGTAGAAGGAAGGAATAGTGATTGTAGAGGATGTAGGGGCAAGCGGGACCACTTAAGTTCATTGCTAGCAGACTCTGATCATAGGCTTAGAATGATCCAGTAGGCACGGAGAGACTAGTAATGCAGAAAAGAAAATAGCCTAAGAAATAGAGTCCTAGAATGTCTGGAAGGAGGTGGGATCCAGAACTCAGTGAAGGGATGGTTTTCCCACAGGAGAAGGAGCTCTTCTTTCATTGTAACAAGGTGGGGAGAGTGTAGATGCTAATCTAGGTAGGTTGAGAAGTGCAATATTGGAAGGATTAGGGAGAGAATAGCTAGGATGCTTTGGCTGCAAGCAACAGAAATTAACTATGGTTAACTTGGCAGGTAGATGAGGAAACAGTGGCTGACTTTATTTTTCTGGGCTCCAAAATCACTGCAGATGGTGACTGCAGCCATGAAATTAAAGACACTTACTCCTTGGAAGGAAAGTTATGACTAACCTAGACAGCATATTTAAAAGCAGAGACATTACTTTGTCAACAAAGGTCCGTCTAGTCAAGGCTATGGTTTTTCCAGTGGTCATGTGTGGATGTGAGAGTTGGACTATAAAGAAAGCTGAGTGCTGAAGAATTGATGCTTTTGATCTGTGATGTAGGAGAAGACTCTTGAGAGTCCCTTGGACTGCAAGGAGATCCAACCAGTCCATCCTAAACGAGATCAGTCCTGGGTGTTCATTGGAAGGACTGATGTTGAAGCTAAAACTCCAATACTTTGGCCACCTGATGTGAACAGCTGACTCATTTGGAAAGACCCTGATGCTGGGAAAGATGGAGGGCAGGAGGAGAAAGGGACGACAGAGGATGAGATGGCTGGATGGCATCACCGACTCGATGGACATGGGTTTGAGTGGACTCCGGGTGTTGGTGATGGACAGGGAGGCCTGGCATGCTGTGGTTCATGGGTTTGCAAAGAGTCAGACACAACTGAGTGACTGAACTGAACTGAAGCAAAAACAACAACAACAACAAAGTTTAGATGAATTTGAGGTAGCTTAAAAAAAAAGGCTGTTAATAGCCAGTGATGATACTGCTGGTAATCCACAAAGGGAGGTAACTCCCTTTTACTTCTCTGCACAGGGAAGCAGGGAAGCATATTTCTTCATTCAAAGAGAGCTCACAGAGCAGGGTAGTATATCAGGATCAGGAATTCAGCTCTTTCCACCTCATAAGGGTAAGGAGTCTATGAAAAGAGGCTGTCACATATATCCTGCCCCTTCCACCTCTCTCCTTAGTCTTCTTTCTCCATCTTCAGTTCCCTCTCTCAAGTCTCCCAGGATCTAGGTTCTTATCTCAGGAAGTAGAACTTCGTCTCCAGATGCCTAGATGCCTTTCTAGTCTGTTGTGCACAGCGTGTGCCAGATGCCAGTGGTGGTTTCTTATCTGGGGGTTGCAACCTGGAGAGGTCAGGGTGGACTGGACAAGAAAGTGGGCTTGGGGGGACGCCCCCAAATTCCTGCTGGGTCTTTCAAGCGGTCTTCATGACTAAGTTTTCACAGGAGCAGTAGCCCTACATAAAGGATGCAATGATCTGCAGAGGCAGCACAAACCATTCTCGTCCATACAAAGAAAACAGAGTTTGTCCCTCCCCCTTGCACAACAGCTTTCCTGGTGTTACTGTGTTAAGGAGTACTTGGCACAGTAGTCCCAAGCCTCTTTAATTAACAGAATTGCTGCTTTTGACTATGAGTAGTACTGTCTCAGCTGCCAACTCTCTGACTTTTTCCTCATCCTCTTGGAGGAATGGTAGTAGCTCAATTTGTCTAGCCATACCATGGTGATATTTCAAAGCTAAATAGATGCTAAAAACAGGCCAGACAAAATTTCACAGAAACGTAATAGGTCCAAAGCCTCCTCTTTTTTTAGCTTTGTAGTCTAAAACATTTAACTTTATCAGTTCTTGGAAAGTTTTTGGTTTTTTTCAGTTTATAAAGAACTCACATGCAATTCTCAAATTCTAAGAGATTTTTTGGGGATTGTTATTTAAATACTCTTCCAATTTATAATTTAGGAGGTGATTCTCAGGCATCAGAATACTTGTGTCAGAATACTACATGATATCACTTACATGTGGAGTCTAAAAAATACAACAAACTAGTGAATATAACAAAGAAAGAAGTAGCCTCACAGATAGAGAACTAGAGGTTACCAGTTGGGGAAGGGAGGGGTGAAATAGGGGGTGGAGTAGGAGGTACAACTATTGGGTGTCAGACAGGCTACAAGGATCTATTGTACAACACGGAATATAGCCAATATTTTGTAATAACTGTAAATGGAACATAACCTTTAAAAATGTATAAAAAGGTTTTTAAAAATATATATGCCACACCCATACACACACGAATACTTGCACCAACTGGGCAGTACAGTTTCTCTACTATAGAAAAGTCTGCACGGAAAACCACGTTGCTATTCCTTGCTTCTTGACTCAAGAGTAATTGAGAGGGTGTATAAAAATAGCCCCCTCCAAATGTGATGCCTAAGTTCTCTCTTGATTCTTTTCGGTTCCAACCCCCCCGCCCCAGCACTTTCTCTTTCTCCAGATTCATCAACTTCCTTGAATCAGTTCACTTTCAGTGACTTTTCTTCCCTGCCTGAACTCCTTTGAGTCAGGGCAGTTGTGCAGTCGTATATGTATTGCTACATCTCCTTACCAGAGGCCAGGGCAGGTTTTGCACATGGCAGGTGTTCAAGGCTTGTTTGTGATTTTGTTACCACCAGAAAGTTTCTTGGAAAAATATTCAATACTTCCCACCTTGATCCTCAGTAATCTGGGTGATGTATGGAGCAAGTAGTGGACTTGGAGTCAGAAGTTTGGATTCCTGATTCTGCCACTACTACATGACTTGAGGTTAAATCACTCAGCACCTCTGAGCTTCAATTTCTTCATCTACAAGATGAACAGTCCCTATCCAACAAGGCTGTTGTGAAGATCAAACGAGACCAGGTATGTCAAAGTGTTTTAAGGCCTCTATAAAACTCAAGGTTTACTAGTGATCATGGAGTGAGAACAAAGGCTCTGGGATGGCCTTAATGACCATTGTTAACACCCACCACCGCTTTGGTCTACCTGTCTTTTCATCTCTGCATCCTTAGCACCTAGCACAGTGCTTTACAGACTAGGTTCTCAGTAGATGGTTTTGAACAAAGGCCAGCGTTAAGAAAAAGGAGCTTTCTGTCTTGTTTAGGTGATTGCTGGGGGAGGTAGAAAGCAAAAGCAAATGGTTCCAGAACAGTTCACGTGGATGTGAATGAGGGCGTGTGTTCAGAGATGCGGAATGTTCCCTCCAGCAGGTGACTACAGGGGATGGAGTAGTTCTGGGAACTCTGCTGAGGCTCGGGGCCTCCATAGGGTGTGCCTGCCAGGCTCAGCCTATGTTATCACTGCAGCAGGCAGTCTGATGACATCTCTGAGTTGTGGCTCTGTTATTGGGATACTGATGCCCACAGAGTACATAGCAAGCTTGGGGTCAGGAGTTGATAACCTGGAAATGATGTTCTGGGAGACAAAAGCATCACTGAGAAGAGTGGGTTGCTTTTGGAAAAGAGATGGAAAAGTGAGCTTTCGTCATGTATGGGCTGGCAGCGGGGAGAGGGGCTGCTGCACAGGGAGTAGATAAAGATTGGAGCCGACTGTGGCTGCCTGGTGCCCCTGGTTACCACAGGTGTAGGATGCTCAGAATCTTCTTTGAGCCTTTCAGTTAGGGCAACCAAGTCACCAAACACCAACCTCCCTGAAGACATCCTTTTGAAAATTAGAACAACAATTTAACCAAACCTTTTTTTGTGTTGGCCACCTCATTAAGTGAAAGTGATTGGCCCCCTCATTAAGGCATTATCTAACGTAAAATGGATTTTTAACATTGTACAGAGTAAATGAAGTTTTAATTTTGTAACAATGCTGGTTCCTTCCTTTTTATATACCTCCAAAAATTATATGCTTCATGGTTTATCAGGAGCATCTGATTTTTCTTTGTTCTATTGCACCTTATATAAAGAATTACAAACAATTTTTAAAGAAGGCAGGTCTTTCTTGCCTTCATTCAGCTACTGCAGGCAGTCACTGTAGAGGAACCCAGGGTTGATGGCCCTCTGCTTGTTGGGCTCCATGCAGACTTAGGAAAAGCTGCCAGGCCCAGATCGGGACAGTCTGTCCCAGCTCTAGTTTATAGATCAGTTTGGAGCCGAGAGAGCCTACCAGGGTTTGTAACACTGGTGTGATGGTCCTCCATCAGCAGGAAGTCTCATTTGTAGCCATTAATTCTGCTATCACCAGAGATTTTGGCTTCCATCCTCCTGGGACAGCCATTCAGTTGCATTGTGAATGCTTTGGACTTGATCCTCATGCCGAGCACCTTTCTCAGCAACAAAACCATCATTTTCTGTGGGAGGATGCAGGACAGCCTGAGCCTGGCTTGATGGCGTTACCAGGAACACTGGGAGTAAACACACATAAGGACCTTACAGCTTGAAGAAAAACTTGGCAGAAAGCAACACGAATCCAATGCCTTGGCTCAGAACAGGAACAAGGAATCCAATTATAGGATGCTCTGTAGAGAGGGTAAAAAAATTGCTTTTGTTTTGCCTTAATCCCACAGAAGTAAATGAGAGAACAAGAACCAGATTTAGGGTAAATCTTTCATTCAAAATTTTCCTTTAGACAGTGTCAGGGTGGAAAATATCTTTTGGAGGTTGAAGAGTGAGTGCTCTCATTTGTAGAAAAGCTAATTGATGCTTCTTACAACCTGAATGACCTGTTGTGGTTCTCCAGAGCTAACACAGAAATTTACTGCCCACAGAAATTCACTTCCGACAGAAGCATCTTTATCCGGTACATGTGCTGTACCATTTCTGTGTACATCACAGAAGTGCATGTGATGTGTTCTGTCTGCTCTCCATTCTGATACAGGCACAATATTTGAAAGGACCTCAAAATTCCCAGTGGTACTTAGTCTTGTATAAGGGGATGAGAGCATTTGTGCAGAGTTATGGTGGAACAGAGCCAGAGCCTGCCACCCACAGCTTAAAGCTTATATCTTGTCACTTTAGACCCATATAATCTCTATTAGGCACGTGCAAATATATATTCTTGGGTAAATACACAATCATAGAACATGTAAGTATCCATTTTGTACTGGAAATAATTATTGAAGGAGAGCAGTTATTTCCAATCTAAGGGGCTTCAATCAGAGCGCTTGAAATGGATTTTGCTATTATATTTCGATTTTGCATCAATTGTGAAGAATCTATTTTTTATCGCTGTGCCTGCCTCATGTGGCCCCTACCCTATGATCTTTCCTTGGAACTTGCAATTAAGTGAGTAATGATCTTGGAAGGTTAAGTAGATAATATGATTGTGAAAACCTATTAAATCCAATTATTTTTTTTTTCGTGAGCATGAAACACAATCTCTAAAAGCTGAGATTGTGCAACTCCTTGCAAGGCTCAGGGCTCAGCTCAGTGTTGCATCTAATGAAAACAAAACCAAAAATAAAACCCAAGTGATCCATGAGCCTCATTGCCTGTAATTGTAAACATCTGACCGTCAGGATTTTTAGGAAAAGTTCTGCCCTGTAAGAGTAACCCAGTCCAGTGTTTTTTTGACTGGTGACTTCATGCTACTTTTTATGATTATGTTAGCCCAGTTAAGATAGGCCTTCCTTTCTGCCTGGAATAGTTCCTGTGTGGCCTGTAAGAGCAAAGAGCTATGGAAGTTCGCTTTTCTGGAGGTCTGTGTGGCCAGCCAAGCTGCCTAGGCGGACATTCACATGGCATCACGAGTCCCTGTCATGGGACTGCGTTTCCTGGGGAGGTGACGCTGACCTACGTTGGTGCTGTCATTACCTGGATGAGGGTGGTGTTCTCAGTGGCAGGCACACTCGATACCAAGGAAAGGGTGAGTTATGCCACAGTCACCCGCGTTGTTTTGAGGTGGGAGGTGCTCCAGGTGTCAGGTTGCCTGTGTTGTCACAGGTTGAATAATCTGGAAAGGGTGGAGCTCCCTCTGATGAGTTTTCTCCTGGTTGTTAACATTGAATTCTCTCTGTCCTCTCAGTCATGATTATAATAAAAATACTGCTTCTTTAGCAAAAGGCATTCACTTTTAGACTGATGTTCGTAACACCTGGTTAGGCTATTAGTGTGCTTAAAGATCCAACTTCCTCCAGTGCCTGGATCAGTGTGCGATTGTTCTCAGTCTCTAAGTCGTGTCTGACTCTTGTGACCCCATGGACTATAGCTTGCCAGGCTCCTCTGTCCACAGGATTATCCTGGCAAAAATACTGGAGGGGGTTGCTATTTCCTCTTCCAGGGGATCTTCCCGACCCAGGGATCGAACCCACGTTTCCTGCATTGGCAGGCTGATTCTTTACCACTGAACCACCGGGGAAACATCAGAACAATGCTTCACAGTTAAAAAAAAAAAAAAAACGATCCCTTTCGTTTGTATTTAGAACATGTTAAGTTTTTATGAAGCACTTTAAAACTAATTATCTCTTGAGTCCTTCAGGCAAACCCGTGAGCTGGACATGGAAGACACTCTGCCTCTCCCTACCGCCTTCAAGAGAATGAGACTTGTATGGCCCTGAGTGCTGAGAACCAAGTCGCCTAGTAGGGAGTGGCAAAGCAGGACTCAAGCCTAGGTTTTCTAGTTCAAAGATTGGTGCTCTTTGTTGTTGTTTTTTTTAAAACAATATTTTGAAGATCTGGTGATAGATATGATTTTTTTTTTGGACAGACCTGATAATACTTCAGGAAGACAAATGCTATTAAAATAATCTGCTGGTGGTAGCATCTCCAAATCTCCAGTCATTTTTAAAAATCTCAGCTATAGGGGGAAAGAAAGAATGTGCTTCCATTTGGGAGAGTCTGGAGGGGCCTAGTGTGACTTTCCTGGTCACTCACAATATCCAGGGTCTTGAAGAGGAGACTGCATGCCTTTAAGTGTTGCTTGCTACTTCAGGAAAAGAAAGCTGTTAGATTCATGGAGTCTCCCAGCTGAAAGGGAAGGATAGAGATGATTCCTCTCTTCACTTAAGCCTTATATTCATGAGCAAAATGAGACCCCAGATATTGGGTAACTCCCACTTTCTACATGTTTGCCCAGCAAGACAGAAATCTTGTCTTCCAAACGATTTCAGTCTAATTCATGTAAACCGCTTTTCCTTTAAAGAAGAATGTGATTTTAAATGTCAAGCTATGCATGTCATACTCTGCCGCATAGGAATTATGTGGAGTGGCTTGGATCAGTGTTTTGGCAATATTTTTATGTGGATATGACAAATACATTCCACACATTTTTATTGTGATTTTTAAAGATATCTTGTGGGTGCACTGATTGGGCATGAGTGTTGGTCCGTCCCCTGAGTGCAGTGCTGAGTAGAGGGCAGGGCTGTGCATGGAGCACTTCCACACCACTTCCCTGCAGCCATGAAAGGCCTGATTTGCAGAGACTGAGGGTGCTTCATGGCCCGTGGGGTCTGGGGAGCTGTGCTGGCTTGTTTTCTCTTTAGACTTCTGTCTGTCTATGTTGTTGGTCCTAAACACCAAGGTAGGGACTGTTTCCTGACTAAGAAGGCCGTTTAACATTTTAGCAGTGACTCACGGAGTCCCTTCATGCCCACAGAGTAGCCAGTGTCACCTGTGGTCTTCTTGGCCTGTCTCACGTAAAGCACGTAAGTCATGTACAGCATATAAAACTTGGGCATCAAGTTCCTCCTGCAGCAGCCTGCGTTCCCTGACAGCCTTCTTCTGTTCCCTAAGGGAGAGCTAGGAAGCTTCTGGCTCCTCCTGGGCCCCAATTCTGGGCACCTCTCCTGACTCACCATCCCCTCCCTGCATCTTAATCTCCTTATTCTGACAGCCTGTCCTACGCTGGTGTTTTCTTGAATCCATTAGGATTCTCTTTTTGCTATATTGTAATCTTTCCTGACTGTGAGACCCCTGATGGGCACGTCTCTTTTATCCTAGCAGCATACAAGCACCTAGTTAGTGCTTAAAAATACATATGGTTAGCTGCTACAGTAATGTGAGAAGAGGAATTTTCTAAGATTCCCTTCTTTTCTTCCTATATTCCTTCTCCCCTCTCTCCTTCTCTTCTTCCTTCCCTCCTTCCCTCCCTTCTTCCTTCCCATCCTCCCTCCCTCTCTCCCTTTTGCAAATGTCTATCACAGTAGGAGACAGGCATCATGCTCCTTTGGGGAGACAGCTGGGAAGAAGGCAGGTGTGGCCCTGATGATTTAGGACTTTACAAAAGTGAAGGGCAGGGGACCAGCTTGCTGTAGAAAGGGGCGGGAAGGCATTTATCTCACGACAGAAGAGAAGTCCTAGATGGAGAAAGCCTGGCTTCCTTCTTTACTTGGGAAAGTGGGACTGGGGAGGTAAGAGCATTGTTTGAACGATGAGGGGGCTAGAGGCGTGGTCGAGTGGAACACTTTAGAAGTTTGGGGCCCATGGGCAAGATTTAACACCCCAGAACCTCTGGTACTTCATCTATAAAACAAGGGTGGTTGTGAAAATCACATTAGTTATAGAAAATGCATCTTAAACTATTATACAAATATAAAGGATTTTATTTTATAGGGCGTGTCCCACTTATTTTCCCTCTACAAAACTTGACCTGAGTAGCTGCTCTGGCCCTTCTGGGCATGTGATAATAGGTAACAGCCCAGTTCTTTGTGGGCAGAATTAACAGTTCCTCTTTATAGTAGACACAGTTCCCTGCTGCAAGCTCCTTTATTTCTACAATGAAGCAGCATTTCATTAAATGACACAGGTCATGCCTGAATGAGCTAAGTCTCCAGTTGAAGTCATGCTTGGAAATTGTCCCTAATGCAGAATCTGGTCTGAAAAGGAAAAAAAAAGCAAAATATTCTGTGATGATACAATTAAAGGTCTAAATCTACATTTATGAAATGGTAAAGACAATCCCTCCCTCTCCCCCAAATTAACCATCCCAAACCAAAAGAGGAATTCCTCTGAGATCTGAATCTTCTCCCTCGGTTGTCACATTTCATCACAATTTAGGGGACTACTGCTGTGGTCAGGAGGCTGGGTTACAGCATCTTAGGTATCAAATCTAGGATGATAACTAGGATGAAACCTAGGATACTAGGACTTTGAGTCCCTAGTGTCAAAGGGACTCGTCTTGGGAGGGGCTGGGAAAGCTCTAGTGCTCACCATAGTTTCTCCATGGGTTAAATGGGAGGCTAAGTACTAACCTGGTTAGTAATTTTTTTCTGGAATAATAAAGAGCTATAAAAACCTCCCAGGAAAACATGATGCTAACCAAGCAGGCTGTGACAGTTAAGCCAGTTCCTGTGGGTGACAGCCACCAAACAGCTTTCACTGGGAGCCACTCTTGGTGCCCTGTGTTGTAAGCCTATTTCCCATCACCTATAAAGAGTGCCTCCTTCCCCGGCTACGGCAGAGCTTCCAGAAGATCTCATGTCCTGAACTATGAACTCCAGAGCTTGTTTTCTCTATAGTTGCAGACATAGGTTCTCTTTAGAGAAAGCCTGCTGTGCCTTTTTCCAGGCCAGCTGAGATCCCATTTGCACCATCTGCAGGCTCATGGTCTCAAAGGTGGTTTCTGCAAGGTAATTCAATCAAATCTTTTTTTTTTTTTGGTTGAGTCATTTTTTGATTTTCAAAAGTCACAAACAGCAGAGCAATGCTTTGCAGAGACCTTTTGAGCAACCAGGGCACATTTGTCATACTTGACCAGTTTCTGGCTGAAATGCAGATCATTATTGGATGTTGGTATTATAATCGATAGACTAGTATGTTGACCACTGATAATATCTTTTGACCTCCATTTCTGAGAAATGCTGGCCTGACATTTATGCGGCATCTAGCAAAGTCTATACCTACATGAAGGAGCCCAGGCACAGGATGCCATCTTTTATCCAGTGTATTTGTATTGGACATGAGCAGGCATGTAGTGCTGACATAGCGGGTTTAGAATTCTCTGAGCATTGGGGTTTTCATCTGAAAAATGATCACGTAGGACAAGATGACCCCCCACCCCACCCAGTCTTATCTAGGGCAATCATTTTGTGATTCTCTGAATTAGTGACAATTTTTTTTTTGATTCACTGGAAATAATGAACTCTACTCTTATTTCTGTGTTGGCTAATAACTTGTTAACTGACCTATGACTTCTTCATCTGGATATAGGGTTGATGTGTTGACTTGTGTGTGTTCTGTTGTCTGGCAGTACATTCTTCTCTCTTTACCCAGAGCCTCTGAACTAGCAGAAGGCCTGGGCTGGGGGGAGGGGGGACTGCAAAGTAGCCAGTGGGGTGACAATATGGTGTCTGCCTTGGACGAAGTTGTAAGGATGTTTTAATGCAGTATCAGCTAGATTTGTCAGTAGAGCAGGCGAGGGAGTGCCGTAAGGACTGGATTTCCAGCACTGTTTCCTCCTCTGTGATGTGAGTCCCCTTTTCTTCCAATCCAGTCAGAAATACTCATTGTAACTGAGTGTTTTTGATTTCCAACAAATAAAAGTGGGGCATCCATGGGCTGTTTCTCCAACCCGTATGTGTTAACTGATAGGGTAAGGAAGACTCCAATACTTTGGCCACCTAATGCAAAGAGCTGACTCATTTGAAAAGACCCTGATGCTGGGAAAGATTGAAAGCAGGAGGAGAAGGGGACGACAGAGGATGAGATGGCTGGATGACATCACCGACTCAACAGGCATGAGTTTGAGTAAACTCCAGGAGTTGGTGATGGACAGGGAGGCCTGGCGTGCTGCAGTCCATGGGGTCGCAAAGAGTTGGACACAACTGAGCAACTGAACTGAACTGAAGGAAGACTGTGTGTATCTGAGGGGGGACCCTCCTCTAGTATTCTCCCTTTTGCGCCTATTAATTAAAAGGTGGAAGGGTGGCTGCTTGTTGGCTGAATATGGCTTATTTATGTGTTTTGTCTCCTTAGAGTTTAAAGCAAACAAAGAAAATTATTTTAAATAAATTAAAATACTTTGATTCACTGGTCAACATTTAAAAAGTCAAGATTTTAGCTAAAAAGGCAGATTTCTATTTTTTTCTTGATAAATTCTGGCCTCACTGGGGCCTATATTTCTGTCTGGTTACAACTAGCTACAGCTCAGAGGTCACTGCTCCCTCTTAGGATTCAGGCACTCTCCAGGGTAACAGACTGTGCTTGGTTCATTTTATCATTTACTTTAAAAAAGTTTTACTCTATGTGGCTGTGCCAGGTCTTAGTTGTGGCACGTGGGATCTTTGGTTTCAGCATGCAAACTCTTAGTTGTGTGGGATCTAGTTCCCTGACAAGGGATTGAATCCAGGCCCTCCGCATTGGGAGCGAGGAGTCTTAGCCTCTGAGCCACCAGGGAAGTCCCTTACTGTTTCCTTTTTCTGTCTAGCCCCCTGTAATCATTTCAGAGTGAGGCCCTTGAACTTAGCTGATCAGTTGAGTTTATTGTCACCTATATGAGGCGTAGGAAACCTGGATCCAGAGCAGCAATTTCACAGACAACCAGAAGCTCTTTGGGGGTGAAGAGAAGTCTGAGGCAAAGGCTGAAAGAGAAAGGAGGGTTGGGAGGGAGCTCCCATCCCGGGTCCTGAGCAATGGCTAAGGTACAGGGCAGTGGAGGGGGCAGGCACCTGGGTTGCAGCCCAGAAGCATGCCAGGGTGGTGCCCCAGAAAGGAGGACTGACTTCCTTCTCCTCAGCCTTGGGTCAGCCTCATGGGCACATTAGAGTCCACATCTCAGAATGACCACTGAGGACCAGCAGGGAAGTCTAGGTAAATTCACCAATAAGTCAAATTTTAATCTAGTTCTAACTGTAATCACTTTGTTGAAACTATTTTCAACCTTATTAGCTGTGAGTAAAGGATGATGCCCCATGACGTTTTAGATTTTCATGGTCCTCGTATTTCACAACAGGGATCTCAGCTCTGTCAATATTTTCATGTTCTAATAACTGCAATCAAAGCTTGAGTTGGTCATATGGTAATAAATAGCCGCCCATCTGGGACATGCCTTGTAAAACACAGAACAGGAAACTCTACATCATATGGAAAGTTGTACTTTTAGTTTCATAACTCAACTTTTGCCTAACAAAGATAGCTCTTATTGCAGCTGAGCCCTTAAAGTATAAGAAATATATTTAAATATTTTGTGAAAATCATATCTTTGTACAAAATATTTTCCTATATGTCATCTTTTGAGGGGTATTATGATTCTCTGAGATAGGCAGAGAGGTAATTACTATCACCAGTTTATAAACAAGGAAATTGGAGTTCAGGAAAATTAAGTTCTTTGTTCATGTATAATTTGTTGAACAACATCATAACTGGCTCCCAAGATTTCTGCCTCTAAATCCATAGTTTCCCCACCATCCCTTTGCTGGCTGTGTGTGTCATGGTGTAGGTGAGGGGGCGTATGCACATATACTAAAAGCAGATGTATGCCCATGCAGAGAGGCAAAGTTTATTTTACGCAAGAACCTTCAAAGTGCTCGGTTTGGAAAATAACAAATGTTGCCTGTAGAATACATAGAGTACTTAAGTAAAAGTTAGATGCCTTCTGAAAACTTACAGAAAATTTTCATTACATTGAGGTTGATACCAATACGAATAACTTTATAAGCTTATTTTTCTTTCTGGGTTTTTGATCTCTAATAAAATAGTGTTTTGATGAACTTTTTCTAAGAAAATGTCTACCATGAATGACACTGTACAGGAAATGTTTCCCCTAATTGTTAAATACGTATTGGCTATACTCTGTATCAAAAATATGCTAAAGAAAACTCACAATGTTGGAACTCTATTATTTAGCTACTGGTAGCAGATATTTTTATAGTTCTATCAGGTTTCATATTTCACCTAAACCATTCCCTCCCCATCTTTTTTTTTTTTTTTTTAAACAAACTCTAAGCAAATAGAACACACCGAACATGTTAGTGCCTTGGACAGTGGCTCCCATGAGGAGGAGGGTGCACTTGCTGCCTTCCTTTCTTGTATGGAGATCGAACCTGTGCCTCATCAACTTTCCAACCCACCCTACTCCAGAGAGGTTGGGTGTCAGCTTCCTGGTTATTGGGTAATTAGGGGTTTTTGTTTTGTTTTGTCAATTGTCAATGTATTAGAAGGCAAATTACATTTTAATTAAATTTTATTCCCTATAGAGCTGGTTGCAGAATTTCTTTCTGACACCAAACTGTTGATGTTTTCAAACAGGGTACCTATATATTTATAAATATTTAGGCAACTTGAAAGTGCATGGAAAATTGTACTAGTGTGCTTGATTTGTACCTTTCAAGGTAAATCTCTACACTGAGAAGTAGAGCTTGAAAAAACTAATTTGATTTCCTTATTGTTTAAAATAATAATGGTACTATGCAAAATTGTATAATGGAACACAATAAAAGAAAAAACTTGTTTTATAAAAAAATCAATAATTTTATATTTAAATATTAGGTATTAATATATTGTAACCACTACAATATAAAGAAAAATAAATAAATATTTGACCAATTTCAAAAATTTGGAAAGTTTAAAATGTTTAAAGACTTATAGAACTTTGAGTGGGGATGGAAAATAGGGTGTATCTGTCAGGAAAATTTTATGCTAGAGGTAGGCACTTACTTAATGGGAAAAAATACTTTGAAATGCCTGAATTGTTTGCTTCCAATATTTATTTTGTGGGAATAGATTTTTAAAAAAATAATTAGATGCAAGTTTTACCAGACCTAGTGACCTTAAGTTTTTACAAAATAAAAATATGATTTTTTTTAAAGCCATAACCTCTCAAAACTTGAAGTTGGGTTATTTTTAGGAAAGTACATTTTGTATTAGATAACTAAGCATTGGATTTTTAAACACAAAGTTGGAGTTGGTTGACCCATGTAGGAAGTGATGGTAATTTACTATGCATCCCTACTGAATTCAACTTGGTTTTACCTTTACTGTTGAGTTTTGGGGTAATAAGCTACAGAATGTTAATACTTCTCTCCTCATCTTCCAGAGGCTTAATGGGATCATTTCTTCAAATTAAGTCTACAAAGAATATGATCAAACCACCTGAACTCTTTTGGCTGATCCTTTACATCTCATACAAATGTTAATAATGCCAGTTTTACAGCATTTAACATCTACCTCAAGCTCTCTTTCTTCACCAGGGTAGGTGTTTCCTCTGAATTCCTATACAGTTCGAGTCCCAGTCACTCTTGTCATTTAGCATTAATTATCTATTTATAATTTTCTAGGACACAAAGATAAAGTAGGCATAGATCTTTCAGGAGCTTATTATAATTTAAAGAGATGATAGCCTATATTTTCCAAAGTAAGAATATCCCATGACAAACAGAGGAGTAGGAGATCCCATGAGTGAGAGCTGACATTCAGCGTATGTGAAAACTCCTAGGACAGTACTTGGTGTGTACCAGGTATTTGAAAAATTATTAGGCCCCTTCTGTGGGACTGAGGAAGGGACAGGGGACCAGAAAGGCCTCCTGGAAGAAGTGGCCTTCAGTCTTGATCAAATAGGTAAAACCTGAATGAAGCAGAGAGGAAGGGAAAAAGAACTTTCCAGGCAAAGGACATTACCTAGGCCAGCAAGTCTCAGACTTTTGACTCAGGACCCTTTACACAAAACATACTGAGGATCCCAAAAAACTTTTGTTTATGTGGATTGTATCTATTGATGTTTACCTTATTAAAAATGGGAACTGAGAAAAATGTTAAATTTTATTAATTCGACAGTAGCAGTAATAAACTTATTACATATTAATGTTACTAAAACATTTTTACTGAAAAAAAAAATAGGCAAAAGCTTTAGAGCCAAAATATTTAACGAGAAGATAGACATGCTTTTTTTTTTTTTTTTCCATTTTTACCAATCTCTTGAGTTTCTGGCTTAAAAAAAGAAAGCTGGAGTCCTTATTTGCTTCTGCATTCAATTTGTTGCAATGTCACAGATCACGTAGCTTCTAGAAAACTCATGAGAGATGGAGTGTAAAAAGCAAATAAGCTCTTAGTATTATAATAGAAATAGATTTTCCCTGGTGGACTCCCTGAGAGAGCCTCAGGATCCGTAGAAGTCCCTGGGACCACCCTTTCAGTACTGACAGTTTGTGCTATACATGGATATCTATCTAGTTTTATGGATATTTTGTACTCTCATTCATCCCCTCCCCTGCCCCCATAGTCAAACTGCAAGATTCTTGAGGACAGAGACCATGATAGGTGCTCAGTAAAGTGAACTGTTGATACTGATGTTGATGATGGTGTGTATTCGTTATACACATATAATCCTGTATGTATAAATAGATATATATGTGCCTGTCTATCTATTGTGAGTTTTTTTTAAGGGAGTAAAAGTTCAAACGTTGGAAAGATGATTGAGTGATACAGTTGACTATTAATGATTTGCCTAGGGGTAGTAATAGAGGCAATGCTAGTAATAAAGCTAATTACTCTTTCTACAAAAGAAATTAGTCAGAAAAGGAAATCCATGTACATAGACAGGATGGCAAACTGCCAGTTTCACTTTTGAATATTTTGAATTCCTAGGGTTCTGAGCCCCAATTCGTCCATGTCCTTTTCCTGCCTGGTGACAAATGGCAGGTATGGTCAGATTTGCATGTGAATCAAGCATACCTGGGAGCCTAGGCCTTGAAATCTGCCATCAGATATCCATATTCTTAGACAATTTCTCAAGAGCATTGCGTCAGGAAAAGCTTAGCAGATTCTTTCAGGAAGCTTTATTACAATAGTGTACTTAGGGCCCTGTGCAAAAAATGAAATGTGCCCCAGTCCCTTATTCTTCCCCTGGAACATGTACTTCGGAGGTGCATCAAAACAGAATTGGGCATCATCTTACTATCTGCCAGTGTAAGCCTTGACCAG
Source organism: Oryx dammah (assembly GCF_014754425.2). NCBI lineage: Eukaryota > Metazoa > Chordata > Mammalia > Artiodactyla > Bovidae > Oryx > Oryx dammah. The sequence continues at coordinate 31,614,604 of NW_024070188.1, forward strand.
ACTTGCTTCAGCTCATACATTTAAGATGAAATTTAGCTGCAAATAGTTTAAAAATCCTTTGGCTTTTCAAACTAAGAATTTATATATGAGACCTCCTGGAGATTTTTTTTTTTTTTTTTGTAGATGGAAGGAACCAGTATAGATGGAAATGTTCAGATGCATTGACTGAAACATCAGACACTTACATATTTTTAAAGCTAGAAAAAGTTCAGAGATTATCTAGCAAATCCAATCCTCTATTTCACAGAAGAAGGTGCTGAGACCAAAGGCATGAAGGAACTTGCCTGGGGATGTGGCTTTCTCTCTTTGAGTCTCTGGGCTGAAGGTCATTTGTGTCCCATACCGTGCACCAGCCCAGTGAGCGGCCGAGTTCAGGCTTCTTGAAAACCCAGGCCTCGTCTGGAGAAGGACATGGCAACCCACTCCAGTATTCTTGCCTGGAGAATCCTATGGATGGAGGAGCCTGGTGGGCTACAGTCCATGGGGTCGCAAAGAGTTGGGCATGACTGAGCGACTTCACTTTCTTTCTTTCTTTCATCTTCCTTAGGAGCTGCACCATTTCCTGTACTGAGAGCGTGTGCAAAAAAAAAAAAAAAAAAAAAGAGGTATGGGGAACGTGGTCTCTGGCACCAAATGAGTGAAAAGAGGCTCCTTTGTATTTTTGCTCTTAAAGGGGCTGCCATGCTCCTGAGTGAGACTTGCAGCAAGTCATCCGGTTGACCAGGGAGGTGGTTATCAATCCTGGCTGCTCATGCCCATCAGCTGGGTTGATTTACAAAATCCTAAGGCTCTGGGTCCCCAACCCAGATCAATTAAATCAGGATGGGGGAGGGAGAGAGAGTGTGAGCATCATACCAGGTAGTGCTTGCCCTCCAGAGTGATCAAGGCCTGCTCTGGTGTCTGCCTATGGCTGCTTTGGGAACCTTGCTCTCCTCTTACTCTGAAAACAGACTTCAGCTATGCACTTATATCCTCAAGAAAAGGCAGCATCCTTGCCAGACCTTGCTTCCAAATTTCAAGAGGAACTTGGTGTTGTCGAGGAGGGAGAGCATTGCCCATCAAGGCCAGTGGCTGCCGCCGCCAGCTTCGTGAATGCCAAGTCACTCCATGACACGCAGCTTCCTGCTTGTCTGCATGCTGCCCACCGCATCGCACGTCTGGCCTTCCATGAGCAAAAGTTTCACTACTGAAATCAGTGGGTGACCTTTCTCGTTTTTCGTACACCCAGAGGAAAAGACAGTTTGCTATCGAGTAGGTTTGCTATTGAGTTTAATACTCTGGTGAGCCAGGGAAGAATCTAGCCATGGAAGCCTGAAAGAGAAGCACTCTGGTGCCTTTATGTTTTCACTGTTTGCTGCTGGTTGAGGTGGTTATTTTGTGAATGTGTTGAGTATCTTTGGAATTCACTAAAGAGACAAACTCACAAAGTACTCGCAGGTAGTCTGGCAACTGGCATTTTTCTCCCCATGTCTGTTCCAAAGGTGTTGGCATCCAAGAAAGTGAGTAGGAAATTCCAAACTGTAGTGGCCAAGGTACCAGTTTCTCCCCCATCACTGCAACGTGCTGCCTCTTTCCTGCACTTTGAAGAGTGGGAGCTGAATGTATCAATAATGGTCATCTAGAGAAGCCTCAGAGAAGGCGATGGCAGCCACTCCAGTGCTCTTGCCTGGAAAATCCCATGGACGGAGGAGCCTGGTGGGCTGCAGTCTATGGGGTCGCACAGAGTCGGACACAACTGAAGCGACTTAGCAGCAGCAGCAGCAGCAGCAGAGAAGTCTAGTGGGAGAAAAGAGAAGAAACAGACACAAGGCAAAAGGTTAAAAAAAAAAAAGCTGGAGGCAGAAAGAAAAGCTGAGTCTTGGTGCAGCCTGCTCTGGCTTCTTCTCCCCTTCTTTGGCTCCTGCTGCAGAGTTCCTCCCACCCTTGGCTCCAAACATCCCTAGCAACACAGAGGAAGCTCCAATGTCCTTGGCAATCAGGGCAGGTACTCTGATCCAAACCACCTAAGGTTAATCTTGCATTTGAATTATTCTAGTGAGGAACAAGCAAACTCAGTCACTCCTCTACCCACCCACCCTCCCATTCTTCCCTTAAGGAAATTCAGTTCACGGGCTCCCAAGGAAAAATCATGAAACTAAATTTTGATGTAATAAATTCCATTTTAGATAGTAGTGATTTTGTTAGCAGAAATTGCAGTACTATTGTATATGTATATATCAAGTTAAAAAACTTGAGATATTAAATCTTAGATATATTTGTATATTTTTGATAATATTTTATAATAAATTATTTATTTGGTTTAGAGGAGTAGTAGGAGGGATCTTTAAAAGTTTAGAAGATGTTATGAAAGAAACAAAAATGATAAAAAGCCCACTATTATTTTTCAGTCCCCACCTTTTAGACCACCACTATCCTAATTTAGTGGAAAATCACTTCAACTCCACTTTGGAAGCAAAGTTTGCAGACTTCTCATGTGTTGGATAAACTGTTAGACTCCGAGAGAAACCATCCACTGTCTCAAGTTGAGATTCGGGTCTGTGCACTGTTACTGACAAGCCTTGTGGCTTCAACAGAGTCTCAGCCAGGTCTTGCCAGAAAGACGATGCTCACCCTACAGTAGCTGCTTCCAACAGGTCAGTGCACTAAGAGGGAGGCAGTCGTCAGTGGCCTGGGAGGGAGGGGAGAGGTTTGCCCTGCAAACGTTATTTGGTGAGAGTAGAATGGAAACCAGGAGGCAGAAGGCAAACTGTGTGCTGACCAAGAGCCAGAGAGGCTGCCTCCAAGAACTGACTTTTCACTGAAGCACCTGAGAAAAGGCCAGAATTTCAAACTTGAAGAGGGGAAGACACAGAACTGGGAGAACCCGGTACCTGGAGAAAACAAAACTTGAGTGGCGAGAGAGGGAAGAGCAAGAGCCAAGGAGGAAGTCCCTGTCCTCTGCTGCTTTTAATTACTTCCTCTAGAGAGACTCAAAGAGACAAGAAGGAGTCCCAGACAGCAGGGGAGAGGGAGAGCCCTTCAGGGCAGGAAGGGCAGAGAGGCACATGGGCAAGGCAAGGAACCAGAGCCACTGAGGGGGAGAGAGAACAGAGCCCTGTGTAAAAATACCGGATCAGTTAATTCGCTAGAAGCTTCTCCAGTGAGATGCATGAAATTCGAATGACTTATAACACTGACTCAAAGGTGAGGATGCTGCAGTGGGAAGAGCTTGGATGGGCTCCATGACAGACCGGGGTTTCAGCCTTGACTTCAGCATTTAATAACTCTGAGGGAGAAGGACTCATGGCTTAAGACAACTCAGCTTCCTCATCTGCAAAATGATGAGAATACTAACATCTCATAGGTTTCTCATGAAGTTTGCTGTGATGTAGGCAAAGGGCCTGTCAAGATTCCTGCCACAGAGAGATGAATAGAAGAGCAGTTGCTGTCATCTTGTTTGGAGTGGAATGGAGACCATGAAGGCAACTTTGTGGCTAAACATGTCTGCAGGGAGGAGGTCAGGGTCGTGTGATGCAGGTCTGTCTGGGTTTGTGAGGTCACTCGTTATTCTACATGGGTGCTGGGGGGCAAACGGGATGGTACAGAATGCAAGCCCTGTGGTCTGCGCTGGCCGCCAGCAGGGATTGTGGGGTAGCACTCGGTCCTTCTGCTACATCATGGACAAGTGAGAAGGGAGCCATGAGTCCAAAGCCCCAGAGGTGGGCCAAGGAGAAGTTGGTGGGAAGAAGCGGGTGCGCTGGCCCAGACCTCACATGAGTTGTTTGCAAAAAAAAATGAAAAGAGAGAAATGGAGAGGAAAGGAGGAGCTGGGACAGAAAGGAGCATGGAAACAGGCACGCAGGGAGGGTGAAAGCAGTAACGTGAGCTTTCACCTGGTAAAGGGTGGTTTCTGGGCTCAGGGAGTGAGGGCTGAAGAGGGTCTGCGGAAGCCTCAGCTGTGACTGTCTCTCTGAGAGTTGATCTGAGGAAGAGCCTATGGGGTGACAGCCAAGTGCCACCTTCAAAACCTGGTGGAATCTGTTACAGTGAGACCCAAGGGCACCAGTTCTGGGTTCTAGTTTCCCTTGGCCTTTAACTAGCCCAGTGGTCCCTCTATAAGTCATCTCACCCTACTTGGCTTCAGCCTCCTGGATATGCAGTGGAGGCATGGAACCAGAAGGTGGATTCTAAACTTTGCAAAAAGCCACATCTCCTTTTGAACACTGTCAGAATCTCCTCTACTCCCCTCCCCCAACTAGACCATCACCCAGCCCCATCTGAGGTCCACGTTTGCTTGTTCTATGATGGAGAGAGACAAGGTGTGTTCCCACGATGGTAATAAAGGAAAGATGGAGTGAAAAGACACACACTGGGGCCCCATGTGGGTTCTGATGTGGCTGCTGCTCTTGGAGAAACTGTCCAATGGCCAAAGCTCAAGTCAGGGTGGGAATAGTTCGAGTCTCCCTTCATAGATCTGAAGCTCAGGAGTTGAAGGAGGGCAGTTTGGGAACCTGGAGCTGGAAACATCCCCTAACATGCAGCTGACTCCACAGGGAGTCCCTCTGGGGAGGCTGCAAGCTGCCCTCCAGCTCCAAAAAAGTATGATCTTAGAAGCTCTGCCTCCAGGGTTCCCTGAATATCCCCAATCAGTTTTATGCCCAGAACTCCTCAAATGGGAAACCCAGACAATCTGTGAGCGGCCCCTCTGCCCTCCAGCAGGTGGTGACTCCTCCCTCAGCCTTGTCCTCTTTTAATGTCCTTCAAACATCCATGCTCGTTCTCCCCTTCATCCCACCATGCACAGGCAGCTCCATACATTTATTTATTTATCTGGCTGCCTGGGTCTTAGTTGTGGCGCGTGGGAACTTTGTTGTGTCATACGGGATCTTTCGTTGCAGAACATGGATTCTCCAGTTGTGGCATGTGGGCTCAGCAGTTGTAGTGTGTTGGGTTTGGGCTCACATGGGATCTTGGTTCCTGGACCAGAGATTGAATCTGCATCCCCTGCATTGCAAGGCAGATTCCTAACCACTGGACCACCAGGGACCCTGCAACTCTGTAAATTCTTGAGAGACAGGGATTAAAGTATAAAGAGGGAAGGCTGCCTAATGGTTAAAAAACAAAACAAATTAAAACAGATTCTGGAGCCATGCAGCCTCACTTCAAATATAAGCTTGATAGCTGTGTGTCCTTGGTAAGCTCCTTAACCTCTCTGTGCCTCATCTCCTCACCTGTAAAATGTGGTGCATAATCTACTCACCTCATAGAATTGTGAGATATAAGTGGATTAATAAATATAAAGTGCTTAGAAGAGTGTCTAGCAGAGTAAACACTACTCAAGGTATTAGCAGTTATTATTTTCCAATTTCTCACATAATATTTTTTAACTGAAATCAGTTCCTTTTTCAGTAATTTTTTTTTTTTCAAAAGAGAAAAGCCAAGAGCGAAACAATAAAGCAGATGTGGAGATCTGGTAGTGACAAAACTGAGGAATTTCCACCTTCCCTCTTTCTCTTACTCCTGCCCTAATTTGGAAAGGACTGTTGGTCATTATTTTCTATAAATCAATCACCTGTATTTAATTTTCTTCAAAAAGGAATGTTAGTGACCTTAATAATGGGGAGAAGACTAGTGAGAAGGGTGGATGGGTGGGTTCACCTTCTCCCCCAGCCCCTATCTCCTTCTAGCCTTACCTTCACTTCTAGAGATACTTTCAAACCACAGATACTTTGTTTTGAATTTTCAAGTTCAGGTTTAAATTTGAAGCTAATTTTCAGATTAATCTATTAAAATCTGAAAGTATTTCAGTGTTCTAAGTAGAAGGAGAAACCGTAGCAAAGAAAACCACTTTGCAGAGTTTAAAAACCTGTATCTGTATAGAACTGGAGGATTTGGAGCACAAAGCTTAGGAAAATGGAACAAACTGGTCAATATTCATAGGCTTTGTTTGGTAATGGAGTCTTCTAGTTTGGAAAGGAGGTGAGGAAGTAAAGTGAAACATATTATTAATATCTCTCACTGTAGTTGTGTTTTGTACAGTATCTGTTCATAAGAAAGTATTGGGAAATGCTTTCCCAATAAGATATCACAAAACATAATCACATGTTTTAAAATGTAAGTCAATGAGCTAAAAAAATGTTTTCATCAGGTTTGTGTATGTGTGTGTTTTGTTTTATAACACCAAGGGATTTTTTTTTTCTCCCTTTCAAATTGCAAATACTTTCGGACTGTGTCCTTCAATTTTGCAGTTGCACTTAACCTTACCTACCCAGACCCGAAAGTCCCTTTATCAAGGGGAAAGTCACATAACCACACCCTGGAACAGGAAAAATAAAAGACATATTATTGTGTGAGCCACTTTCTTTTGGGCAATGTGTCTGTTGCGATAAATTACTTCATTTATTCATCATGAGTTGGAGATAGTCATGGTGCCTTGTTTACAGGAAGTTCTTTCACAAATGGGCTTTACTAGCTTAACTGAACTTATACCAAATGGTATCACTCAGAACCCCGCCTATAATTATTTTCTTTCATTCTTACCTGACCACATCAGGGGGTGTGCAGTGGGGACCCTCTGAAGACAACGTGCTCCTCTCGAGAATTTCTGCCGGTACAAGAACAGGCGAGAGAAATGGCATACACACACCTTAGCAGTGCAGGAGATTCCCCGTGACTTCTCCACGCTCTTGGCCGCCTCCAGTAGAGCACTGACTCCGAGCTGTCTGTGTGCCTGTCAGGTTCCTCACTAGATTGTGAGCCCCTGCTAAGCTGGGGCCATGTCTTATTCAACCTTTATATCCTCAGTGTCAAGCATGTTGTTCAAGCTGACTAAATAATTATGACTTTCATATCCCATCTCATTCTGCCAAAGAACTTAAGGGGTGCTCAATAGACATTCTTGTTGAATTAATAAATGTTTTTGAATCTCATGAACTTGGATACGGAGAAGGCAGAAATTAGACTTGGCACACCTTGATGACGTGGCGGAGATGATTAATCTCCCACCTGGGGGTGGGGGTGGGTGGAGAGAGAGTATTTGTGGAGTCATAGGATGAGGAAGGCCTCCCCAGCAGGAGGGTTTATCGAGATTCCCTGTTTCTCTGTTTGTGTAATTCCCCCTCTGACTTTACCTGAATCCAGACAGTTGTCTGGTATCATCCATGTCTGTTACACAACCAATATATGTTTTCCTGCAAGCTTTTGATTTCTCTTCGCAAGCAGGTTTTTGGCTTCCAGGACTTGGAAAAAGAAAAAGGAAGTCTCATGGAAGGGCTTTGTGCTTGTCTCTGGTGATAACCATCACCAAGGGCCAGCATGGGGAGCCCCTCTGTGGAGATGAGGGAAATGGGAGCCCTGAGCAGTTGTCCTGCCCCAGGTCAGACATGGTGCCAGCCTCTGGAACAGAATCGACTACCCACATCTGCCATACCAGCTGTCATCTTGGCCTACTAGGCCTCATTGTTTCTTGGAGAACACTTTGCTATTGAACTAGGTGTGGGATCTCCATTCAGAAAGACAATTCACTCTGAATCCATTTATCCCAACACTTGGCCCACAGGGAGACTGCTGGGTGGGACACCACAGTGCCATCATGGAGCCCAAGCGTCTTCTGAAACAAAGGATGAATTTAAGGGTGACCACAGGAGAACAATACTTCCTTTGTTGTGGAAAACCTCCTCTAATTTTTCTCCTGGTTGCGGTTGCTGCTAAGGCTGTTTATTCATGTGAGTGTTTATAGCATGCCTTTGCACTTTGTCAGGGGAAACTGGCCTTCCATCTTGCCATTTTGCAACATTGCTTCTGACTGTATCTCATTGATCCTAATAATAGACATCATGGCAGCCACCTGTACTTAAGGTCATTGCCTCATGGGATTCACACCAGTGCTAACCTTCCTGGAGTCCTAGTCACAGATCTGAATAGGCACACCCCTCCTAACTACATGCAAATGTGTCATTAAAAAAAACCAAAACAACTTGCTTCTGCATGAAAAGCTGTGACGACTGACTCCCCAACAAGTATAATGTTGACAAACCTGTTGTTCGTCTTCCCTAACCATGAGTTTGGTGGATGTCCTCTATCTGAATCACCAGGCAACCTGAAGGAAAGTATTTTTTGTTATTGTTTAGCTTATGTGTGAAATTGCAGTGAGTGTATGCTCACATCACGCCAACTGGATTCTGTCACATGGACTGTAATTCAGGCCATCCAGCCCTATAGGTAATTGACACATATCTCCTTCAGGTCAGGTACTTATTTATACAGCTGGTACCTGATTTGTAACACGTACTATGTTCTTGAATAATAGGAACAAAGATGAGGAAAGCCCCAAGCAATACAGCATCAAGAATACTAAGGGATACTTGGCTGTGGGCATTACATTTCCCTTGCCCTTTATTCATTTCATGATTCAAGTTGCTTAATCTCTTTTGGCTTTGTTGGTTCATCTATAAAATGGGGATTATAATAATACATTACCTATCTCAAGACATCTGCTTGATGATGATCTTTTCAGATTCCTTATGTTCTCATTCTGAATCATGCTTTTATATCACCAGTTTAGAATTTCCTGGCAGGTTTGTATTTGGACTGATTTGGATGAATGCATCTTTCATGGGCACCAAGACTAACTTCACTTGGGCGCAGCCAGCCTCTGTTTTTGTTATCCCCAGTTCACATATCACAACAGATTAGGTGACTTTGGATGGTTATGTATCATGAATAAGGAGTCATTGGATGAGCGCTCACAGAAAAATGATGGGGTTAAAATCCTGTCTCGTGATCTAAGTTAGATGGGTCTAACCAGTTCAGACGTAGTTGGGCTGGTTGGCAGAAGTCACAGACATCCTGTGTGTGCTGAGTTCCAACTTTTAGGGAGCGGAGATCTTCAAATCATACTGTCCCCCCTCCTTGTCTCAGTTTGGGGTTAAATAGCTAACTGTAACTTGCTTTCAGCCCAGCTGAGTAAGTGGGTTTAAGATTTTTTAAAGATGGAAACTGTGAAAATAATAACCATAAAAAATGACTGTTGGGAATAGAGAAAGAGAAACAGCATATGACATCCCTTATATGTGGAATCTAAAGAGAGATGATACAAATGAACTTATTTACAAAACAGAAGCAGAATCACAGACTTAGAGAACAAATAGTTGGGGAGTTTGGGAAGGACAGGTGCACACTACTGCATTTAAAATGGGTAACCAACCGGGACCTGCAGTGTAGCACTCAGAAGTCTGCTCTGTGTTCCCTGGCAACCTGGATGGGAGCAGAGTTTGAGGGAGAATAGATATGTGTCTGTATGGCTAAGCTGCTTTGCTGAGCACCTGAAACTATATTAACAACAATGTTAATCAACTATAATCCAATATAAAATAGAAAGTTTAAAAGAGTAAAAAAAAAAAAAGAAATGGTGTTGGGGATATATTTTAATGATTACCTACAAACTAATATTACACAGCACTTGTCATTAACAAACTGAATTACCCAACAGTCTTTCTTGCTAGATGTGCTTTATTTCCCGAATGTGCATCTGTTTTCATCACAGTTTGGCACCATTTTTGAAACTTCTGGGTCCTGATAAAGGGAATTGAATGCAAAAGAATTCCACATAAGGTAAAATAACAACTTACTCCACTCTTCATGTTATCCTCTCCTCCCTTGATGATTCCCAGACTGTGGAAGGAGAAACTTAAACCCAGACCCCTATACTCCATGCTTTCTATTCACGGATCCCTCACCCCAGCACACACATGCCTTTTGCTTGTCTATATCCTATATATGTTAAGCACATACATGCCTTTTGCTTGTCTATATCCTATATATGTTAAGTTTATGTCTTTCTTTCTCTAGTTTTGAGTTTTTCAAAAATTTTTATCACAATCCAGTATACACACACACTTTGTATTATGTATAATGAATATTTTTAGGTGTTAGTATGTCCCAGGCACTGCTAAGTACCTTAAAAATACTAACCTCTAAATCCTCACAATCCTATGTGGTAGAAACTATTATTCTCACTTTACAGATGAGGAAACTGAGAGTCAAAAGTTTAAGTGTGTTCCCCAAAGTCAATGCTGGTAAGTGGTAGCTCACTATGAACTCAGGCTTGGATTGTACTCTGGTCTGGTTTATTCTCTTATTTCTTTATACAAATGTTAAGATCTACTAAGTTCCTTAAATGTCACGAAAAACACTAGTATATCTTTCTATCCCTACACTATAGTCTGATTTCATTGTTGTTCAGTCGCTCAGTTGTGTCTGATTCTTTGTGACCCCATGGACTGCAGCACATAAGGCTTCCCTGTCCATCACCAACTCCTGGAGCTTCATCAAACTCATGTCCATTGAGTTGGTGATGCCATCCAACCATCTCATCCTCTGTTGTCCCCTTCTCCTGCCTTCAATCTTTCCCAGCATCAGGGTCTTTTCTAATGAGTTGGCTCTTTGTATCAGGTGCCAAAGTACTAGAGCTTCATCATCAGTCCCAGTGAATATTCAGGATTGATTTCATTTAGGATTGCCTAGTTGGATCTCCTTGCAGTCCAAGGGACTCTCAAGAGTCTTCTCCAATACCACAATTCAAAATCATTTCTTCAAGACAGTATGGTATTGGCACAAAGACAGAAATATAGATCAATGGAACAAAATAGAAAGCCCAGAGATAAATCCACACACCTATGGACACCTCATCTTTGACAAAGGAGGCAAGAATATACAATGGATTAAAGACAATCTCTTTAACAAGTGGTGGTGCGAAAACTGGTCAACCACTTGTAAAAGAATGAAACTAGATCACTTTCTAACACCATACACAAAAATAACTCAAAATGGATTAAAGATCTAAATGTAAGACCAGAAACTATAAAACTCCTAGAGGAGAACATAGGCAAAACACTCTCCAACATAAATCACAGCAGGATCCTCTATGACCTACCTCCCAGAATACTGGAAATAAAAGCAAAAATAAACAAATGGGACCTAATTAAAATTAAAAGTTTCTGCACAACAAAAGAAACTATAAGCAAGGTGAAAAGTCAGCCTTCGGAATGGGAGAAAATAATAGCAAATGAAGCAACTGACAAACAATTAATCTCAAAAATATACAAGCAACTCCTGCAGCTCAATTCCAGAAAAATAAATGACCCAATCAAAAAATGGTCCAAAGAACTAAATAGACATTTCTCCAAAGAAGACATACAGATGGCTAACAAACACATGAAAAGATGCTCAACATCATTCATTATCAAAGAAATGAAAATCAAAACCACAATGAGGTACCATTTCACGCCAGTCAGAATAGCTGTGATCCAAAAGTCTGCAAGCAATAAATGCGGGAGAGGGTGTGGAGAAAAGGGAACCCTCTTATACTGTTGGTGGGAATGCAAACTAGTATAGCCACTATAGAAAACAGTGTGGAGATTCCTTAAAAAACTGGAACTAGAACTGCCATATGACCCAGAAATCCCACTGCTGGGCATACACACCAAGGAAATCAGAATTGAAAGAGATACGTGTACCCCAGTGTTCATCACAGCACTGTTTATAATAGCCAGGACATGGAAGCAACCTAGATGTCTATCAGCAGATGAATGGATAAGAAAGCTGTGGTACATATACACAATGGAGTATTACTCAGCCATTAAAAAGAATACATTTGAATCAGTTCTAACGAGATGGATGAAACTGGAGCTGATTATACAGAGTAAAATAAGCCAGAAAGAAAAACACCAATACAGTTTACTAACGCATATATATGGAATTTAGAAAGATGGTAATGATAACCCTGTATGCAAGACAGCAAAAGAGACACAGATGTATAGAACAGTCTTTTGGACTCTGTGGGAGAGGGAGAGGGTGGGATGATTTGGGAGAATGGCATTGAAACATGTATAATATCATATAAGAAATGAATCGCCAGTCTAGGTTCGATGCAGGGTGCAGGATGCTTGGGGCTGGTGCACAGGGATGACCCAGAGGGATGGTGTCGGGGGGAAGTGGGAGGGGGGTTCGGGATTGGGAACACGTGTACACCCATGGCGGATTCATGTTGATGTGTGGCAAAACCAATACAATATTGTAAAGTAAAAAAAAAAAAAAAGAAGAAGTTCCCGCCTCCCCCCCGCCAAAAAAATTCATTTCTTCAGTGCTCAACCTTCTTTATGGTCCAGCTCTCACATTCATACATGACTACTGGGAAAATCATAGCTTTGACTATATGGACCTTTGTTGGCAAAATAATGTCTCTGCTTTATAATATACTGTCTAGGTTGGTCACAACTTTTCTTCCAAGGAGAAAGTATCTTTTCATTTCATGGTTGCAGTCACCATCTGAAGTGATTTTGAAGCCCAAGAAAATAAAGTCTGTCACTGTTTCCATTGCTTGCCCATCTATTTGCAATGAAGTGATAGGATCATGATCTTAGTTTTTTGGATGCTAAGTTTTAAGCCAGCTTTTTCACTCTCTTCTTTCACCTTCATCAAGAGGCTCTTTAGTTCCTCTTGACTTTCTGCCATAAGGGTGGTGTCATCTGCATATTGAGGTTATTGACATTTTTCCCAGCAATCTTGATGATGGCCAGCTCAGGATTTCACATGATGTATTCTGCATAGAAGTTAAATAAGCGGGGTGACAGTATACAGCCTTGTCATACTCCTTTCCCAATTTGGAAACAGTCTGTTTTTCCATGTCCAGTTCCAACTATTATTTCTTGACCTGCATATAGGTTTCTCAGAAGGCTGGTGTGGTGGTCTGGTATTCCCATCTCTATTAGAATTTCCCACAGTTTGTTGTGATCCACAATCAAAGGCTTTAGCATAGTCAATAAGGCAGAAGTAGATGTTTTTCTGGAATTCTTTTGCTTTTCTATGATCCAATGGATGTTGGCAATTTGATTTCTGGTTCCTCTGCCTTTTCTAAATCCAGCTTGAATGTCTGGAAGTTCTCAGTTAATGCATTGTTGAAGCCTAGCTTGGAGAGTTTTCAGCATTACTTTGCTAGCATGTGAAATGAGCGCAGTTCTGTGGTAGTTTGAACATTCTTTGGTGTTGCACTTCTACTATAGTCTGATAGCACAGAATAATTTGTCTATATTACTAACTTGCTGTTGTCCACATTGTTATTATTTATCTTTGTGGATATTTAATAAGATGACTCTGGTAAACTGTGTAATCTAGACTCTGGTTAATCTATCAGTGTCACTTGTTAAGAGGCTATCTTTTCCAGACGTCAAGGCCAGAATGCACCCTGTAGATGAGGGAGATAAAGCTTATCTTAAGGGGAATGGTTATGTCCACTGTCAGTCATTCTGAAGAGGGCTTAATACTGAGGCTGAGGATGAAAACTCAGAGTGAAAGTTCTTAGTTTAGGATGGGAGTGTGGATACTTCCTCTTTCTGAGCTAGGGAGGTATTTGATCTTGACTCTCTCAGACTTGAATAGGTTTGGAGTAGGTCTCGGGAGGAGGAAAGGGGCTGTCTCTTGCTCTGTTGGTGGCCGTTGGGAATGAAATAGGGAATCAGACACTGAGAGACTGGAGTTGGCTGTTATTTTAGTAGTATTCATATGAATGAATTGATTTATCAGGGAAATTTTTCCTTGTTCAACTGTATGATCAGTTTTAGAAAAGGGAAATGTGTAATATATGACATTATGTAATATATGATTTATAATCCATACTATTCAGAACATTCCAGTCTCTTAATCTAAAAGTAAAATTATTGCTCCTTCTGTGCATAATTCTTTTTTGGGTCACCCTGTTTTGGGGAACCCATGATGTTGGGAACCTCAAGAAGCTGCATATAGACACACTCAAACATAGAAATAAAACTTATGAATAACAAGGGGGAAAAGGGAGATTAGGAGTATGGGATTAACAGATACAAATGACTATGCATAAAATTGATTAACAGCAAGGATTTACTCCATAGCATGAGAAATTATATTCAAACTCTTGTAATAACCTATAATGGAAAGTAACCTGAAAAATATATGTAAAACTGAATGACTTTACTGTGCATCTGAAACTAACACAATATCATCAATCAACTATATTTAAATTAAAAAAGATAGATTCACCTTTTGAAACAGAAACCGGCAAAGATCAATATTTAAGCCATGCCATCAGCCAAGTGGTCTGGTATTTGTTGCTGACAATTAGAGTATATTCATAGCATCCCATCACGGAGACTAGACCATTTATCAAATACAATTCAAGTGACTAGCCTATTTGTAAATAAGATTAGAATTTATGTGATTATAAAAATGCAAGTTGCAACTGCCTACGATGACAAATATGATGGTAGCAGTGATGCTTTGTAAAATTCAATTCTAAGGGAAATGAAGGGTGAAAAAATTACTGTGGTAGTGATTCCCTATATATATCAGTTATTTATTCTTTTATTGCTAAAGAGTATCCTATTGTATGGATGCAACACAATTTGTTTCTGCCCTTACAGGTTAAAGGACCGTGGATTGTTTAGTTTTTCAGTGATCATGAAAAAAACAAAAACCTGCTATAATGCTTTTTTTTAATGTGGACATACATTTTTATTTATTTATTTAAATTAATTAATTAATTTATTTATTTATTTATTTTTACTTTACAATTCTGTATTGGTTTTGCCATACATTGACATGAATCCACCACAGGTGTACGAGTGTGGGGTTGCATGGTGAGTATATGTTTAGCTTTACAATAAGCTGGCAAACTATTTTCCAAAGTGGCTGCACCACTTTGCCTTCCTATCAGCAATGTATGAGAGAGTTCTAGTTGCTTTGTATCTTCAATCCTTACCAGCACTTGGTTTTACAAAGTTTAGCCATTCTAATAGATGTGTAATGGTATCTCATTGTGGTTTTAATTTTCATTTCCCTAATGATAAAGGATTTTGAACACTTTTTGTGCTTATTCTCCATCCATATGTTTCCTTTGATAAACTGTTCAAATCGTGTGCCCATTTGAAAAATTGGTTGTTTGTTTTCTTATTATTGAGTTCTGGGAGTTCTTTATAAATTCTAGATTCAGGTTCCTTGGAAGAAGTGCATTGTAGGTATTTTCATCCTGTCTGTGGCTTGTGCTTGACTTTTTCAAACAGTGTCTTTTAAACATTGATGAAGTCCAGTTTATTGATTTCCTTTTATGAATCATTCTTTTTGTGTTCCTTGTTAGAAATCATTGTGGGTCCCAAAGTCACAGAAGAGGTATCCTATTTTTTTCTAGGAGTTTAATAGTTTTTAGATTTTTAAGTTTATGTGTATGATCTCTCATGAATTTAATTTTTGTATGTGTTGCTAGGTGTGGGTTAGAGTTCTTTTTTTTTTTTTTTTTGGCATATGGATGTTCTATCACCATTTGTTGAAAAGGCTAAGCTTTTCTGTACAGTTGCTTTGACACCTTTGTTGAAAATGAACTGATCCACTATGTAGATCTATTTAAGAACTCAATCCTGTTCCATTAAATCTATATGTTTATATTTGGCCAGTATCACACTATCTTGATTACTACAACTTATCAGTCAGTTCAGTTCAGTCGCTCAGTCGTGTCCGACTCTCTGCAATCCCATGAATCGCAGCACGCCAGGCCTCCCTGTCCATTACCATCTCCCGGAGTTCACTCAGACTCACGTCCATCGAGTCAGTGATGCCATCCAGCCATCTCATCCTCTGTCGTCCACTTCTTCTCTTGCCCCCAATCCCTCCCAGCATCAGAGTCTTTTCCAATGAGTCATCTCTTCACATGAGGTGGCCAAAGTACTGGAGTTTCAGCTTTAGCATCATCCCTTCCAAAGAACACCCAGGGCTGATCTCCTTTAGAAAGGACTGGTTGGATCTCCTTGCAGTCCAAGGGACGCTCAAGAGTCTTCTCCATAGTATGTCTTGAAATCAGGTTGTGTGTGTCCTCCAGCTGTTTTCAAGATTATTCTGAGTATTCCAGATCTTTTTCAGTTGTATATTGGTTGAGTATTGGCTTCTGATCACAAGTTTCTCACCTTTAAAAATATGAATGATAATCCTATCTACACCATAGAGTTATTAGAAAGGTTTCATTTTTGTAAATCATTTAGTAAGGTGTCTGGCACATGTTAATCTGTTGATAACTGTTAGTTCTTATTTTTTTAAATTTTCATTCTCTAATTTGCAAGACAACTTTTCTGCTGTCTCATCTGAAACCTGTATTTTACTGTATTCCTGACACACACGTACATGGATGTGTGCTCAGTTGCTTAGTTGTGTCTGACTCTCTGCGACCCTATATACTGTAGCCTGCCAGGCTCCTCAGTCCATGGAATTTTTCCAGGTGAGAATACTGGAGTGAGTTGCTGTTCCCTTGTCCAGGGGATCTGCTTGACCCAGGGATTGAACCCAGGTCTGTTACATCTCCTGCGTTGGCAGGTGGATTCTTTACCACTGTGCCACCTGGGAAGCTAGACATATACCTGCTGTAATTAAAAAAAATTTTTTGGCAGAGATTCACTTATTGTAAAATAATATTTTGGAATAACACTTTGTGTAGCTGAGGAATTCAAATATAAATTTGAAAAGGAATATCAGAATTTGGAAATATTTCTTGTGTATCTCAGTCTACTAAGATTTTGTGGAAAACGATACTGGAAAACAATGAAGATGATTAAAAGATACAATTGACACTCTTAGCAGAGGAAGGACCAGCATACAAGTTGGGAAGAGGACTCAGGAGTCAGAATCCAGGAAACCTGCAACTTCCTAGCTGTGAAACCTTGAACACACTGTCTTGCAGTCTCAGTTTCCTCATCTATAATAGTGTCTCACGGTATTTGTGGTGAAGATAAGTGAGCTGATAGTTGTGAAAGAAAGTGCTTTCTAAAGTGTAAAATGAGGAACCCATGGTTCCCCATGCTATGTACTGAGAGGCCCTGGGGTGTTGCAATGAAGTTGTAAGGGAGCTGTGGTTCATTCTAACTTTTCTTAGGAAACACAGTAACATTTGTTGAGTGCTGCATGAGATATTATAATGTATTGTTTGATCCCAAAATATTAAGCATAAATTTAATATTTTGACCCCTCGAGAAAAATTGAGTGAGGAAATGTACTGTGAATGAGGAAGTTTGGACATCTCACTGATAAATATCCATTTGGGGAAAGCTTTGTAGGTGCTGGGCACTAGGGTGTGGCATAAATAGGAGTTATTTATTTTTGGTGGTTTGGTTACTTTATAATCTTTAATGTGCATTTTTGGTACAAAGAGTTTTAAAACCCATGTCAAGAAGCTTATTACCAGTGGTACTGGAATAAACTGATAGCGTCACCAGGTTATGTAAAGAGCCTGGTCAATATCTGCCTTCATCTCCTTACTGTCCTGAATAAACACGTGGAGTGATCTTACATGCTAAGTGCTTTGCACATATTAACTTAGTCTCTGACACTCTCTCTCAAGACATTTTAAACACCCTGTTACAGATGAAGAAACAGGTTGCAGAGGGTAAATGATTGAACCAAGGTCACTTAACTAAGTGATGGATGTTTGACTATAGCTGCTTGTACCCTCATGTGGTCTGCTAAGAAAGCCAAGGATTGTAGGAGAGCAAATTCTAAATGATTGATGAAATCCTATATAGTTCTAAATTTATATTATTTTAAAAGTCTCACTTTGATCTCTTTTAATTGTTTGAGGAAAGATGCTTGTGAGGCTGGATGGAGCTTATCTATCATCATTTTAAATTTTTAATGTTTTGATAGTGTGTTTTTACAGCCTAGACTTGATTCTACCAAAATCTGTATGTTGTAGCCCCAAGAAACTATAAAAACCCAGTTTTTGTAAGTACAAAATGTTACACTGATTTTTTTTTTTTTAGACTGGCAATTCGATTCTTACATGATATTATACATGTTTCAATACCATTCTCCCAAGTGATCTCAATACAGTATAAAAAATAAAAAGAGGGATAAGATATCCAAATGAAAAAAAATCAATCTCCTTTTTTAAAGAAAAGTAATGCTTTCATGATGTGGTAAGTTGCCATCATTACTAGAAGACATATGGTTTCATAAACACAATGAGTGAACTAAGAATGCTTGTTGAAACGTTTTGGCCATGCAGCTTTCCAGCGCTGCAGTGAACTAGATGATAATGAGACAGAATTTGCCAGAACTCCAGTCCTCCTACATTTTCTGAGATCAGCCAAGGAACCTGGTCTGCCTGTGCTGGCCTGTGCTTCCTGCCTCACCTGACTCCCCTCTCTGAATTCCCTGCCTTCCAGCTATACCTAACCCCTTGCAGTTATTTCCACCAATATCTGCTCTTAGATCTCTGTGCTTTCATTCTTCATTAAGAGCCCACACTCTCCAATAGAAATTTCTGTAATGATATCCAATACAGTAAACACTAACCACATGTAGATACTGAGCACATCAAATGTGCTTAATGTGTTCTTGTTATTCAGTTGCTAAGTCGTGTCCGACTCTGCGACCCCATAAACTGCAGCATGCAAGGCTTCCCTGTCCTTCACTATCTCCCTGAGTAGGCTTAACTCATGTCCATTGAGTCAGCGATGCTATCCAACCACTTCATCCTGTCACCCCTTTCACCTCTTGTCCTCAATCTTTCCCAGCATCAGGGTCTTTCCAAAGACTCAGCTTTTGCATCAGGTGCAAAAGTTTTGGAGCTTCAGCTTCAGCGCTAGCCCTCCAATGAATATTCATGGTTGATTTCCTTTAGGATTGACTGGTTTGAACTCCTTGCTGTCCAAGGGCCTCTCAAGAGTATTCTTCAGCACCACATTTGGAAGGCATCAATTCTTCTATGCTCAGCCATCTTTACGCTCCAACTCTCACATTGATACAAGACTACTGGAATAACTGTAGCTAATGTGACCGAGAGGCTAAAACCTGGACTTTTTTTTTCATTAGCTTAAATATCCACCAGTGGCTAGTGGCAACAGCATGGGACCGCACAGCTCAGATGGTCTTCACCTTTAGAGATCACCTTCCTCCACTTCTCAATCCTTAATGTCAGGTCACCTCCTACTCCTTCTACAAGATTTGAAAGTCGATCTCCCAGGAAGCCTTCCCTATCTTTGCTGCACCTTCTCACTCTAAAGCCATGTGCAGGTTTCTGTGGCTCTATGTTTGAACCCATGGCAAAGTCTTACCTTGATCCCAGCAGCACTATAGTAAAGATTTTATGCATCAGACTGGGAGTTCTGTGATGTTTGGGGACTGTGTCTTTGCATCTCCAAGTATCCAACACATTGCCCTGTAGCTGACCAATGCCTCCTTTTGGGATGAGTAAGATTGGAATTTCAGGCATAAGATTCTATGACTGTGGATAGGAAATCTATTTTAGGAGAGAGATTGTGGAATGTTGCACTAATATGATCAACAAATAAAAAAAGTTAATTCACTTGACCTAAGGGAAATGTCTGACCCACCCAGAGAATTGATTGCCATTAGATGTCACCCATTAAAATGATCATATTGGAGGCTATAAATTCTCTTCATATTGTTGAGAAACTTAATATGGAACTCTGCATTACTACATCCAGTTCTTGGCTTATTGTTGCCAGCTGTGGTCTAATTCATCCTTCAGGGAGTGGCAAACCAGTATCTCAGGTTGGGAGAAATTAAAGAAAGTACCTTAGAAAGTTTACCTGGATATCCTAAGCTTCTCACCTTGCCTCCTCTTTTGAGATAAGAATTAAACTCGAACATCTTCCATAAGGCAAAGTCAAAAACTCACACAAAGGATGTTAATAGTTTGTGTGCAATTCTATACCATCACCCAAGGCTATCCAGGCCACCCCCTCTTTTTTTTAATACTTGGCTATAACAACATGTCATTTACTTCCTCTTTTTGTTTCCCTGATAATCTCTAGAAATATTCTTTGTTCCTTTTATCTAAAAGACTTAGATCTAGTCATATAACACCAATATGGATTTATAAATCAAGTGTGAAGATAGTACCAA
Source organism: Oryx dammah (assembly GCF_014754425.2). Lineage (NCBI taxonomy): Eukaryota > Metazoa > Chordata > Mammalia > Artiodactyla > Bovidae > Oryx > Oryx dammah. Next base: position 31,634,521 of record NW_024070188.1, read on the forward strand.
AACTCATTTAAAATATTTTTTAAATGTTTTTTTCCAAAACAAATGATAATGATGATACTAAGTAATAATAATAAAATCCATAACACCTTCTTTATCAGCTTGAGTGCTTCACTGTTGTTTATCTCAGGTGTGGTTGGCAGGAGAGGGGTTTTCGTGGCTTAGAAGCTTAGCATGTGAGACACAAATTCGTAGAGGATAGAGCATGCCACAGTATTTAGCAGCTGGTAAGATGTTCTTAGACTTATAGGATAGGTTTGGACTCCTGACATTCAATTAAAATCATGTATGTTTAGTTCACGATTCAGTTCAGTTCAGTCACTCAGTCGTGTCTGACTCTGCGACCCCATGAGTTGCAGCACACCAGGCCTCCCTGTACATCACCAACTCCCAGAGTTCACTCAAACTCATGTCCATCAAATTGGTGATGCCATCCAGCCATCTCATCCTCTGTCGTCCCCTTCTCCTCCTGCCCCCAATCCCTCATGATTAGTAAGTCTTAAATTGCCTTCCCCTCATGAAATATCATATCCAGACATCTGAATATCTTAAAATGGTTTTGTTTAGCATCAAAGTGTTTTCACTTAAAAATGTTAGCATTCAAATCAGTCACACAGCTAGCGGATGACAAAAGCTACAGCAGCAATCTTGTTCAAGGAATAAATGTTTCCATGTTGAGCAAGATGTACTTGAATGAAACTGACAGTTGATTCCAGGCTTCCAAGTGGAGTTTCAGAGACATGAAGCTGACATTGTCATCGTCACTTTGAGTCATTCAAGTCACCCAGGAGAAAAAATCGACCGGACAGTATGTTTCCTGTGACTCAGCCTGGTTGTAGGTTTTAGTCAGGGGAGTGATTCTTTGATAATGTCCGCAATGGAAAAATGAGCTTCTAATGGCATCAACTGGACAGTTAGCCAATTTCACTGATTTTCTTTAAACTATCTTTTTTTTTCTTACTTACCCAAGTCTGATCTACACCTTTAACTTTTAAAAACTTGTATTACCTACCACAAATTTTGTATTGAGTAGGAGGCCAATTCTTTTATTTATTCATTTATTAATGGATTCATAGATTTATACATCCATTCAGCACATATTTACTAAGCATTTGTTGTCAGCCAGGTACAATTTTATGCACTGGACTAAACCAGTGATTAAAATTAAGTCCTTGCCTTTATGGAGTTTATGTTCTTAGGGAGACAGATAGTAAACAAATAACACAGATAACACGTCCAGTGTTCCTATGTACTAAAATGAAAAATAAACTGAGATAAGAGGATAGAAAGTGATTGAGGTAGAGACTGCTTTTTTATTTAGGATGGTCAAGGAAGGTCCCTCTGATAGGTGATGTTTGAGTAGAGACCTTGGGAGGAGCAGGTACAAGTCAAATAAATTATCTGAGGGAGCAGCAAATACAACAGGCCTGTAGCACTCTGAGGGTGGACTTCGAGTATCTGAGGAATAGAAAGGAGGCCAGTAAGAGCAGAGCAGGACTGAATGGAGGAGGGGCAAGTAGGAAGCAGAGAAATGGGCTGTTGCAACGGCCTAGCTGAAAGAGCCAAGGGAACAGACATTAGCAGGAGATGGATTTTGCAGAGGGAACCAGGGCAAGATCAGTCCCTCTGAGTGGATGGAAAAACCCTAAAGTTTTTGAACAGAGGATTACTCTGACATGTTTTAGACAGTTCCTTTCAGCTGCTGTGAGAGAAGGGGATGTTGCAAGGCTGGATGCAAAGAAAACAGTTTCTTTGCAAGGATGGATGCAAAGGAAACAGTTGGGAGGCTGTTGCAATGACCCACAGGCTATGGTGACCTGGGTTGGAGTTTAGTGGTGAGAGGTGAGAAGTGGTTGAATTCTGGGTATATTTTGAAGATGTGGTCTTCAAGATTTGCTGAAGGATTAGATATGAGATGTACTAGAAAGAGTGAAGTCAAAGACCACTTGAAGACTTTGGTGTGAGCAACTGGAAAGATAGTGATAGAGTTGCCATTGGCTAAGATAAAGAAGACTAAAGGAGGCTTTACTTTATTTGGGGGAGGAGTGGGGACTCAAATGGTCATGTGAACGTTTTGAGTCTGAAACTTCTGTTAGATGACTCGATGGAGATGTCTAGTTGGAAGACAGACATAAGGAACTGGATAGTAGGCACACGGTCAACGTTGGGCTTATACAAATTGGGAGCAGGAAGTCATAGACAGTATACAAAGCCATGCAACTAAAAGATAAAGATTGAAGGAATGAATGTAGATAGAAGACAATGGGGCAAAGACTGAACTCTAGGAAAGATGACAAAGGAATCTGAGAAAGGCTGGCCAGTGAGGTGGATGGAGAAGTTGCTGCAGAAGCCAAGTGAAGAAGTTAAAGAAGAAGGAAGGGATCGACCATGGCAAACACTACTGAGAGAACAAGTCAGAGGATGGTTGAAGGTTAAGCATTAGATTTGGCAAGGTGGAGGCTAATGCTGATTGTAATGAGAGGATTTTATGAAAGATGCTGGCCAATAGGAATGAATTGAAGAGTATGGGAAGAGAGGAAATGAAATTAGTGAACACAGAAAGATTGTTTTCAAGAGTTTTCTTGTTAAGAACAACAAAGGAATGGGGCGGAAGGCTGGTACTCTATGGGCAACGGTATGTGTATGGTGGTCAAGATATGCAACAATCAAGAGAAGCTTTCATTCTGTCAGATGCTTACAGCAATGGGCACTGATCTTTTAAAAGAGAGAGACACTTGAGATTGAGAACATTGTTACTTCTGTTCTGTGAAAGAGGAAGGTGATTGACTACAAGTGTCTTCATGAATAACATAATTATTACTTTCTCTTCGTGTGCTGATTTTTGTTGAACCATTGCAATAAACCATTACTTCATTCCTGTCTTTTGTAATATAACAGCAGCAGCATTGTAAACAAATGGTTAGTGTGTACAGGAAATGTGTTCGTTTATTTTACTTAATTCTTGCAAAAATTATATGGGGTATCTATTCGTATTTTTCTATTTTATGGAAGAGGAAACTGAGGCTTGGCAAGATTATTGGCTGTTCCCAAGATCACACAACTGGGGTTTGTGCTTAGACAGTTTTGACCACAGAATTTGAACTCTTGGCCACCACATGTTTACTTCCTCCTTTGCTTGCAACTGCGCTGTGATGGGACTTGGACCTTGGGTATCATTTATACATCACGCATCCTTGTCATTATGTACATTTAGTAGCTTCCTATTCCTAAAGCCACCTCTTATCTTTGCTGGCTTTCTCATGAGGTGAATCATGTGCTTCTTGAGCTATCTTAAGAGAAAGGCGGAACAAGTTGAGGCAGTGACTTATGCTTCAGAAACTCTCAATAACCCCCAACAAACCTGTAGTCTTCAAAATCTTGATTATGGAAATAGAAGAATATAGTGAGGAACATCTTTTGTGTTTTCCAGAATAAATTAAAGCGACAAAATACTCTAGTCTTGTCTATATGCCAATGGTGTAAGAGATTTGTAAGAGATTGTATATAAGGAAAGAGTATAGCTGATTCACTTTGCTGTGCAGTAGAAACGAACACAACATTGTAAAGCAATTATTTGCCCATAAAAATTAATTTTTAAAAGTATATAAGAAATAAGCAATAATAAATTAAAACATGTTCTGCTTATAGGAAAAAAATCTTTTTAATTTATTCAGTAGGTAAAATGGGTCTACCTTCAGAAAGGTATTGAAGGTACAATAAAGTAATGAAATTGGTTAAGAAGTTGAACTCAGGTGTTATAAGAGATACAACAGATATAAATATAATCCCACTTTTCTTCATCCATGGCTCTCAGCCCTGCAAAGTACCTGAACCTAGAAGTTTTTCTCTTCAGTTAGTTTTATGAATCCTTCTTACAACTGTGCTGCTGCTGCTGCTGCTGCTAAGTCGCTTCAGTCGTGTCCGACTCTGTGTGACCCCATAGACAGCAGCCCACCAGGCTCCACCATCCCCGGGATTCTCCAGGCAAGAACACTGGAGTGGGTTGCCATTTCCCTCTCCAATGCATGAAAGTGAACAGTGAAAGTGAAGTCGCTCAGTCGTGTCCGACTCTTGGCGACCCCATGGACTGCGGCCTACCAGGCTCCTCTGTCCATGGGATTTTCCAGGCAAGAGTACTGGAGTGGGGTGCCATCACCTTCTCCTCTTAAAAGTGTGGTTAACACTAAATATGTGTCGATGTACATTTTATCTATAAGGAGGGAAAGAATAAAACACCTGAAAATGAAGAGTATTATATTCATCTTGATGTCTTTCTGCTCCTCATGGGTTATGAGATTGTATAAGGTTAAGTAAAAGTTCTAATCTAAAGGCACTTCCAAATTAGAGCAGTTAAACAGTCTGAGTTTCTTGATTGAAAGGTGTCAGAGCAGGGCACAATGACTTAAAATCTGATTAATCAGAAACTACGTTATAGCATTCTCAGATATCTTAGGATCAATGGGATTGCTGAGCAGTTTCTCAAATGTTTATAAATTTATAAATGTCTCAGAGATTCACTGAGTTTTGTTTTGGATATGATGGTTCTTATTCTTTGTGAATTTGAGACTTAACAGCTGATACTCTATAGGTTTTTAGAACAGAAAAAGGCCCATGTTGTTAAAATTACTGAAAAGAGTGTAGTTGTCTAATTTCTTATAATATCTGATACTATTCCTTATGTGTTTTAGTAGCATCTGAATTAGCTGAGAAGCCTACATGCTTTGAGATTCTAAAGCACTGTGTCTGAATTTTTTGAAATCCTCAGCATTCCGGTGTGGCCTTGTCTGTTCCTTATTAGGGAGGAAGTGGGCACAAGATACCTGAAAATTCTTGTTCCTGTTCTTTAGCCCCCTCCCTCAATACCACCTAAAAGCACCTGCGCCCATATTTGGAGCATGGCTACCCTTTTCCCATATAATTGAGGATGGTCTGTGCCAAGAGTTTTTTTTTTTTTCTTTTCTGGAGGAGGCCATAAAGAAATCGTTTGAGTATTTCTTAGGTACCTATATAATGATATACATAAAACCAAGCTCCTCAATCCTGTGAACTTCCGTGACTAAGTGACCCAGCTATACATGTGTGAGAAAGTGTTCTGCTGGAAATGGAAATGTTCAAATTATATACAAGCTAGATTCATTTTTGTCTTCCAATTTGTTCTTTCAAAAGAAATGCCAAAATGCAAATGTCAGGAAATGGTAAATGGGGCTTTTGCCACAAGGGAGACACCTGTAAGTTTACATGGCCTGTAGTGGAAGAGTGAGTAGCAGGACGCTGGGCCTTGGAGAATGTGATTCTGCCTTCGGCTCATGAAATCTGAGTCTAGCTATTGGTCTAACCATGGGTATGCAGTTATTTTCCCAGAGTAAATAATGTTTGAGATCAGTTTTGTAAGACCACAAATGTTTTGTTCTGAAAAGTAGAATTGGGAGCTTGCATCAGGAATCAGTGAACTGTGAATATAAAGTAAGCAAAGACATGTGAGTATCACTATCTGAGGGGATCACAGAAGATGTGGAGGCAGGGCAGACTGCAAATCATGAGGTTCTGTTGAAGGTAATAGACATCCAGTGAGGCGGATGTGGATTGGAAGAGTTGTTTCATGTTACTAGAAATGGCAACCCACTCCAGTGTTCTTGCCTGGAGAATCCCAGGGATGGGGAAGGCTGGTGGGCTGTCGTCTATGGGATAGCACAGAGTCAGACACGACTGAAACGACTTAGCAGCAGTAGCAGCAGAAGCCAACTTATATGGAATTGTTTATCTGCTACTCAAATAGCAAGAACTGTAGCCCACCAGGCTCCTCTATCCAGGTAAGAATACTGGAGTGGGTTGCCATTTCCTTCTCCATGTAATAGATTCAGCTCAGTTCAGTCGCTCAGTCATGTCCGACTCTTTGCAACCCCATGAATTGCAGCACACCAGGCCTCCCTGTCCATCACCAACTCCCAGAGTTCACTCAGACTCACATCCACCGAGTCCGTGATGCCATCCAGCCATCTCATCCTCTGTCGTCCCCTTGTCCTCCTGCCCTCGATCCCTCCCAGCATCAGAGTCTTTTCCAATGAGTTAACTCTTCGCATGAGGTGGCCAAAGTACTGGAGTTTCAGCTTTAGCATCACCCCTTCCAAAGAACACCCAGGACTGATCTCATTTAGAATGGACTGGTTGGATCTCCTTGCAGTCCAAGGGACTCTCAAGAGTCTTCTCCAACACCACACTTCAAAAGCATCAATTCTTCGGCGCTCAGCTTTCTTTACAGTCCAACTCTCACATCCATACATGACTACTGAAAAAACCATAGCCTTGACTAGATGGACTTTTGTTGGCAAAGTAATGTCTTTGCTTTCAAATATGCTATCTAGGTTGGTCATAACTTTCCTTCCAAGGAGTAAGCGTCTTTTAATTTCATGGCTGCAATCACCATCTGCAGTGATTTTGGAGCCCCCCAAAATAAAGTCTGACACTGTTCCCACTGTTTCCCCATCTATTTCCCATGAAGTGATGGGATCAGATACTAGATCTGGTAGACAGAGTGCCTGATGAACTATGGACTGAGGTTCATGACATTGTACAGGAGACAGGGATCAAGACCATCCCCATGGAAAAGAAATGCAAAAAAGCAAAATGGCTGTGTGTGGAGGCCTTACAAATAGCTGTGAAAAGAAGAGAAGTGAAAAACAAAGGAGAAAAGGAAAGATATAAGCATCTGAATGCAGAGTTCCAAAGAATAGCAAGAAGAGATAAGAAAGCCTTCCTCAGCGATCAATGCAAAGAAATAGAAGAAAACAACAGAATGGGAAAGACTAGAGATCTCTTCAAGAATTAGAGATACCAAGGGAACATTTCATGTCATAGATTAGGTTTCCTAAATTCCTATGCCCTTTCTCAACGAGTCTGCACTTGGATCCTAGAATTTGGAACTGCAACCCAGAGAGTGTCCTTAGTCTCAGATGTAATGTCAGGGCAATGGTGAGGTGGCCATGTCTGCACAAAGTTGTGTTTATGTTAGAGACATGGAACCAAAAGTTACAGTTGCTATGGGAAGAGAAAGAATGAGAGGGAGGGGTGTGTGTGTGTGTGTGTGTGTGTGTATGTGAGAGAGAGGAGTGGGAATAGATTATGAGGGGAGATAAATCTGGGGCAGCCTGAGAAGGAACCACAGTTCCTAACTGTAGCTCCTCTACAGTTAATAAAAACACAATAGGGAAAATGAGGCAGTGGATAATGAAACTTTTCACTTACAGTCTCTTATAATGCAGGTGAATTATGAATGAACCCTTCTTGCATTATCAACAGCTGACTTGGACAACATACAACTTTGTGAATGCAGGCCTATCTTTGAAGGTGCAGTGTGCATCACAATTTGCAAAAAAAATTTAAACCCATCTGCAAATTCTTTGACTCTCCTTTGATTCAGTCGAAACATTCTTGGCACTACTTCCACCTATAGAATGTGCTGGAAGAGATGCTGTGTGTCTTCTGAAGCCACAGAAAGGTAAAAGACCATGCATCTTCTGCCTGGTTCTTTTGCAATGCCCATTCTGGCCACAGCTGCTGAGAAAGAAGCCTGACTTTTTGAAACTACCATGCTGGAGAGACCACATATAGGTTTTCTAGTCAACAGCTTCAGCTGAGCTCTCAGCCAGTAGCTAACATCTAGCCACAAGAATGAGCTGTCTTGGATGTCCAGTCTTTAGATGACAGCTGCCCCAGATACCATCTGTCTACATCCACATGAGAAACTCCTAGCAAGAACTTCTCAGCTCACTTTAAAATTTCTGACCCACAAAACCATAAGCAAGAGAGAAGACAGGGGATAGATATTAACCGTGCAACCAACACTCTCTGGGCTGCTTGACTATAGAAAACTTCTCTCTCTTGCTACCACTAAAGATGGTCCAGTAGGCAAATGTGCTGGAGACCTCTCAACTTGTTTGGGTATAATACTGGCCAAGAAAGTCAAGGGTATTTTTCTTTATAGATCAATGTCTGAATTAGCTAATACCTCTCATTTCTGTGCCACAAATTGAACTGTGAATTCCCACTTGTCTTTTCGCAAGTATATAGCATGAGTCACCACGCATGGGGGGCAGGGTGGGAGAACTGGGGAGAGTGCGTGTGGGCCAGTGCAAAGTCATCACCACTACTGGGAAAACTCAGACAAATGCCTCATGGTAGTGCTGGGAAGTGTCAAGACAGTAGGGCAGGAGAAGGGGGGAAAGGAAGAATGCAGAGGGAGAGGCAGTGCTTGCCCAACCGTGTGCCAACCACCTTGGCCTTCAGAGGAAATGGGAATTCCAAAGCCCTTCAGACTTAAACACATGACTTCTTTAAGACAATCATTTCAGTGGTGCCCAACTCTATCAGATCGCAGCTTCCAGCGTGCTATTTCATGAACTTTTTCTGAATCATGGAATCAACTATGCTGCCTTTTAATGTACTGTCTGAGAGCTCACTGTTAAGTTGGCTGTTATCTAGATTTAGTGAACATGAAACAATTTATGTTTGAGAGCTACACCCCAAAGAGTGTGCTCTCTGCTCATTCTTCTATTTAAGGCTCACATGTGCACAAGTCTCTAGGGGCCAGGCCACCATGACACATAAAGGAAGCCGCCTAACTGAGATCACCATAAGCAGATCACCCTTCCCAAGAGTCATGGCTGCTTGAGGCCATCCAATGGCCGTGAAAAGTGATTGTCAAATATTGCAGTTTTTAAAAAGAAACTCCAAAGCTAGATTTTTATGTAAAATCTGATTTTTAAATGTTGGCAATGAATTAAAATTTTTCATAAAACACCCTGTGTGCCAAATTCATCCTATGGCAGCCAGATTGAATCCTTTCTCGAGTCTTTAAGTTTTATTCTTGCATCAAGTTAACTCACTGGAAGGCAGCATCCAAAGCTTGACATATTTGCTTGACTTCTTAAAGATATTTTCATTGAGCTTTGTTTTAATATGATGTCCTTGACCTCTATCAAAACTCAATGTCTTTTTTGCTACGCAGCATTTCTTATAAAGATTCACAAAGCAAATTTTTACTGGAAATCCTTAGGAAAAAGATATCTGTCTTTCCAGATATACCTGTGTGCTGCCTTTCATCAGATAATTACAACTGTGTAACTTGCTATGTTTCCTCATTTTGGCTTACTTCTAAGAAGCTCAACTTTAAATATAGTATTTGTACAAATATACTCCCTGTTTCTGGTAATATAAACTTTCACTTTTGTCTAATACTCCAGAGTTCTAGGTTTCCTTTTATATATTTGTAACTTACCTGCTTCTAATACATGTTCTTACTGTTAAGAGATCAAGAGCTTTTATGTATATCATATACACATATTTATATAATGGGTCATATTTTATATGACATATAACATATTTGTGAGTCTAATACAACTTCATCCCACCATTCTACTTATTTAAAAAATAAATACAATGAAATATCAAAAAGTAAATGTTTTGCCCAGATGTGTTTGGCTGTCTGGCTATCTGACTACCATAGAAATATAACTTAGGACATCTAAGGTATGCTTTTCTTTTAGGTTTCCCACATCTCAAATATTTTAAAATTGCAAATAATTAAGTATATATGTAATTTATAGTTTCTTCACCCAGTAATTACTACCATGAACAAATTTTACTTTCTCTTATATTTTTCTATGTATAAATATTTGCTATAGATAATATAATATTTACTATATGATCTATACTATGTAATTCTATATACTATTTAATATTGACTACATAATACATATTTAATATATGCATATATTATGTAAAAGATATATATTTTAAACACAACTTTGGAATTGGATTTTTCTTTTTAGCCTTTTTCCCATGACTCTAAACACTTCTGTAGAAATGGTTTTAAACATTTTTGTTATATTCAGTTACATGAGTACACTTTCATTCATTTTTCCCTTCTTCTATTGTTAGACATTGGGTTATTTCCCATATTTCAATATTTAAACAGTGCTGCCATGAATGTAAATATTTGTGGGCTGCTTAACATTTTCCTTAGGATAAATTCCTAGAAGTGAGCTTAGCAAGGACAAAAGGCTACCTTAAAAAAAAGTACTGGCTAATCACTTTCCATAATGGTAGCATTAATTGAATCAGTGTGTAAATATCCCTGTTTCTTGAGATCATTTAAAGGATAAAAATAGGGCTTTATTATTTTATACTGCATCTCTTTGGCTATGAACAAGGTCAGGAATTTTTGGGTTTGTTTCTGCTTGTTTTGAGTCTCAACATTTATATTTTCTTCTTTTGCAAGCAGTGAATTCACATCTTTTGCCCGTTCTTAGATCTCAGTGTTATTTTTTTTCTTGTAACCGTCCCCCTGACCCCACCCCACACCCTCCCCCACCAAAAAAATGTGGGCTAGACATTATTTCCATGACTGTTCTACTTCTTTGGAGTATCTGAAAAATCTCAAACTTCATACCAAATGTTTCCAGACTAAACTCTGCTAGCTGTTTCCATCCAATGATATACAGATCTGCAGTTTACTGAAAGGGAAACTCCTGGCCTGTAATAACTTTCACTGTTGATTGCCAAAATTCAGTTCCACAAATTGGTAGACACTGAGATGTGATCCATACTTTTTTCTGCCTATCGGAGACAATGAGAACTTTCATCTCCTTGTCCAGCAGCAAGAAATCCCATTTGCCATCAATTCAGTTTTCCATGCGGGACTTTCCTGATGGGGCTTTCTTGATTCTTACTCATTCTTTCTTTCCTGGCCACCCTGCTCCCCAGACCCCTCTTCTAATAATTTAGAATTCTCTTTCCAAAAATATCAAACAGGCGGGTACAACTTTTCAGTGCTTCCTACTCTAGTGACGTAAAACACCCACAGAAATTTTCTGCTAATCCTGAGTAAAACAAACAACAACATGTCAGCAATGCTCCTGGGGCTAGATCATGCAAGTTGACATGCTCTGCTACCAGCAGCAAGCCCATTATTGGGATGTGTGCGTTCTTGAGAGGCAATGAGACAGCGTTGGCTCAAACCTCTTATATGTCTTAATTTAAAGAAATCAAAGTTATTTGTTTTGGTTTGGGGGCTGGAATTTGTGCCTCAAAATAGCTACAGTTTTCTTAGAATTGAGCTTTGCCAAAGAAGCAATTTGTAAGTTGTTGTAGTGAAACAGGGCGCAGTTTCCTTCCAACTTCATTATGTGCTTATTAGATTGTGTTATTGTGTTTACATAAGGCATTTCTTTGGAAACACTGTATATTTGGTAGAAATAGGAAAAGCAAACATATTTTGGTTCCATCACTGTCCCTGTTTAGATTAAGGAGAGACAGGAAGGGGCACAGGGTTCATCTCTGCTGAGCTAGCCTCTGTGATAGGAGAGTGGTAAGGGCTCCAACGGGTAAATCCTCGTGAGCCTTTCTGGCCATGTGGGGGTCTTGTGAAGGATTCTACTTTATTGACTTGGATTCTTGAAAGCAGTCAGAAAGACCGCAAATAAGTGAGATGAACAAAACCCACACTTCTCCCTCTGATTCCTTCAATATTACCAAGTATAGCCCACCATAGCCCCACCCTACACTTCCCTTCCACTCCCTGGACTCTGAGCCCAAGGGCTCCCAGAAACCCTTATCCCAACCACTGACTTGATCCATAATTCTTGTGCTTTTCGAGAATTCAAGACAGCGGAAGGAAGAAACCATTCTGGCTATAGAAAGGAACAGATCAGAGCTCCCTGACATACCCCAGGATGTAGGCTACTCACAGCATGAGTGGACCATCACTGAGGGTGGGCCTGAGGAGATCTTTGAGCCATTCATATTGTGGTTTGTTATTTCTATTGGGCATTGGTGAGTTTGGACCCTTAGCTGAAAGTAACCAAACCAAAACCCCAAAAGCAACACAGAACACTCAAATGAGCTTAAGCAATAAAAATAATTTATTAGCAGATATAACTGAACAGTCCAAGAGTAGGGCTAGTTTCTGACATGGCTGTAATCAGAGGTTTAATTTCCAGCTCCATCTCTTTTAAGTCATTCTTCCAGGGGTGATAATGGCCAGTGGATGTTTAAGACCGCCAGTTTACCAGCTTCACAACCTCAGCAAGAAGAGAGTACCTTTCACCAAAAGTAAAAGATGTTGTGGACAGGTAAAAATGGAAGTAGGGCCAGCTCAGATCAGCTGTCTTTTAACCAAAAGGAGGAGATCTACATCCTAGATTACATGTCCATTCCTAAAGTCAGAAAGTAGGGTCCCCCCCCAAAATGAGAAGTTTCTATTGTCAGAAAGAAAGGATTCTATTGCTAGAAGTACCAAAGACATTACAATCCACTTCATCATACTGTGGTAGCAAAGGCACCAGGTTTATAGCCAGATCTGTCCCACTCAGTCTTCATTATGCTGTCACCTTGGGTAAGACACATCTAAGCCTCAGACCTGTTTTGTTCACTGGGGACAAGAACTTGCATGTGGTCATTTCATTGGGACCACTGTGTGAAAGATACAGAAATAGTAAGAATGGGAGAGATTATTGCCATTGTCTCCTTCTAGACCTTGGAGCTGGCTATTGCAGGTCATCCATTTATTTATGTCTTTAGTTTGTACGGTTCTAAAAGGGAACATCATTGCTTACAGTTCAAGTCACCTTCAACCTACCCAGGTGTTCAGACAGTACATCTGCCTCCCACCTGCTTCACTTAAGTGATGCAAAGAAGAGCGTGTAGGTTTCAGCTTCCTCATCACAGTCAACAGGACACTGAGAGGCATCTCTGTGACGCAGCTTCACTCTGAAGTGTTTACTTTCTATTTGAAGACTCTTTTGGAAACTGTCTTTGACTTCTGAGAACTAAAGCATTTGAAATATTCATCTTTTTTATCCCTAAAAATGGAAGAGGAGGCCTGGCACATCTCCTAAAGCCCCAGTCACACCTGCTGTTTATTCTGTCCTCACATAGGGACGACTCTCCTCTAGAGTTCAGGGCATTTCGTTTGACACATCAAAGTGAAACTCCTAGAAGATAGAAACAACATGTCTATTGTTAGATGGAGAGTACTCCATTTCAAGATGAAAACTAAAACACCAGGTTGAATTTTTTTTTTGAAGTCCTAATACCTTGAGTGCTTAGATTTGGGGGTTAGGGGTAACTGAATGGTTATTGGTGAAAGTGCAAGATGTCATTCTTGTAAAGCGATCCCGTTGGAAAAGGACAATGTTTTAGAAATACCTCAAAGAGGGAAAAAAGGTCAGCTGACTTCACAAGAGTTTTTCCCACATACAAGTTGGTCACTAGACTGCCTATACTCTGAATTTTACCCTGAAGTGTACCTTTTTGTCCTCCAGTGAATTATTCTACCCCCTTCAGCTCCTACCTGAACAATTGCTCCTAACTCATTTCTAATGCCTTCTCTTTTCTTTCTTTCTTTCTTTTTTTTTTTTCTTCTTTACATTCAGTTCAGTTCATTTCAGTTGCTCAGTTGTGTAACTCTTTGCAACTCCATGGACCGCAGCACGGCAGGCCTCCCTGTCCATCACCAACCCCCGGAAGTTACCCAAACTCATGTCCATTGAGTCAGTGATGCCATCCAACCATCTCATCATCTGTTACCCCCTTCTCCTCTTGCCCTCAATCTTTTCCAGCATCAGAGACTTTTCAAACGAGTCAGTTCTTTGCCTCAGGTGGCCAAAGTATTGGAGTTTCAGCTTCAACACCAGTCCTTCCAATGAACACTCAGGTCTGATCTCCTTTAGAATGGACTGGTTGCATCTCCTTTGAGTGCAGGGGATGCTCAAGAGTCTTCTCCAACATCATAGTTCAAAAGCATCCATTCTTCAGTGTTCAGCTTTCTTTACAGTCCAACTCTCACATCCATACATGACTACTGGAAAAACCATAGCCTTGACTAGATGGACCTTTGTTGGCAAAATAATGTCTCTGGTTTTTAACATGCTATCTAGGTTGGTCATAACTTTCCTTCCAAGGAGTAAGTGTCTTTTAATTTCATGATTGCGGTCACCATCTGCAGTGATTTTGGAGCCCCTCAAAAGAGTTTGGAGCCCAAACTAATAGTTTGGAGCCGAAATAAAAGTCAGCCACTGTTTCCACTGTTTCCCCATCTATTTGCCATGAAGTGACAGGACTGAATGCCATGATCTTAGTTTTCTGAAAGTTGAGCTTTAAGTCAACTTTTCCACTCTCTTTCACTTTCCTCAAGAGGCTCTTTAGTTCTTCACTTTCTGCCATAAGGGTGGTGTCATCTGCATATCTGAGGTGATTGATATTTCTCCTGGCAATCTTCATTCCAGCTTGTGATTCTTCCAGCCCAGCATTTCTCATGATGTACTCTGCATAGACGTTAAATAAGCAGGGTGACAATATACAGCCTTGACGTACTCCTTTTCCTATTTGGAACCAGTCTGTTGTTCCAAGCCCAGTTCTAACTGTTGCTTTCTGATCTGCATATAGGTTTCTCAAGAGACAGGTTAGATCATCTGGTATTCCCATCTCTTGAAGAATTTTCCACAGTTTCTTGTGATCCACACAGTCAAAGGCTCTGGCATAGTCAATAAAGCAGAAATAGATAGTTTTTCTAGAAGTCTCTTGCTTTTTCAATGATCCAGTGGATGTTGGCAATTTGATCTCTGGTTCCTCTGCCTTTTCTAAAACCAACTTGAACATCTAGAAGTTCATGGTTCATGTATTGCGGAAGCCTGGCTTGGAGAATTTTGAGAATTACTTTACTAGCATGTGAGATGAGTGCAATTGTGCGTTAGTTTGAGCATTCTTTGGCATTGCCTTCCTTTGTGGTTGAAATGAAAACTGACATTTTCCAGTCCTGCATAGAGAACAGGTTTATTTATTATTTATCTGCTGCTTTCCCTAAAGAGCCAGAAGTTTTTATTTTTATTGAAATATACTTGATTTACAATGTTGTGTTAGTTTCAGTGTACAACAAAGTGATTCAATTATACATTTATATTATTTTTTACAGTCTCTTCTATTATTTTGTTATAAGATATTGAGTATGGTTCCCTGTGTTATACAGAAAGACTTTGTTGATTATCTAGTTTATATATTTGTTGTTGTTATTTGCGAAGTCGTGTTTGAGTCTTTACCACCCTTTGAACTGTAGCACGCCAGGCTCCTCTGACCTCCACTGTCTCTCAGAGTTTGCTCAAATTCATGTCCATTGAGTCAGTGATGCTATCTAAGCTTCTCATCCTCTGCTGTCCCCTCTCCTTTTGCCTTCAACCTTTCTCAGCATCAGGGTCTTTTCCAATGAATTGGCTCTTAGCATCAGGTGGCTAAAGTATTGGAGCTTCAGCTTCAGCATTAGTCCTTCCAGTGAATATTCAGGGTTGATTTCCTTTAGGATTGTCTGGTTTGATCCAAAGGACTCTCAAGAGTCTTCTCCAGCACCACAATTTGAAAGCATCAATTCGTAAGTGCTCAGCCTTCTTTATGATCTAACTCTCACATCTGTACATGACATCTGTACACATCTATACCGGAAAAACCATGGCTTTGACTATACAAACCTTTGTCAGCAATGTGATGTCTTTGCTTTTTAATATATTGTCAAGGTTTTTTAAAGCTTTTCTTCCAAGGAGCAAGTGTCTTTTAATTTCAGCCTGCAGTGACCATCCACAACGATTTTAGAGACCAAGAAAATAAAATCTGTAACTGCTTCCACTTTTCCACCTTGTTTGCCATGTAGTGATGGGACCAGGTGCCATGATCTTAGTTTTTTGAATGTTGAGTTTCAAGCCAGGTTTTTTCACTCTCTTCTTTCATTGTCATCAAGAGGCTCTTTTGTTCCTCTCCACTTTCTGTTATTAGAGTGGTATCATCTGCATATCTGAGGTCGTTGATATTTCTCCTGGCAATCTTGATTCCTGTTTGTGATTCATCCAGCTCAACATTTCGCATGATGTACTCTGCACAGAAGTTAAACAAGTAGGGTTGCAATATACAGGGTTGTTGTACTTCTTTCCTAATTTTTAACTAGTCAGTTGTTCCTTGTCTGGTCCTAACTGCTTTTTCTTGACCTGCATACAGGTTTCTCAGGAGACAGCTAAGGTGGTCTTATATTTGTGTCTCTTTAAGAAATTTCTATAGTTTGTTATGATATGCACAGTCAAAGGCTTTGGTGTAGTCAATGAAGCAGAAGTAGATGTTTTTCTGGAATTCCCTTGCTTTCTCCATGATCCAATGAATGTTCTCAATTTTTTCTCTGGTTCCTCTGCCTCTTTGAAACCCAGCTTGTACATCTGGACATTCTTGGTTCACATATTGCTGAAGCCTAGTTTGAAGGATTTTGAGCATGTGAAATAAGTGCAATTGTATGATAATGTGAACATTCTTTAGCATTGCCATTCTTTGGGATTGGAATGAAAACTGACCTTTTGCAGTCCTGTGGTCACTGCTGAGTCTTCCAAATTTGCTGACATATTGACTGTAGCACTTGAACAGCATCATTTTTAGGATCTAAAATAGCTCAGCTGGAATTCCATCACCTCCACTAGCTTTGTAATAATGCTTCCTAAGGCCCACTGGACTTCACAATTCAGGATGTCTGGCTCTAGGTGAATGACCACACCAGGTGGTTATCCAGGTCATTAAGACCTTTTTGTATAGTTCTTCTATGCCACCTCTTTAATTGCTTCTGCTTGTTAGGTCCTTGCTGTTTCTGTCCTTTATTGTGCCTATCTTTGCATGAAATGTTTATTTGTTATCTCCAGTATTCTTGAAGAGATTGCTAGTCTTTCCCATTCTATTGTTTTTCTCTATTTCTTTGCGTTGTTCACTTAAGAAGGCTTTCTTATCTCTCCTTGCTATTCTCTGGAACTCTGCATTCAGTTGGGTATATATTTCCCTTTCTCCTTTGCCTTTCACTTCTCTTCTCTCAGCTATTTGTAAGGCCTCCTCAGACAACCAATCACTTTGCCTTCTTGCATTCTTTTTCTTGGGGATAGTTTTGATCACAGTGGAAACATTGGAAACATTGTACAGGAGGTTTTCACTCTCTTCTTTCATCCTCATCAAGAGGCTCTTTTATTCCTCTTCACTTTCTGTCATTAGAGTGGTATCATCTGCATATCTGAGGTCGTTGATATTTCTCCTGGCAATCTTGATTCCTGTTTATGATTCATCCAGTTCAGCATTTCACATGATGTACTCTGCATATAAGTTAAATAAGCAGGGTGACAATATACAGCCTTGACGTACTCCTTTTCCTATATGGAACCAGTCTGTTGTTCCAAGTCCAGTTCTAACTGTTGCTTTCTGACCTGCATATAGGTTTCTCAAGATGTTCACATATGCAGATGACACCACCCTTATGGCAGACAGTGAAGAACTAAAGAGCCTCTTGAGGAAAGTGAAAGAGAGTGAAAAAATTGGCTTAAAGCTCAACTTTCAGAAAACTAAGATCATGGCAACCAGTCCTATCACTTCATGGCAAATAGATGGGGAAACAATGGAAACATTTTTGTACAATGTTAACATTTTTGTATGATGTTACAAACTCTGTCCATAATTCTTCAGGCATTCTGTCTACCGGATCTAATCCCTTGAATCTATTTGCACTTCCACTGTATGATCATAAAGGATTTGATTTAGTTCATACTTGAATGGCCCAGTGGTTTCCCCTACTTGCTTCAATTTAAGCCTGAAGTTTGCAACAAGGAATTCAGGACCTGAACCATAATCAACTCCAGGTCTTGTTTTTACTGACTGTATAGAGCTTCTCCATCTTTGGCTGCAAAGAGCGCAATCAATCTGATTTTGGTATGGACCATCTGGTGTTGCCCATGTGTAGAGTTGTTTCTTAAGTTGTTGGAAAGGGGTGTTTGCTATGACCAGTGTGTTCTCTTTACAAAACTCTGTTAACCTTTGCATTGCTTCATTTTGTTCTCAATGGCCAAACTTGCCTGTTAGTCTAGGTATCTCTTGACTTCCATTTTTTTTTTGCATTTCAATCCCCTCTTGATGAAAGGACATCTTTTTTTTTAAATTTTATGTTAGTTTTAGAAGACATTGTAGGTCTTTACAGAGCCAGTCAACTTTAATCTCTTCAGCATCAGTGGCTGGGGCATAGACTTGGATTACTGTGATGCTGAATAGTTTGCCTTGGAAATGAACCAAGATCATTCTGTCATTTATAGTCGTGTGTATACTTTAATCCCAAACTCCTCATTTATGCCTCCCCCTCTCTCCCCTTTGATAACCATAAGTTTGTTTTCTATGTCTATGTGTCTATTTCTTTTATAAATAAGTTCATTTGTATCATTTTAAAAAATTTCACATATAAATGATTTCATATGATATTTGTTTTTGTCTGATATACTTCACTTAATATCATCATCTCTGGGCCCATTAATGTTGCTGCAGATGGCATTATTTCATTCTTTTCTTTGAGTAATATTCCACTGTGTGTGTGTACCACATCTCCTTTAGTCAGCTATCTGTTGATGGACACTTTGGTTGTTTCTGTCTTGGCTATTGTAAACAGTGCTATAATGAACATTGGGGTTGCCTTCTCTCCAATGTCCTTCCTCTTATTCATCTAAGTTCACATCTGAAGTCACTTAGTGTGATGTACTCTAGGCCAACTTATTAATTACCTGCGGCTTGATTTTCTTAGTAGTTCAAAGGGTTATGTGAGCTTAAGTGAATTATTTTACGTAACATGCTTAAGATAGTGCCTGGCACATAGGAATTCTAATCAAGTGTCGGCTGCATATATGTTAGCTAGTATTACCTGATCCTTGTAGGTTGCAGCTTAAAACCCTTCCCCCTCTTGCAGTGAAGGAAGATGTAGCTCCTGTCCCTGGCCCATATCCCTTCATGGTGTGGCCACTCACCACCATGGCCCCACCTCTTTTCTCACCCTGCTCTCTCATATGCTCCATCTTCTGTCCTCCTGCCATACTGGTAGGCACTGGGCATGTTTCAGCCTGGTGATTTCTCCTCCCTTCCCTCCATGACAACTCAGAGAACTACTTATTATTCTTTAAGGCTGTGCACCAATGAAATCTCCTCTAGATTCTTCTGGGGAAGACTTAAAGATGGCTTATATGGGTGTCTTCTTCTATTTTAGCAATTATGCTTTCATCCTTAAAAAAAAAAGAAAATAGCTTCTGCTTATTGGATATCTAGGATAGGCCAGGGGCTTTATACTCATCATTTCATCTAATCCTCATGTCAAAAATATCATTCCTATTATAGATAAGGAAACTGGGGTTCACGGAGCTGAAGTTACTTGTTCAAGGAAACAGTGGGACCAAGGTTAACACTCTGTTCTGATTCTGAAATCTTTTGTCCTTTGACTATATGCCACACTCCTTTTCAGCATGGCTAACAGTTTTCTTGTCTTCTTGGCTTCTATGGGCCTCTGAGCTGCCTCAGGGCCATGAGCAGCATCCTTGAGAGCTCCCGTACTGCTCATGGAGGAATCCAAGCCCAGTAAAAGTCTGTGCACTAGACACTCTTGATTCAGAGAGTCCTCCATAGCCTCTTCCACCCCCAAATGGGAGCAGCCTTTTTCATTTGTTTTCTTCTATTTCTGATCACTAATTGCTTTTTTTTTCTATGTGAAAGACTCTTTCTACCTGACTTCTGACTCTGATCCTATGGGAGTAATAGTCCTCCTGTTCTTGTTTGGGTGGAGGCGTCACATGTTGAAGTACCGTATATAGCCAGCCTGAAGTGACTCCCTGGGCACCACCCTGCAGCTCTGGCCAGCGTCCCTGTCTCCTGCTCCCTGGGAGAAGGCAACTGGCAGCAAACTTCCTGAGGGTAGCAATTATTTCCTTGGATACACAGTGTGTAGCCCAATATATGGCATAAACACCAATAAATAATGGTTGAATAATTGAATGATCATTTAGATGCAGTGATAACCAATCAAAAGTATGCATTAGATGGAAACTGAAGTCAAAGCATAGGTTTCTCAGATAGGCCAAAGGATGACCGATCTTCCATTTTGCTTCTAATGAGAGGCTCCTTCATGGCACATGGTGGGGAGGGGAGGATGCAGAGGATCTGGATAATCACTGTTTGAGGAATGGATTGAGATGCTTACTAGGGCCATCATCAAGGCATGTGCTAATCAAGACAGCCAGACTTGAGTCGAAGGAACTTCCCTTCTGATAAACTTTGTCTCCATTATTAATTTACTCATCAGCCCTTTGAAATTTGATAACTTCTGATAGGCATCAATTTCAACATTATCTTTCTTCAAAGAAATGTGATAACGACTGCAAAATACCTCAGCACAGAACCTGGCGTATGTAGAATGCTCAGCGTGTTTGCTTGGCTTCTTCACTCCTTTCTTTACCAAGATTATGTCGTCAGTATCAGTTACGTATGATCCTTGAAAATATTTGTTGCACAAATAGGTTCTTAATGACTCCTAGTCAGTCTTCTAAGAAATGACATAGAACAAAAGAGGAGATGGAAGCCAGCTGCCATTTTAAAAGAACTACATATAAACTACAACTAAAATTGAAACTGTGTGAAAGCCAAAGCTTTCACCAAGAAATGTATTTTTATTCCTATAACCAAGTGTGGGGACCTTGATATCCTCCAACTTTACTGAGGAAAATAAACTTACTAGGACTGATATCTCTGAGCTCCTCAGACATTGGGTCTTGTCTGCAGGAGGTGGGCACTATTGTGGATGAATATGTGTATTTTGATCCCTCTGAGCCCACATCCTATGTCTCTGAGATCTTGCAGACTGTTTCCACCTATAACTTCTTCCAAAGCTGACATGCCTAGGGCCTAATTGTTCCATCACAAAAGAAAGTCCACCTTCCCAGTCTCAGAGCATTTCCCTTTCAGCCTGTGAGAGAATTAGTGCTTGTTGTACCAGCCAGCCACTTTCTTGGATTAGCATTTCCAGGCCTTTCCAGGCTCAGGGAAACTTGGCAAGATGGTTTGGCAGCTCCCTAAGCTTACTAGAAACACCAGAAGCCCACAGTTTGCATAATGCTAATTAAGTTTTCAGCTCTGTCTTCAAACCCTCAGAGTGTTTAGAAGATTGAGTAACTTGGGAATTGACCTAGGTAGGAACTGACCAAAGAAACACTAATCCCGACCCACCCAAAATCATGGCTGTAGGATGCACACGGTGGCTCTGGCAAGGGTGCCCCACCCATTCAAACAGTGATCTTTTAACTGCGTTTCCTTACTGCAGTGAAAACCTCTGGGAGCATCACAGCATTTTCCAGTATCACTTCCGGAGGCACTTCTATTGATTTCCCTCCTTCGCCTTTGGAAGTGTTTGGTTTGCACCGGGCTGTCACACTCCGTAGGTGTGGTGACACTCTGGTGTCCTGCCACTCCTCAGAGGGGTGGGGCAAGGCGGGGTGCCAGTGCCAAGAGGCTTCCCCCACCCAAGGTGTGGTGATATCACCTATTCTTACCACATTGTGGAGTGTTTTATTAGTCTCTCACTGCAAGTCATCCATAAAGGAGAACATATTGGTCTGGTGCTGTAAACCCCTCATTTGATAAGCTTCAAAATATTGGTTAGTGTGGTGGAGCTTGTATTATATAGTAAGGATCAGGCTTCTAATTTTCAAAATTTTAAATTGACTACGGTAGTATCTGCTAGGAAAGAAAATGCCTAGTGAGGAGGCTGAGTGAAACGGGAGATGCTGGGCTTTACTCTTTACTTTAGAAATTTGTATATTTAGAAAGGGTGCAAATTAGGTGATAAGCTTGATTCATGTTCTCTAAAATTTTGAGCTGGAGGCAAACTATTATATAGAGGTGTATAAACAACAAGGGCCTACTGTACAGCCCAGGGAGCTATATTCAATATTCTGTGATAAACCATAATGAAAAAGAATATGAAAAAGAATATATTTATATATGTATAGCTGAGTCACTTTGCTGTACAGCCAAAATTAAACACAACATTGTAAATCAACTATGCTTCAGTACTATTAAAAATATCAGATCAGAGCAACTTAAAACACGTATTGTCTACATAAGACCTAAAAGGAGTATGTGTACTATATTATTAGGCATTATAAAGTATCTCATATGAGACTTAAAATAGCTTTGTGCTGAAGACAATCTTTCAGTTATAAAGTTTTTTCCAATTTGTAAGTTTTGCAGTCAGTCCTGATTCCTGGCTTCCAACCATGGCTAGAGTGGTGGGGACCGGTCCCTTTCTTTGAGCTCTGGAGTTTCGGTGCCCACATGGATGGCATCATGGTGCCCACATGGATGGCATCACTGTTGATTCAGTGTAGTCAGGTCTACAGAGGCTCTGGGCCAGAGAGGTGGGCGGACGGTGACCCAGCCTAGTCCCTAAAGGAGTGCCAGGGAAGCAGCTGGTCCTGCCCAAAGGAGAGCCCACGGCCTCTGATTGTGCTTAGTATGGAGTTAATTAGTTTCCATGGGAAGGAAAATAAGCAGTTCCTTTTGGGAAATGTTTTTGGTCTTGAAGAGTCAGAACGAACATGAGAATGCATCAAGGGTTAGCTATTAAATTATGTAGCATGGATTATGCATGCGTTCAATGGAAAAGTGAAGGAGGACGTCAGGATGGACGGGAATAGCTGGAGGAGTGAGAGCTGCTCTCAGTACAATGGGTACAGTTTGGGAAGGTCCCGTATGAAGATTTTGTAAAGTCCAATTTGTATAAGTGACTCTCTGTCAAACATTGCTTTAGCTATCAGGAGATATAGAAGAAAAAAACCAGAGTCCCTTGTCTTCACACACTCCCTTTCTTTCCTGAGCAGTTATGCAAAGTAATTTACAGAACACACCACTCAACTTGGGAATAAAGTAAATGTAGTGTATTAATAATAAAACACTCCAAGTATCAGTGGAGGAAGAGACTGGTGGAAACTAAGATGATGAAATTACCTTAGATAGAAGTAATCATATGAGGATATTTTTTTTTTTTTTGCAGTTAAAAAATGCTTTACAACAAGAATTGGTAAATAGGTGTTTATAGGTAAATTGGTGTTTATAAAGAATGCCTCAGAATGGCTTTTATATTTTTACATGGTTTTAAAACATCAAATGAACAATGTTTTGTGAAAAATGGAAAAATTACATGAAATTCAAATGTCAGTGTCCTTAAAGTTATATTGGAACACAGCTATAACCATCTGTTTAAATATCTATGACTTCCTTTGTGCCCAGACAGCACAGCTCAGGAGTGTGGCCAAAGCCGTGTGTGGTTCTCTCATTGCTTTATGCCACCGTTCCATGTGCTCTAAATCACACAGGGGGTTATAAACCCAATGGTATTTGGGTGCCATGTGGGTCACCTACATGCATGAAAAAACATTTTCAAAGATGAAGTGCATAAAATCTTATTGAAGATCAGCATTAATAAATGAACATTAGTTATTTCAATGATAGGAAGCACTAACTTTAAACCCCACTTAAGGAAATGTCAGCCCCTCTTTCTAAAAGAATTTCATTTCTTTAGTGGACCTGTGTTATAAAAAAGTTGTACTCAATTATTATTATACTTGAGTTTTGCCCCCTGAGATTGTGAAAATTAGCTTTTTCTCTTGCTATAGAGTATCTCTGTAAGATCCTTGTTTTGCCTCCTGGGCCACAAAGCCCCAAAGTATTTACTCTCTGATCCGCAGAGAATGTTTGTCAATGTCTGCTCTATGATAAGGATTTGCTTGCGATATCCTTTAGGATTAATTGTGTTATTTTCTTTCCTAATATCTTACATGGTCGTTACAGCTTTATGCTGCCACTGCTGCTGCTGCTAAGTCAGTCGTGACTGACTCTGTGCGACCCCATTGACAGCAGCCCACCAGGCTTCTCTGTCCCTGGGATTCTCCAGGCAAGAATACTGGAGTGGGTTGCCATATCCTTCTCCAACAGCTTTATGAGGTGGTCATTTATTTTATGCAGGGATTTTTAAAAGTTGAGTGAAGTTAAGATGTCCTGTCACAGTCCTGTTAATTTTAGGAATGTACATTGAATCATCACAGCCATTGCTTGGGAGTAAAATAATGCAGTGTTTTGAAGATGATGGAGATGCCTGGTATAGTAAACCTGTCTTAGAGAAGGGGGTAGACTTATATACCTGGGAAGCAAAGGGACTTCTGTGAGAGGAACACAACCCCTGCTTCTAGATATTCAAGGTCTGGGATACCTGGTGTGGTGGGTCCGTATTGGTGTTGAAGTTCAGCATTTGGCTTGACTGAATATGGATGTTCATTTAACCCAGTGGTATTATGAGTTAAGTTATATTCCCTCCAAAAGAATGCGAAAGTTGGGGTTCTTGGTTAGAGAGGCCCTATGGAACTCATTTACCCCCAGCATCCCTAGCACAGAGGATATACTTTGGAGATAGTATCTGACAGTAAACTGAAGAGCTTAGCAGTGAAGACCTGAGTGAGTCCTGCCCCAGGGCTGGACATTCCTGACTCAGTGGACAAGAATGATCAGTCTCAGCATGTAGGACCAATGAGCAAAGTACCCAGAGCCTTTGTGTGACTCTGAGTGGCAACCTTGGCCAGGACTTCATCAGACTCCAAGTTTCTGCACTAGTTTGGACCTGAAGATGCCCCTGAACTTCTTGCTTATTTGCTGAGTACTGCTCAAGAGGGACTTACCAGATAGCTGGTTAGCGGAGCTGGTTAAATTTTAAAAGAAGTGATACAAAAAGAGATATTACCACCTTTGTATTTTAGTGTGGGAAATAGCTTATCCAGTTAAATTCATAAGAGAGGAGTCAGCCACACACAGGTTCTGAGACTGCAACTCACAGGGCCACTGAGGAGTAGTAACAGGCAACTAAACAAAGACATGTAGGTATCTGTCCTTCGATGCAGTCCAGATTTATGCCACCACAACATGGATTCGTTATGGGCTTTTAGTTAACTTATACAAAGGTGATCTTCAGCAAAAGATTTAATTTTAATGAGTTTTGCTAAGAAATGCAATATTATTAACAGAAATATATTCACAAGGGAAAGGCGTTTCAAAGCCTATTCATATTTCATAACATTTATTTGCCAATTGAGTTTATTTTACTAGAGCTTATTAAATTTCTCCTGAGCACTGTTGGTATTGACAAGCAATAAATAAGGCTATTTAATATTTCTCAACATTTTACCCTCAAACTTGAGTTTCTCAGCATTGGATAAAGAAATACTTCTTGGTGGGTCTGCAGTGAATATGACCATGGGGAGCTCCCTCCACTCTGTCTGCTCAGGAAGAGACTTTGAGGCTAGAAGGGTGGGCACCTCCATATCTGGAATGAGTTTGAAGATCCCAAAATGCCATTTCAATTAGCCATGATGTTACCTAAATTATACTCATATTCATGAATAAATTTTCATTTGAGCTTCTCTTGAATGTCACTCTGGGTTGGACAATTCAACCATCCATCGATTTTCAAATTTCTTCTGCATATTTGGACATATTCTGGTAAGCCTGTCTGTTTGAAAATATAGCAAGACATACTAGCAGCATCCTTGAAAGCCAAAGCAGGATGAACGTGCCCCCAAATACGTTGCTGGCCACACAGGACCATTTATATTATATTTAGGAAAATAAGCAACCTTGGGGCCAGCACTAGCTCTGACTCTATCAGGCCTGCTGTCACGAAATAAAAGTGTTGAGCGCATACTTGTTGCTTCTGAGGCAAGATGGAGACCGAACTATCTGGTTTCAGGTAATTGTTGACCTGAGTTTGTCACTGATAAATGTTTCCTTCTCTGGTTTTCCTTCCACTCCTCCTCCTGCCTTTTGCAGTATGACTGACTGAAGTGAAACCCAGGGGAAAGGAAACAGCCATGGAGAGGGCCCTGACTCAAGGTGACACATAGCAGAAGCAACGAAAGTCTCATGACATCAGTCCTGTGCGATGCAGAGGTCAAGGTGTATACCCTATGTGGGCTGGAAGTGAACAGCTTAAATGAATGAAACTAGACATTCTGGGCTCATAGTGGGGAGGTGGGGCTACAGAGGGGGCAGGCCTCCCGGAGATGGAGATGGTCCATCTCTGGGTTTCGGCCTTGCTCAGGAAGCTGTTGAGTATATCTCTTTACAACTCAGGCTTCTGTGTCTGGTCTGTAAATGGAAGGGTTTGTGCTCAGAGTTTTCCAGAGGATCTTATGTGTGAGAATGTGAGTGTGTGAGTGTAAGCATGTTTAAGAGGGTGTGTGTGTTGGGAAAGGAGGAGGAAGAGAATGGTATGAACAGAGCAGCGGGTTCAAGCTCATTTTTCTAAAAATCATAGTCAACTTGTCTAGACTCCAGGCCACATGCCTAGTGTTGGCAAGTGATATTACAGCTGGAGTCTGAGGCCCATCAGGAGGCTGAACTTCTTTCTCAGTGACCCAAGTCTTTCCATTAAGGTTTTCAGCTGATTCAATGAGGCCCACCCACATCAATATGGATTAGTTAGTTGAGTCTATACTGTAATCTCACAAAGTAGTGTTAGCACCATTGTATAGATGAGGAAGCTGAGGTTTAGAGAATGTATTTGGTTTCTTTGGAGCATGCATGCATGCGTGCTAAGTCTTTAGAGAAACAGAATAATAGGATCTGTTGAAGTGTGTGTGTATACAACTCTATCTTTCCCTATCTGTCTACCTATCTATCAATCAAGACATTCATTTTAAAGAATTGGCTCACACAATTGTGGGGACTGGCCAGTCCAAATTCTGCAGGGCAGACTGGCTAGCTGAGAAACAGAAGATTTGATGTTGCAGCTAGAGTCTGAGGGCCACCAGGAGACCGAATTTCTTCTTTCTCAGGGAATCTGTCTTTTTCTTAAGGTTTTCAAGTGATTGGAGGAGGTCCTCTCACATTATGGAAGATGGTCTTCTTTACATGTGCCTACTGATTCACATGTTAATCATACCTAGAAAATACCTTCAGAGCAGCATTGAGACTGATGTTGACTAAATATGTGGGGACCGTGGCCTAGCCAAGTTGACCCGTAAAATTAGCCATCATAGAGAAGTGAAGCAAGCCCATGTCATCAGCTGTAAAAAGGGGCCAAGATTTTTCTCCGAGTCTGTCCTCAGAGCCCATGGCTGTCACCTCTTCCTTTCTCACCTATGCCAGTTGCCAGCTTGGCCGTATGCAGATGATCCATCCACACTCTCTACTCCTCGATGTCTCAGCAGTAAAATGACCACACAATTTCTGCTCTGCTCACTTCCTAAGAGGGTAGTGGCCACTGGGGATAATGTGTCTTAAACCTCTTAGCATGATATGAGTAAAGGTCAGTTTAGTGCCATTTAGTAAATGGCACTAAAAATCTAGGATCTTTCTTCCCTGTGCTCCCCGTTTAAAAGAATTTCTTTGGGAAAGTAAATCAGCATAACCCTTTTTGGAGACCAGTTTGAAATTTTCTTTCAATATAAAAATGTGAATCCTCTATAATCTTACAGTCCCACTTCTAGGAATCTTATTCTACAAGTGGCTTAAGACAAAGTTATAAAGATTCTATTATAACATTGCTTAAAAGGCAAAAAAAAAATGTGAAAACAATATGAATTGCTCTATAATAAGGGAACGCATAACAAAATGATAATAAATCCATTCTGTGAATAGCCATATGGTTATTGAAAAGAATAAGACGCTGCTATATAGGCAACCTTGGAAAGATCTCCAGGATATTTTGTTAAGTGATGAGAACAATATGTCAAATAATATGCTGGGATGGTCCTTTATTATAAGAAATAAAAACTATGTATGTGTATATGTTGATAAACATAGAAAATGCCAATATATGCATGTGAAATTGGCCCCCCTGAGGAGTGAGATTAGAGAGAGAGAAGAGACAATTGTCTCTTTGTACATTCTGTGTGTATTTCTACATTCTCTGAATGTGTTGTGATTTTTTCATTTATTTAGCTATTTGTTACTAAATTTTTCAAGAAGTCAAATGAAGATTTAACCATAAAATTTTAACCTTAGTCTTTTTTTCTTTATTGTTAGGTTGACGGTGCCCTCCCACCCTGTACTATGGGGCTACACTAATTTACATAGCTTTGCTAAAGCATTGTTTAGGAAGGGAGTCACCAGATGAGACCACCTTGACATTATAGGGACATTGGGGAAGACATCTCCTAACCTGTTCTCTTGACCACCAGACATGATGATGCCCACAGGAAGTGTTTCTGACAAGTCTTGTTGTTACCATGTCTGACAATACTCAGACTGTTAGATGCTTGGAGACAGAGGTGTGAATGCCAATGACAGCTCTCTGGGAATGAGTCAGATTTTCTCTGGCTTTCTGTATTTGCAGAGCAGTATATGCAGGCCTGGAGAGCCAGTGATTTAGCTAGAAATGACGAGCTCTCAGGAGAAAAGATCTTTCAATTAAAAAAAAAGTAATAGTTTATCTTCCCTTTGTAAAGGAGAGCTGCTGGGATGGTATTTTCATCTACTATTAATATACAAAGAGATAATGAATTCCAGGCAGATGCTGTTTCTCTGCTCCCACCTATTGCTCTGAAGAGCTTTTAGAACTTTCTACCCAACCACAGTAGATCTTTAAGTGATTAATATCAAGGTGGCATTAGCTATCAGTTTTAGGTTTTCTGAGGGCGGTGACTGAAGTATCTGATCTTTATCTCAGAATCCCTCAGCAGCACTTGGCATCTGTGTGGTGGGCACTCATGGGAGCAGAACTCATTCTCTGCAGTTTGCTCTCTTCAGAAAATATTTGCAACTCACATTTGATCCTGATGTTACCTTGCTGAAGTTCTTCAGTGCTTTCTTCTGGCTCTAAGCATCAGGTCCAGAGCTCACACCACGTCCTACCAGGCCTTTCATGCTGGGCTGACGGTCAGCCAGTTGTACTGGTTCCACCACCCAGGTTGTTGACAGTCATCTTCCCTTCTGACCTGCCAGGTCTGTGCCTTTGCAAATTGCTAAATGTTTATATTACCCTGTCCCTGCCTACCTCTCTGCTTCATTGCCTGCTCCTCACCCCTGTAGTTACGTTCTGACTTTCTCTGGTTTCCTTGAATGTGTTGGTTCCAGGACACCTCTGTCCCAACTCATTCTGTGTCTTCTGCTGGGGAATCTTTTCAGTGTCTTGTCACCTAGTCACTAATTCTTTTTCATTCTCTGACCTCAAATTGGAACATCTTGGGATCTTCCCTGAACCCTCACCTCCAGACAAAGTATACTCTCAGAGCACTCTACAGTTTCCTTTAAGCATTAATCACAACTTTAATCAAATAATTATTTGGGTAATTGTTTATGATAGACTCCATGAGGTCACTAAACTCCTCTTGTTCTCCCAGTACCAATGTTTGCCACACAGAAGATTCTTAATAAATATTTGATGGAGTGAAAGAATAAATAGAAGTTTAGGTCAAAGAAATGTGAATCATCAGCATCTTTTTTCTAGAGCTATTCAGACTCTACAAATAAACCTTGTTGAATAAGAAGAGCTTTAATTTAAGTGCTTCCTGCATACTAATTTCATCCATGTTTGAAATGCAGTCTCTCAATTTTCTTAGCTCTATTGCAGCTGGGCAGAGCTAATTGAACTACGTAGGGCCACTGGTTTATTTTTTCTCTTTTCTCTCTCCTTTTATTTATTTATTTGTTTATTTATTTTTAGTATTTCCTTTGCCACTACTTCCACTACTTCCTAATTATATCTCTAATTTCTGGAATCAGGGTTAAGTAATATTAAATTTCATCTGTATATGAGAAGTCTATGAGAACTAACTTGGAAACAGAAATAAAAGGCAGAGCTTATGGAATTTCTCTTAAGTTCTGCAGCCTGACTTATTTTAGACCCTAGCATTTGAGCATGTGCTAATTTGTCAGTTTTGTTTATCTAGATCAGTTATATTTTTCTTTACTTATTTGCAGTAAAAAAAAATTTTCCCACCTGAAGGAATCATTTTGAGTAACATGATTTTGAGTAAAAATCATTTTGAGTAATATAACAAACTGAAGTTGGCCACACACATCCTGAATGCCATTGCCAGGGTTTCTTATTTTCTAAAAAAAATTTGGTTTCAATTATGATAGTTGTGTGTGTGTGTGTGCGTGTGCGTGTGTGCGTGCGCACGTGAGCTCAGTTGTGTCTGACTCTTTGCGACCCCATGGACTGTAGCCTGCCAGGCTCCTCTGTTCATGGAATTTTCCAAGCAAGAATACTGGAGCAGGTTGCCATTTCCTGCTCCAGGGGATCTTCCCGACCCAAGAATTGAACCCATGTCCCCTAAATTGGCAGGTGGATTCTTTACCACTGTGCCATCTGGGAAACATCAAATAGCCATTTCCATGAATGATCCCTATGCCGCATATCCCTACCAACCATCAGTCTTTTTATTCAACATGAATAGTCAAGAGAAATCTCTGCATTAAACCTTAAGATACCATTGCAAACACCCAACTAAAACTCCCAAACCAAACCAAACAACACATAGTAATTTTTTCTCAGAATGGAAAATACATTTTTCTCTAGGTATTATCAATACTCATTCTTAAATAATGTGTTCATTTCCCAAGGTTCTCCTTAAGCTGAAGTGACTCTCCCCAATGCCTATAAGCTTTTGAATGATTAGATAACATCAAATCTCCTAGGCGGATTATAATGTAAGCATATGAAGGAAAAAGAATAATGGTGAGCAAGAGAGAAGAACATTTTTGTTAGAATGACAAAAAAGAATGATATTAAAAAATATGAAAGATTAGAAAATCTCCCAAATGGTACAATTTAGGCTCTGGTGAAAGCCGATTTGAACTTTCCAGAGCCCTGACAGGGGCAGATGATACATGCCAGTTTAGTTAGAAGGAGATACACTGGTTAATTCCAAAATAGACCTCAGTCCCTCCAGTTCCCTCTCCCTAGAGAGCACAGGTTTCCCCACCTGGGGAAGATTCCCATGGTTAGTTAATCATTAGACTCCAACTGTTCCCCAAGTCAGTGTGTAGGACAGGAAACCTGGAAGATGAGATTCGGTAGCAGCAATTAATTCTTTGTTTTTCAAATTGGCCTATAGTTAATTTTCAATGCTGTGTTATTTTCAGGTGTACAGCAAAGTGAATCGGTTATACATGTACATATATCCAACTCTTTAAGATTATTTTCCCATATAGATCATTACAGGATATTGAGTAGAGTTCCCTGTGCTGTGCAGTAGGTCCTTATTAGTTATCTATTCTATATATAGTAGTGTGTATTTGTCAATCTCAATCTCCTGATTTATTCCTCCTCCCCTTCCCCTTCTGGTAACCACAAATTTGTTTTCTTAAAACATGATTCTACTTCTATATTGTAAATAAGTTCATTCATGCTATTTTTTTAGATTACACATATAAATAATATCATATGATATTTATCTTTCTCTGCCTTACTTCACTCAGCCAGACAATTTCTAGGTCCATTCATGTTGCTGCAAATGGCTTTATTTTTTAATGGTTGAGTAATATTCCATTGTAGGTTGCCTCCACATACTTGCTGTTGTTAATAGTGAGTAGCAGTTAATTCTTGATGGCAATGCTCCACTTAATAGTCTGAAAATGTAATGGACTTTTTTTTAATGCCCGTGGGATTTTTCCATATAGGAATCTGTATCCAGAAAGGCTTTAAGTGAGACAGTGAGACACACCTGAGAAGCAGTTCTTTTTCATTCTTATTATTGAGGAGCAGGAGGGAAGAAGATAACCTCTTTTTTGGTCCACATAGCCTCAGTTAGGAAGGAAGGAATCTCTTCAGGGCCTCAAGCCATGGCAGTCTCCCACTGTGCTCCCTCCCAAAATGGGCAGAAAGCCGATTATGGAACTTCTACCTTGTGGACTGAAGGAGCAGGCCGAGAACAAAAGACTTCAGCTCAAAATTTACAAACTTTTTTGTAAAAAAATTCTACAAAAACAGAACTTGTGACTTGTCTAAATTCAGTTGTAAAACAGGGCTTGAGGTTGACTCTCAAAAGCTTAGGTAATGACAGCAAAATTTCTGGCATTCTCATATTGCCAGATTATTGATGTGAATATCCATCCTGGGGCCTTCTATTGGCATAGGGAATGCGTGATTTCATTTTTAAACTATCGCAATCTCAATAGAAACTTGGCTTTTGTTGTTTCCATGTTGATTTGTTGAAGAGGTAATGTAGATGATAGATGGGAAAGGATAAATATTTCCAAGTGAAGATTAATAGCCCCAGATTGCTATTGTTATGAAAGCTTACAGAAAAATACATTTTTATGTTTCCCTGCTTTCAAAGTTTTAATCCAACCATCAGCATCAGAATGCTTTTTGTTGTAACTAAAGAAAAATCAACTGAAAGTGACAGTTTCAGTGGTTCCAGTCTTATTTAATTTAGTGTTCATATGACATCATCAAGATTCCAGTGTCTCTCCATCTCTCCTCTATAACAAGTTGGTTTGTCTTTTACCTGAATTTCCTCATGGCCCCAAAATGGCTGCCATCATTCCAACCCTCAGATCCAAATAGAAAGATCCAGAGATAGCAAAGAGTCTGTTTCCTTTTGTGTATCTCTCTTTGTATCAATAAAGAACGCTTCTCCTGAGCTTCCAGCATATTTTACACCTCACTGTTGGGAGGCCGGAGGCACAGGGAGGAATAGCAGTTTAGTGGGCAATAAAAAACATTTGTCACAAAGTTGGAGTTTGACATACTAAACACAGGGAGGAAAGCTTTCCTAGGAGAGAGGGTAGTCTCATGTGCTTGATTACTGAAAATATTTTGACTTCAACCTTTCCCCACTTTCACAAAGGGATGAAGCAATTTCTTGTTTGGAAATGAAAAGAGGGAGAGATGGCATGTTGACAGAACATGGGTTTTAGATGTGATCTTAGGTGATTCCCAAGTAGGGTCAGTGTTAGTGTTTCTTCTGAAGTTTCCTCATCTTAATAACTTTCCCCTTTTGAAAGAAGAGTTCAGTGTTGTAGAGACCTGGAGAACACATCTATGTCTTTCCCTTCTTAAACTTAGGTAATGATATGAGTAAGAATCAGAGATCTGTTCTCTATTCGCTGACATCTCTCTGGAGCAAAATGAATAATACTCAAGAAGTTTATCCAAGTCTGTAAGCAGAGAGGATGGCAGGGGAATGAATTTTGGGGACCGTGGCATATAAAGGGTTCTCTAGGATCTGAGGATGCAGAGATTGCAGTCTCCTTAAGTAATTTATTGCAGAGTCCAGCTATTCCCACTATACCCTCACACTGCAGATCTTCCAGAGTCCCTGTTTTGTTTTGTTTTTCCCTGGAAAGGGGATATTCATTGGTTTCTATGTGCTATATAATAATCCCAGTTCTTGAAAAATGACTAAGAAAGGCAAAAAGAAAAGCGTGAGAAAATAAAAAAGTGGGGAGACAGGGAAGAGAAGAAAAAAAACAGATGACTTAGATATTTCAGAATTGAAAAAGAGGAGTTTAGTAAGCAAAAGAAAATTGAGGAACAAACAGAAAAGTCTACTTCTCTGTCTTTGAAAATATTATCTATAATTCTAGGGTAGAAGTCAAATGGCAAAGAGTAGAAATGGAGCATAGGATACTGTAATTTCTAGGTTTTTATTTGAAAGAAAACATTCAGATGCTTATAGCACACACGTGGTGATGACATTAAAGCCGTTTCATTTTGTGCCTTCTCTTTTTTTCAACCTTAGATTCCCTAATTCCCCACACAGTTTTATTTTTAAGGCTTTTGTGCAAGACAAAATGACCAGAGAAGAACTGTTTTTTAAAAAAGGGTTTGAAGTTTGTTTGCTTAACAAAGTGTTTGCAGTCATAATTAGGTTGCATATTAAAGTTCAAAACCATCTCGTGTTGGAAGTGACTGAAAATTGTTACCATCTGATGGCTTTGTGGGTAGAGCTTTCAGAAACGACACTTGCACGCACTAAGGGATCAAAACACAGTTTCTGGGCATTGCCCTCGGGAGACTTCAAGGATCTGGGCAACACTCAGACGGCAGACTTCCCATGATGGCATCACGGGTCTTAAATCTGACCATGGTGACACTAGGCATTGGTCTGTCGGAGTCATCCCAGTTTGATTCAGTCTCTTTGCGATTCTTATCTCTTTAGAGTTCTCACTTCTTGTCTCCGGACCACTCATCTATCTGTGGGAACAGAGAAGCCACGCTGAGTTGTATTTCCTGAATAAAGTTCTGTAACTCTCACCATAGGAAATCCATTGCCAAGTCAGGTTTTCTGGGGAAGAGAGAGAGTGACAAAGAGACGGAAGAGAGAGAGACTGATTTAGGGTGCCCAGGGTGAGTCAGCTCCTCGTCTGTTGTGTTGAAAGACAAAACTGTCTTTAATTTAACCAGTACTCACTTCCATCTTCACTGTGCTGTGAAGCCCATTTGGGAACAGAAAGAGAAGTTTTATATGACAGATTTCAAACATCTTGCCCCAGGCAAAAGCCTCACTATTTCTGAGAGGGAAATCTCTTTCCCAGTCTCCACACCTGAATCTTTTTACTCAGAAGGAAATGAAACAATGACGTTTTTCTAAGGATAAGCACTGGAGAAGGCAATGGCACCCCACTGAGTTACTCTTGCCTGGAAAATCCCACGGACGGAGGAGCCTGGTAGACTAAAGTCCATGAGGTTGCAAAGAACTGGACACAATTGAGCAACTTCACTTCACTTATGAATGACTACTACAGCACAGTAAAATGGTCATTGTGATTAACCCAAGTGAAAAATCAGTTGTAATTATGTAATTAGTTGATCACATGAGGGGAGCAGGGTATGATATTAGCAAGGAACAACACAGTATTTTCCTCATGGATATGGATATGGCCTTTTCACTATTTACCTTGTGTACTAGCCCCATTGGCCATTGTTGTTGTAACATGACTTCAAGGCTATCCGTGCGGCAGGAACCCAGTTATGGGTCCTTTCTCTCACAGGGTGCTGACCTAGGTACTTGGGATGGACTCACTCAGCCCCCTCCTATATTGCTTCCAGTAGGAAGGGTTGTACAGATGAAAACTGCATTTTTCAGACCCCCTTGTGCAGTTAGAGGCCTAGTGTGAATTTATTTCAGTCATCAGATGGATTCATTCACCAGGATATTTGGGTTTCCCAGGCAGCTCAGTGGTAAATAATCTTCCTGCCACTGCAGGAGACACAGGTTCAATCTCTGGGTCAGAAAGATCCACCGGAGAAGGGAATGGCAACCCATTCCAATATCTTTGCCTGGAAAATCCCACGGATAGAGAAGCCTGGCAGGCTACCGTCCAGGAGGTCATGAAGAGCTGGCCACGACTGAGTAACTAACATTTCCTTTCTTCTACTTACTGTGACTGATTTTCCAGATTGGAGGCTAATGTCCTACTTGGAGGGTTGACTGGGGAGGAGGTGGCTGATGGCCAGTTGGGCAGCCAGCAATATGAGATTTTTGACAACAGCACTGAAGTAAAATCACTACCTGGGACAGTTCAGTTCAGTTCAGTCGCTCAGTCGTGTCCAACTCTTTGCAACCCCATGAATTGCAGCACGCCAGGCCTCCTTGTCCATCACCATCTTCTGGAGTTCACTCAGACTTATGTCCATCGAGTCAGTGATGCCATCCAGCCATCTCATCCTCTGTTGTCCCCTTCTCCTCCTGCCCCCAATCCCTCCCAGCATCAGAGTCTTTTCCAATGAGTCAACTCTTCACATGAGGTGGCCAAAGTACTGGAGTTTCAGCTTTAGCATCATTCCTTCCAAGGAAATCCCAGGGTTGATATCCTTCAGAATGGACTGATCTCCTTGCAGTCCAAGGGACTCTCAAGAGTCTTCTCCAACACCACACTTCAAAAGCATCAATTCTTCGGCACTCAGCATTCTTCACAGTCCAACTCTCACATCCATACGTGACCACAGGAAAAACCATAGCCTTGACTAGACGGACCTTAGTTGGCAAAGTAATGTCTCTGCTTTTGAATATACTATCCAGGTTTGTCATAACTTTCTTCCAAGGAGTAAGCGTCTTTTAATTTCATGGCTGCAATCACCATCTGCAGTGATTTTGGAGCCCCCAAAAATAAAGTCTGACACTGTTTCCACTGTTTCTCCATCTTTAAAACAGTGTTTATTCTCCATGCTCATTCCTGTTCCAAACACTGCATTTTAAAAATTATTTGCTGTGTTTTTTCATATTTGTATATATTTTTCCCTGAAAAAGCTATGGTAAAATTCCAGATCGAAATCAAGGAAAGAAATCTTTGAAATTTACTAGTCATTCAAAAAGTAATATGACTGCATTTAAAAAAAAAAAGCCAAAAAGCAAAACCAGAAAACATAACCTAGAAATATTTGCCTTTTTAAAAATGAATAGAATAACAACTAGTTCACATGTGTGTGCCTGGATTTCCTAGAGAAGCAATGGTTGGCTTAGCCAATTAAACAATTAAATTCCCTTCCAATTCAGATACCATATTGCTGTCTATGAGACAGCAGAACCAAAATGGCCAAACATCAGTTAGTTTAAGGAAATACTGCTCAAAGATCTCAGATAGCCTAAAAACAAAACAAAATGCCCAGATGAATTGAATGTCCACACAAAATCCTATATACAAACGTTTCAGTTCACTTTAGTCATACAGTTGTGTCTGACTGCTTGCAACCCCATGGACTGCAGCATGCCACGCTTCCCTGTCCATTACCAACTCCCACAGCTTGCTCAAACTCATGTACATTGAGTAGGTGATGTCATCCAACCATCGCACTCTCTGTTGTCCCTACTCCTCCTGCCTTCAATCTTTCCCAGCATCAGGGTCTTTTCCAATGAGTCAGTTCTTTGCATCAGGTGGCCAAAGTATTGGAGTTTCAGCTTCAGCATCAGTCCTTAAATGAATATTCAGGACTAATTTCCTTTAGGATTACCTGGTTGGATCTCCTTGCAGTCCAAGGGACTCTTAAGAGTCTTCTCCAACACCATAGTTCAAAAGCATCAGTTCTTCTGCACTCCACTTTCTTTATGGTCCAACTCACATCCATACATGACTACTGGAAGAATCATAGCTTTGATTATACGGACCTTTATTGGCAAAGTAATGTCTTTGCTTTTTAATATGCTGTCTATGCTGGTCATAGTTTTTCTTCCAAGGAGCAAATTTAATTTTAATTTCATGGCTTCAGTCATCATCTTCAGTGATTTTGGAGTCCAAGAAGATAAAGTCTGTCACTATTTCCGTTATTTCCCCATCTGTTTGCCATGAAGTGATGGGACCAGATGCCATGATCTTCATTTTTTGAATGTTGAGTTTTAAGCCAGCTTTTTCACTCTCCTCTTTCACTTTCATCTAGAGGCTCTTTAGTTCTTCTTCACTTTCTGCCATAAGGGTAGTGTCATCTGCATATCTGAGGTTATTGATATTTCTCCTGGCAATCTTGATTCCAGCTTGTGCTTCATCCAGCCTAGCATTTCACTTGATG
Source organism: Oryx dammah (assembly GCF_014754425.2). Classification (NCBI taxonomy): domain Eukaryota; kingdom Metazoa; phylum Chordata; class Mammalia; order Artiodactyla; family Bovidae; genus Oryx; species Oryx dammah. The sequence continues at coordinate 31,671,878 of NW_024070188.1, forward strand.
TACTCTGCATATAAGGTAAATAAGCAGGGTAACAATACATAGACTTGTCATACTCCTTTCCCAACCAATCCATTTTTCCATGTTCAGTTCTAGCTCTTGCTTCTTGGCCTGCATACAGATTTCTCAGGAAGCAGATAAGGTGGTCTGGTATTCCCATATCATTAAGAATTTTCCATAGTCTGTTATGATCCACATAGCCAAAGGCTTTAGCATAGTCAATAAAGCAGAAGTAGATATTTTTCTGGGATTCTTGGTTTTTCTATGATCCAACAGATGTTGGCAATTTGATCTCTGGTTCCTCTGCCTTTTCTAAATCCAGCTCGAACAACTGAAAATTGTATAAACATACAAATGTTTATAGTAGCTTTATTCATGATTGACAAAACTTGGAAGCAACCAATATTGACCATCAGTAAGTGAATGGATAAATAAATTATGGTCCATCCAGACAATGGACTATTATTCAGCACTAAAAAGAAATGAGCTATCAAACTTTGAAAATACATGGAGGAAACTTCAATGCATATTACTAAGTGGAAGAAGCCAATTTGAAAAGGCTACCTTCTGTATAATTCACACGTGTGACATTCTGAAAAGGCAAAGCTATAATAAAAAGATCTGTGGTTGCCACAGGTTAAGGGTTAGGAGTTATGAGCAGGATGAATAGGCAGAGCACAGAGGATTCTGGGGCAGTGAAACTATTCTGTAGAATACTACATGGTGGCCACATGCCACTGTACGTTTGTCGTGATTTCACCAAGAGTGAACAATCATGTATGCTATCGACTGGGCAATAATACTGTGTCAGTGTGGATTCATGGATTATAACGAACGCACCACTGGGGTGGAGGATATTTTACTTGTGTAAGAACAGGGATGGATGAGAACACTCTATCCTTTCTACTCAATTTTGTTGTGAACCTAAAACTCCTCTTAAAAAATAAGATAATTTGAGAAACAAACAAAACAGCTAAACCACTACTAGCCCCAGTTTCTTGAGAAATAATTATATATTAGGCAAAATAAATTATTGTTTAAGTTAAGGCTATTCATGTACCACAAAAGGCAACATGTCTTGACCATCTTTTGCCAAATGTTTTCATGAAACTTGGGTGACAGAAATCAAGGAAGCAAGATGTTAACAGAATCCAAGCCCAACTTAATAGCTCCCAACAATGTCTCCCAAACTGGCAGGGTAGAGATGAACCATTGGCTGACATCCAGAGGTCTTATATCAAGAAGTAACAATCACCCTGTTGCATTTTCCAAGAAATACAAGTTGAACTTTGAACATGACTATCTCCTGAGGAGCAATTAGCCAAATGTTGGTTCTTAGTTTATAATGCTCAGGATGAAAAAGAAAAAAAAGAAAAAAGATGGAACAGGGAATAATTTCTTTCAAGAGCCATGTGGAATTGTCCCATTATCCATATCCAAAGAATGGCCATATCCACTCTTTCAGGAAGTGAATTCTCTTGGTGTAGGATTCAGTAGATTTGGCAATATGGGATGTTAATCTCTGTCTCCAATTCTGCTGAATGATCTTAATGCAGATGTAATGGAAGATAAATTGCTTGTTTCCTGCCCATTTCTATCCATTTAAATGAGAATTCTGAGCATGAAAAACAGTGTTTTGAGAGTAATCAATTCAAGAGTAATCAATATTCAAAGTATTTATTAAGTGTATAGCATCATGAGGCCCTCTAGTGGTGAACCCACAAGAAAAATGCCTCAAAAATACCACAGAAAATAGAAATTTTCCCTAAAGTGAAGAACTAAAGAGCCTCTTGATGAAAGTGAAAGAGGAGAGTGAAAAAGTTGGCTTTAAACTCAACATTCAGAAAACTAAGATCATGGCATCTGGTCCCATCACTTGATGGCAAATAGATGGGGAAACAATGGAAACAGTGAGAGACTATTTTTGGGGGCTCCAAAATCACTGCAGATGGTGGCTGCAGCCATGAAATTAAAAGACACTTGCTCCTTGGAAGAAAAGTTATGACCAACCTAGACAGCATATTAAAAAGCAGAGACATTACTTTGCCAATAAAGGTCTGTCTAGTCAAAGCTATGGTTTTTCCAGTAGTCATGCATGGATGTGAGAGTTGGACTATAAAGAAAACTGAGCAGTGAAGAATGGATACTTTTGAACTGTAGTGTTGGAGAACACTCTTGAGAGTCTGTTGGACTGCACAGAAATCAAACCAGGCAATCCTAAAGGAGATCAGTCCCGAATAATCACTGGAAGGACTGATGCTGAAGCTGAAACTCTAATACTTTGGCTACCTGATGTGAACAGCTGACTCACTGGAAAAGACCCTGATGCTGGGAGGGATTGAGGGCAGGAGGAGAAGGGGACAACAGAGGATGAGACGGCTGGATGGCATCACTAATGTGATGGATATGAGTTTGAGTAGGCTCTGGGAGTTGGTGATGGCCAGGGAAGCCTGGTGTGCTGCAGTCCATGGGGTCGCAAAGAGTCGGACGTGACTGACCGACTAATCTGAACTGAGCAGGTGAAATAATGGTCCCAATAAAGTAGGGTGGTGACTTGGAGTTCTTTAATGAAAGCAGTGCGTCTTTATGTTCTATTACCATTGCCTTAGATCCTTGAAGATCAAACCATGTCAGATTAATCATAATCATTGCATCAAAAGCTTTATGACCTCTTAATGGTTAGATATGGTCCACTACAATAGAGTTTATCATCTCAGAGTAGAGGAATATAGCCCAGAGAGACCATGAGAAAGTTCTCCGGTGATTGAACTTTCACTGTTGATTTTTTTCCATCAGTGAAATGGTTGCCTTGGAAGTGAATTGGGAGTCCTGGGCAGGTATCAAGAACCATTCAAAAAAGAAAGAAACTAATAGTAGAAATCCAAAAAATTGATCATCCTATTTCATAAATGACTTACAGGAGTTTCTTTCTACATTCTTCAATTCCCAATAGCAGCCATGAGAACAGATGCATGTGTGTACGTGTATATCACATGTCATATATACAAGTTGCTTTATAAGACTAAATAAAAGTATAGTAAAATTAGCCTAGGCCTTAAACTTGTTTCTTCTAAGCTTTAGATGTAGTTTCTGTAATTCAAAACTTTAATTTTTTTCTTTGTTCTGTTGAAAGTAACCCTATTATTTAAATACATTGGAAGACATCTCTTTAATTATTTCTTCTGGATAACAAGTCACAAGCTTCATATCTTACATTCTTCTCTGATAAACATGTTTTTCAGATAAAATCCCGTGACAATAGATCCCTTTAAAAGAAAACATTTTTTATAGTAAAGCTGTTTATATGACCTGATAGACATTGGTCTATGATAACAGTGCTTTGGGGAAAGTAACTAAAGCATTTTCTCCATAATAAACTCAACAAATATTTTTATTAGTCTCCCTCTATGCGCCTGCTAGTCTGTATAATAAAATTAACTAATTGTTGGCAGTTGGCATTGGGAAGAAAGATTGAAAACTTATTGCAACATAGACCTTAACAGACTTTATGTCTTGCCATTAAGTAGTAAGAACTTTTCAACTTTCTTTCACCTTCCCTATATCAGGGATTCTAACCCTCCCTGTAAGGAAATGCTACTATTATTAATAAATCCATAAACCTACCAAAACAAAGCAGTGAATACATACACCAAAAATCTTTTTTTCAAAAAGAGGATTTGGGGGCCAGCATTAAGAAAAATAAAATGGGAGAGCTGTCTGAAAATGAAACCTCCCACTCTCATCTTTCCTATCAACTCTGTTTGTTTCCCTAGTAGGGAAATTCACTCAATTGTATCCGACTTTTTGCCACCCCATGGACTATGCAGTTCATGAAATTCTTCAGGCCAGAATACTAGAGTGGGTAGCTGTTCCCTTCTCCAGGGGATCTTCCCAACCCAGGGATTGAACCCAGTTCTCCCATATTGCAGGCGGATTCTTTACCAGCTGAGCCACTAGGGAAGCCTATTCCTGGCATTGGTTCCTTTTCTCTTCAGGTCTTTTCCTTTCTCTCCTTTTCAGTCCAGAAGACTGAATATTATTTTCAGTAATATATCCATTATCCTTGACTAGACGGACCTTAGTGACTCATTGGAAAAGACTCTGATGCTGGGAGGGATTAGGGGCAGGAGGAGAAGGGGATGAGTGAGGATGAGATGGCTGGATGGCATCACGGACTCAATAGACATGAGTCTGAGTGGACTCCGGGAGATGGTGATGGACAGGGAGGCCTGGCGTGCTGCGATTCATGGGGTCGCAGAGAGTCGGACACGACTGAGCGACTGAACTGAACTGAACTGATCCATTATCCTAAATTTACCCTCATGAAGTGATCTGTCCAGTTCACTGGTTTGTTTTAATAGAATCTTACCTGCCTTCCATTAAGCTTGTCTTTTCCCCCCTGATTTTCATCTCTGCTGACTCTGTAGCCAGTGTATTCAGTGGTCTTCAATTCTTCCTTTCACTTTCTAAAGGCAGTCTTGGATCCACCCAATTCCCTGAGTACTGAATCCAGAAATAAGTGGGTCTTGTGTGTATCGTGTGCATTATGCTGTGCATTCTGTTGTGCATTGCTTTCCCTGGTGTCTCAGCTGGTAAAGTGTCTGCCTGCAGTGCGGGAGACCTGGGTTTGATCCCTGGGTTGGGAAGATCCTCTGGAGAAGGAAATGGCAACCCACTCTAGTACTCTTGCTTGGAAAATTCTGTGGGTGGAGGAGCGTGGTAGGCTACAGTCCAGGGGTCGCAAAGAGTCGGACACGACTGAGTGACTTCTCTTTTGTGTATATTAGATCTCAAAGCTCTTAGAGTTACAGAGTTCTCAGAGAAGCCTAGTTACTTTCAAGTGATCCAAGGGACCATGTCATTCTGAGCCTAGTGCAGAATAATTTGTTTCACTAGGTTAATCTTGGTTCTGACCCTGCCTTTTCCAGCATGTTCCTCCAGTTGGCCAGGGGCCAAGGCTGGGCTGGAGCTCCTGGAATGTTTTAAGAGAAGAATTAATTAATCTGGCTGGAGATTAAACCAAACTGGAGATGGTAAATTTCTTCAAATTTTGCAACCACTGCCTGGGGGAATTGCAGGGGTGGAGTGGGCATCTTTTTTTCATCTTCTTCCTAAAAAGGGAAATTAAAATATATGCAAAATATTTTGGATTTTCTGAGAAAAATTTTAAGGGAAAACACATATAGCACAATTTGGCTTTCCCTAAACTAGTCAAATCAGTTGTATCTTTATTAACTGTAAAGATGTAACTTACACACAAGTCAATCTTCTAGTTATATTGACTTTTAAGTGTCTGTAGTTTTGGTTACAAAGGAGTTGCAGTGAATCACTTTTTAAGGTGTCTACAATGATTATAGATTTCGCATATTAAGGAGAACCAAGCAAAGAACAGAAGAATCCATCAATAGTAGAATAAAATAATGAAGCAATCATCAGATCTTAATGTCCCCTACAGCATCAAACTGATACTTATTTTCAGAAAAAGAAATTAAAAGTAGAGGAGGAAAACATTCAGCACATGTTTGCTGAGTGTCTGTTTTCTATCCTGAGTTTTTTGAATAAACACCATTAAAACGTTCTCATTTATTGTTTTCATTTTTGAACACGACAACATACTTTAAAAGTTTTTCATTCTATTGATTTATTTTTTATTGAGGTAACAGTTTATAACATCATATGTTTTCTTTGTTCAACATTTTAGTTCTACTTCTATATACACTATAGTAGGCTTACCACCAAAAACTGAGTTTTAATCCAGCACAGTACAGTGGAACCCCTTTACCCATTTCACCCTCCTACTCCTCACCCCATCCCTCCCCCTCTAGCAAACAGTACTCTCTTCTCTTTATCTATGCATCTATTTTTGGCTTATTCATTTATGTTGTTTGTTTGTGTTTTATATTCCACTCAAGAGTGAAATCATAAGATATTTGTCCCTCTCCATCTGACTTATTTCATTTAGTGTGATACTCTCAAGGTTGTTGCAAATGGAAATTTTTCTCCACGTTTACTAAACATTTGTATTTATCAGTCTTCTCATTTATATTTTTGTCTTTGATGTCACACATTGAAAAGTTTTCCTCTACTAAGACTATATAGTCACTTACATTTTATTCTAGTATAATTATGATCTTATTTTTTGCATTTTAATATTTAAACCATCTGGGATTCATTTTGGTGCCTTGTATATTGTAGTAATTTAACTTAATATTTTTCCACATAGTTAGCTGGTAGTCTTAATCAGAAATTAGGTAGTCCATTTTTTTCTTTTATGATTTGAGATGTTAGCTTATCATGTGCTAATATTTATATCTTTCTAAGACTGTTTATATAAAACTACTAATGTCCAGTATAAAATAAAAATTTAGCATTCTTTGATTTCCTCTTTCTTCCTGCTCAATTAGCTTATTGTCCTTATTTTTATTGTGCTCTAATAATTCTTTACAGTATTTATATTCTCTTTGAAAGTTTATTTTTGACATTTGTATTAAGTTTAATAAGTATTATCTAAGTTTGTTCTAAAACTTCTGAGATGTGGATTCAATCCCTGGGATGGGAAGATCCCCTGGAGTAGGTAGGAACTGTTAACCAACTCCAGTATAGTTGCTTGGAAAATTCCATGGACAGAGGAGCCTAGTAGACTATAGTCCATGGGGCCACAAATGGACACAACTGAATACACACATGTGTGTGCTAAAACATCTAGGTCAGCTGATGTATATTTTCAGTCAAAAATATTAGAAAGGATAAATGATTTCTTTTCTCTCTTTATCCTCATGTATCAAAGAACAGGCCTTTCTGCTCTTTTTATACATTAGAAACAGTGAGGATAAGTGTGGAATTTGTAGACTTATTGTTGTAGGAATGAAGACAATGATAGCTGAAAAATTTTCTCTTTTAGGAAACTAAAAGTAGAATAAAATAATGTTTGCTTATTTCCCTATATGAAATTTGTGTGATTTTTCTTTCCTTTTGAAATTCAAAATGTTGACATAGTTGTCATTTCATTAATTTTGCATCATACTTTATAAACTTTTAAATTCTAAGGATCTTAATTCTAAGTCTCCCAACAGTTTAGGTTAAAGTACTGTAGGTTTGTACATTGGCTTTTGTTCATTTCTTTCTTCTCTTCTGTAATTTAATACCTATATTTTTTATATTTATAACATTATAATATACAATAATTTTCCTTTCATATCCTTTACCTTTTCTTTCATTTTATTAATCTCTACATAATTATATGATAGAGTAACTCTTTTGAGATTATATTCTAATTTTTTTTTACATATCCTGTCCTACTGTTTGCAATGTGTTAATGCTCTGAGCTTCAAGCAACTTAAAGTCAAGTTTATGTTTGAGATCTGTATATTTCTAGATCCTCAGTGCAGTGCTGGGCCAGAGAAGATAATGAATAAAAGTCTATTGTATTATATTGCAAAAAACTTACTCAAATTAAGAAAAATGTAAAATTACTACAAAATAATTTCTAGTGGCAACAATAATTACATCTGGAAAAGGTCAGTTTCCATTCCAGTCTCAAAGGCAATGCCAAAGAATATTCAAACTACCATACAATTGCACGCATTTTACACGCTACAAGGTAATGTTCAAAATCCTTCAAGCTAGTCTTCACTAGTACATGAACTGAGAACTTCCAGATGTACAAGATGGGTTTTAAAAAGGCAGAAGAACCAGAGATCAAATTGCCAATACCCACTGGATCACAGAAAAAGCAAGGAAATTCTAGAAGAACATCTACTTCTGCTTCCTTGACTATACTAAACCTTTGACTGTGTGTATCACAACAAATTGTGGGAAATTCTTAAAGAGATGGGAATACTAGACCACCTTACCAGTTTCCTGAAAAACCTGTATTCTGGTCAAGAAGCAACAGTTAGAACCAGACATAAAACGAAAGACAGGTCCAAAATTGGGAAAGGAGTGTGACAGGTTGTATATTGTCACCCTGCTTATTTAATTTATATGCAGAGTACATCATACGAAATCCAGGCTGGATGAATCAGAAACTGGAATCACGGTTCCCAGGAAAAACATCAACAACCTCAGATATGCAGATGATACCACTCTAATGGCAGAAAGTGAAGAGAAACTAAAGAGCCTCTTGATGAAGATGAAAGAGGAGAGTGAAAAGGTTGTCTTGAAATTCAGCATGAAAAAAACTAAGATCATGGCATCTGGTCCCATCACTTCATGGCACATAGAAGGAGAAAAAGTGGAAACGGTGATGGATTTGATTTTCTTGGGCTACAAAATCAGTGCAGATGGTGACTGTAGCCATGAAATCAAGATACTTGCTCCTTGGAAGAAAAGCTATGACTGACCTAGACAGCATATTAAAAAGCAGAGACATTACTTTGCCAACCAAGATCTGTCTAGTCAAAGCTATGGTTTTTCCAGTAGTCATGTAGGAATGTGAGAGTTGGACCATAAAGATGGCTGAGCACAGAAGACTTGATGCTTTCAAACTGTGATGCTGGAGAAGACTCTTGAGAGTCCCTTGGACTGCACGATTAAACCAATCAATCCTAAAGGAAATCAGTCCTGAATATTCATTGGAAGGACTGATGGTAAAGCTGAAGCTCCAGTACTTTGGCCACCTGATGCAAAGGCCAATTCATTGGAAAAGACTCTGATGCTGGGAAAGACTGAGGGCAGCAGGGGAGGGGGACAACAGAGGATGAGATGATTGAATGGCATCATTGACTCAATGGACATGAGTCTGAGGAAACTCCAGAAGATAATGAAGGACAGGGAAGCCTGAAGAGCTGCAGTCCATGGGATTGCAAACAACCAGATACGACTTAGTGACTTAGCAACATAAAATGACTGATGTAGACCATAGTATTAGCTCTGGAGTCTTTCTAGAAATTATGATGTTACATATAAAAATTTTAGAACAGAACTTTTAATGTTATCCTGTAACTTTAAAATCAAGCAAGCCCAGCCCAGCCCCATCCCAGCACACAGACACTCCATTGTAGTGATGGTAGAAAGGTAATAAAGTATTGAAATAGTGACTAGTATTTGCTGAGCATTTTAGGCAGAAGGAACACATCAAGGGTTCACATACATAATCTCATTTCACTTTCTCTACAAATTTGTTAGGCCTTGTATTTGCTGATGATGGGACTGAAGTGCAGAGAATCAAAAGTCCCTTCCAATCTTTAATAGTTGTTACATCCCTCAATAGTAAGTAGCAGAATTGAGACTTGAGCCCAGATCTGGTTAATTCCAAAGTCTGTGATTTCACCATTAAACTGAACTGAATGGCTTTTTCTTTTCTCAGTTGTCTCACTGTTCATGTCCAATGACACTGTAAAGTTCTTGGCTCCATATACATAATGCTTCCCCTGCTCCTTTTTTTCCAGTTTCCAGAACTCTGATTTGGCTCCATAGAATCTGAATATTTGGAATTAGAGGCCATGAAAATGGAAGGCTTACCTTGGCTCTAAAACTAAAAAGTCAACATTATCACCTTTATTTTCTTTATATTTGCTTTTATCCTCATCATTGCATGCCTGTTTTTGAAGTGGCCAAAAAGAAGCAGAAGTGAGGCATGGTCCCCGCTCATAAGAGAGTTACAGTCTGGTTACATAGGACAATATGTGAGGATAGAGACATCACCCTACATTGTTCCTTTTTAAGCTGTTCACCAATGTGATAGCTTGGTGTGATGTTTTAAGTTGCTCTTCAAGATTCTTAGGAGGATAAGGAGATTCTGATGCTGAAATGGTTGTTCCTAATTGTCCTTTATTCCAACCCCCTCAAGACCAAATCTTGGCCCATTGTAAGGGAATTTAGTTTCCTAGATTGCCCTCCCAGGTTCTCCAAAGCTAGGATATTATGGGATGCTATGTGCGTGGTGAGAAATCTAAGCTTTCAGTCTTGCATTAGATCATAATGCCTTAGAAGGGAAGTGGATCATGGTGAGTTTTTTTCTCTGTCTAATTTGTTAGTGACAAAGCTGCCTTAAGGAGTGGCAGGGATAGAAGAGATTATGAAAAGGATGAACGGAACAGTATGGCATATTAATTAAGGAGCTGAGCTTCAGATTCAGAATGTTCTGGTCCCGAGTCCCTTCTCCATGAGTTATCAGCTCTATGACCTTAGACGAGTTCCTTAAAATCCTCTAAGCCTCATTGTTCTTACAGTTTACATTGAGTAAATACTCAAATGATAGTTATAAATTTCAATATGAATTCACAGACTGTCTTGGAATATTTTATTTTTCCACCTCGCATTGATTTTTCCTTCTTTTGACAACAGCAATGTTGATTTTCTTACCTGTCCCTCGGTGTAATGGCCAAAGTGCTCAGTTCTCATTAAAAAGAGGCGGACATTATGGCTGGAGCTAAGCCAATTAGACTCTCTTTTGGGGACTTTGAACCTTGAAATGACACTCTCAAGAGACTGTCCTTGGGTGTCTGCTGTCTGGATCACCAGAGCTGCAACAATTGCTGTTTCCTTTCAAATTTAGTACTTTGATGACCTAGTGTCCTTCTATGAAAATCCTCTTCTGCAAAAAGTTGGCCAGGTTTCGTGTTGTTTACAACCAAAGAATCCTGCCTGCTAACACCTAGTCAGTGTTTTCTACTCTTGTGTGAGTGATTTCTTTATCCTTGATTTACTCCAAGAAACCATTTTATCGATTACTGTGGTTCTAAGCATTCCTCTTGAAAGTCATTTAATAGCCATCCTAGTCTTGTATATTGTCTAATACTTCATTTTGACGTGCACTTATTTTCTCCAAAATGTTTCTGAACAAATCTAAACCCCATATCATCTGTGGTTGCCCCATTCATTACTGAGAATCATGAATCTGTCTTCTGAATGGCTTGGTGTACCTCTGCTGCTGCCCTATCTGTTCTCCAGACCGAACATGCCCAGGGTTTTCATCTGCTTTCATAAGGTTTCATTTCCAAACCTTTTATTATGTTGGTTGCCCTCTTCTGAACTCCTTCCAGTTAGCTGGGAAGCAAGCACTACTACTAATATCATGTTATCATGGAGACCATGGAAGTCACATGCTGTCCAGGAGGTAACCGTGTAGCCCCACAGGCATGAAATTTTTTTTTCGTGCCGGAGGTAGCTGTTAATCTCTTGGGTCTCCTGCCCAGGCATACCCTGAGCATGCAACAGTTGCGAAGGGGTTAGCAGGCACGTACCCACGTGTTCAGAGAAAGAGTCACTACTTATTCGAGCAGCACTAATCAGTTCAATTTTTTTTTGTGGCTACTTTGAACTGCAGCCTTCTTCCTAAATCAAAACACCAAACCTGGGTGATAGCTAACAATTACTGAGTTCTTATGATGAACTAGAGATTGTGCCAAATGCTTAAGTTTATGAACTCATTTAGGCCTTACAATAACCCTTTACATTAGGTGATGATTACACTTCACAGTTAAGGAAACTGAATTACACTGGGCTCAGCTTAGGAAACAATACAGAGGGTACTTGAGCCCCTGGGTTTGACTATGAAGCCCCCTTAACTGCAGCCTTTAAATGTTTCAGTGTTCAAGAGGAACAAGATAGCAAATGTTGGACAAAATATTAGGAGGGGCATGTACTTTCTTTTAAGGCAGAATTTTATAATTCATGTAGCATGGAAAAATGATTTCATAGAAAAAGTGTGAAAAATAACATGAATATTTCCTTTTCTGGAGATTAAAAATGACTATGGAATATTGATAGCTTTTAAAAATCCTGATGTGTAGAAACCTGTTAACTCACGTTCATTTTCTACATTTATTTTAATAGAGAACACCCCTACTTCACTGAAGAATTCAAAAACTGCTAGCTAGGGTGCTACACTAAGCTATACATCAGTAATAGTTCAGTTCAGTCGCTCAGTCATGTCCAACTCTTTGAGACCCCATGAACCGCAGCACGCCAGGCCTCCCTGTCCATCACCAACTCCCGGAATTTACCCAAACTCATGTCCATTGAGTTGGTGATGCCATCTAACCATCTCATCCTCTGTCATCCCCTTCTCCTCGTGTCTATAGAGTCTTTTCAAATGAGTCAGTTCTTCACATCAGGTGGCCAAAACACTGGAGTTTCAGCTTCAGCATCAGTCCTTCCAATGAACACCCAGGACCGATTTCCCTTAGGATGGACTGGTTGGATCTTCTTGCAGTCCAAGGGACTCTCAAGAGTCTTCTCCAACACCACAGTTTAAAAGCATCAATTCTTTGGCGCTCAGTTTTCTTTATAGTCCAACTCTCATAACCATACATGAACATTGGAAAAACCATATCCTTGACTAGACAGACCTTTGTTGACAAAGTAACGTCTCTGCTTTTTAATATGCTGTCTAGGTTGGTCATAATTTTCCTTCCAAGGAGTAAGCATCTTTTAATTCATGGCTACAATCACCGTCTGCAGTGATTTTGGAGTCTCCCAAAATAAAGTCAGCCACTGTTTCCACTGTTTCCCTATTTATTTGCCATGAAGTGATGGGACCAGATGCCATGATCTTAGTTTTCTGAATGTTGAGCTTTGAGCCAACTTTTTACTCTCCTCTTTCATTTTCCTCAAGAGGCTTTTTAGTTCTTCTTCACTTTCTGCCATAAGGGTGGTGTCATCTGCATATCTGAGTTTATTGATATTTCTCCTGGCAATCTTGATTCCAGCTTGTGCTTCATCCAGCCCAGCATTTCTCATGATGTATTTTGCATATACGTTAAATAAGCTATACATAGAGGACCTTTACTTATCATAACCTTGCAAGAAGTATCTTATTATTTCAATTTCATAGCAGAAGAAATAAAATCTCAGAGAGGTTTACCTCTTCAAATGCTGTGTATGGGTGACTTACCAATGAAAGATTTTCTACTAATTCTCTTATGAATTTAATGTCCTTGCTTTGCTTGCATGCTTAAAATATTTCTTTCCCCACCTAAGACCTCAAATGAAGAAAATTCAGTGTTAATGGTTGTTATAGCCTTATCTTTTTGGATGTCTTGTTCATGTGATGATAGCATGATGAAAAAGAAAGATGGTGTCTGGAAATTTTAGGCTAGATAAATTATTGAAACTATCAAAGTGTTCTTTAAAGTGATTGTACTATTTTTTATTTCTGATTACCAAGCCTGAGAACTCTTCTTTCACATTCTCACCTACATGCTATTGTTAATCTTTAAATTTTTTGGTATTCTAGTAAGTGTGCAGCTATCTCATCATGATTTTAATTTGCATTTTCCATGTAACTAAGGTTGTTTAGTTACTTTTCATGTTCTTATTTGATGAAGTATAGATTCAAATTTTTTGCCCTTGAAAATATCAGATTAATAGTCTTGTTACTGAATTGCGAAATTTCTTTATATATTTTCCATAGTAGACCTATTTCAAATGTATGTTTACAAATACTTTCTCTTAGCCTGTAACTTAATGGTTACTTCAGGGCTTCCAATACACATTTAAACTTATTACTGTCTACTTTCAATTCATATACAGCATAAAACTCAGAATAGTTCAATTTCCCTACTTTCGTGTCAATGTCATACATTTTATTAATACTTTCTATAAACCTGACAATTCACTGTTACTACTTTTGTTTAGTCAATTATCTTTTAGTGAAGTTTCAAACTAAGAAAATGTTTTCTATTTATTCATATTTTTACCATTTCCAAGGCTCTTCATTTATTTCTGTATGTCCAAATTACCATTTGACATAATTTACTTTTCCTGAAGACCTTTCTTTAACATTTTTTATGGAGAAGTTCTGCTAATAACATTCTCTCAGGCTTTCTGAAAAATTGAGATGTAATTGACATGTAACATCATTACAATTTTTTTCTTGTGATGAAAAATTTTAAGATTTGCTTTCTTAGCAACTTTCAACTATACAATACTATATTATTAACTAGAGTCATCACTATACATTTTGTCCTTATGACTTTTATTTTTCTAATTGGAAGTTTGTAACTTTTGAACACCTTTACCCACATTACCCACCTCCCACCCATTTCTGGTAATCACTAATCTATTCTCTATATCTATGTACTTGTTGTTTATTTTTTAGATTCTACATAAAAGTGAGATCATACAGATATAGTATTTGTCCTTCTCTGACTGACTTCTTTCACTTAGCATAATGCCCTCAAGTTCTATCTTCACATTGTTGTGAATCCAAGATTTTCTTCTTTTTCATGGCTAAATATTATATTTACATTTATCTATGTGTGCGTGTAGGTTTCCCAGGTGGTGCTAGTGGTAAAGATCCCACCTGCCAATGCTTGACACATAAGAGACCAGAGATGTGGGTTCAGTCCCTGAGTCGGGAGATCCCTGGAGAAGGAAATGGCAACCCACTCACGTGTTCTTGCCTGGAGAATCCCATAGACAGGAGCCTGGTGGGTTACAGTCTATAGGGTCTCAAAGAGTTGGACACAACTGAGGTGACTTAGCACCACACGGCACATATGTGTGTGCATGTGTGACATTTTCTTTCTCCATTTATATGGATAAAACTTTTAAAGTTGGTGTTTTTGTTTTCTTCAAATAGCTACCGAGACGTAGAATTGCTAAATTACATATGGCTCTGCTTTTCAGGTTTTGAGGAAAGTTCACATTGCTTTCCATAGTGGCTACACCAATTTACCTTCCCACCAACACTGCACAAGTGTCCCCCTTTCTCCATGTTCTCTTCAATGCCTGTCATTTCCTATCTTATTGGTAACAGCCATTCTATTTGTGAGGTGATATTTCATCGCGGCTTTGATTTGCCTTTCCCTGATGATCAGTCCTGTTGAACACTTTTTCATGTACCTGCCAGCCATTTGTATGTTTTCCTTGAAAAATTATCTATTCAGATCCTCTGCCCATTTTAAAATTGGACTGTCTATAATTTTTGCTATTGAGTTGTATGCATTCTTTATATATTTTAGATATTAACTCTTTATTAGATACATGATTTGCAAATATTTTCTCCTATTTTCTAGGTTACCTTTGCATTTCATTGGTGGTTTCTTTTGCTATGCAGAAGTTTTTTAGTTGGACATATTTCTACTTGTTTATTTTTGCTTTTGTTGCTTTTGCTTTGTTGTCAAATCCAAACTATCATGCCATGACCTGTGTCAAAGAGCTGCCACCTATTTTTCTTGATGAGTTTTATGGTTTCAGTTCTTATGTGCAAGTCTTTAATTCATTTTGAATTAGTTTTTGTGTATGGTGTAAGAGAGTGGTCCACTTTCATTCCTTTGCCTATGGCCGTACAATTTTCCTAATACCATTTATTGAAGAGATTGTCCTGTCCCCATTGTATATTTTTGGTTCCTTTGTGGTAAATTAACTGATCATATTGAGTTGGTTTATTTCTGGGTTCCCTATTCTGTCTGTTGATCTCTGTTTCTGCTTTTATGCTGCTGCTGCTGCTGCTGCTAAGTCACTTCAGTCGTGTTTGCTAGTACTACACTATTTTATTACAGCTTTGTAAAGATTGAAAGCAGGAAGCATGATACCTCCACCTTTTTATTTTATTTTTTTCAATGTAGGTGTTAAAGTCCTAACTAAAATTTCTGTGAGGAGAAAGTGGAGTAAAGGGATTTTTTTTTTGCACTCATTTATTCATTCATTCAACAAATATGTTGGTAATGCTTACCTGTTACTAGGTTCTGTTTCTACTTTATTAGCCCTGAAATATACCAGTAAAGAAGACAGGAAATTCTTCATCCTTGTGGCACTTTGATTCTAGTGGGAGTGTGGGGGTAGACAGACAATAAACAGAAAAATCTTTAAATAATAAAGTTAATGCAGATGGTGGTAAGCACTGTGAAGAAAATGGGGGGAGATGGTTGCAATTTTATGTAGGTAATTCAGTGAAGGCCTCTATGAGAAATGATGTTTGGGCAGGGTCTGAACCATGGAAGACAGACAGACCTGTAAAGATCTAAGCAGAGGGAAACCTAAAAGACCAAGGCCCTAAAGTAAAATTACTTTAACGTGCTTAAGGAAGAACAAGCAAACCAGTGTAGGGGAACACAGTGAACAAGGAGAATGGAAGGTGATGAGGTCTGAGATGAAAACACAGGCCGGAACATTTAGAACTAATGTCACTGGCAAGAAGTTTGTGTTTTAATCTAAGTGTGAAAGGGATGCTGTTAGTGGGTTTGGAGCAAAAGAGTGACATCATCAGATTTACATTTAAGAAAGTTAATCTGGCTATTGTATGATAAATAGATTCTAAAGAATGGCAGGTGGGCGAGGAGAACTTTGCAATAGATTATTCCAGAAAATTGAATTTCTTTGCATGTAAAGCCAACAGGCATTTGAAAAAGGAAAGGGGAAGAAGATGGGTCCAGGAGGAGAATACTGAGCAATTAGTCAGAAGGCTAGAATTAATGCAGCAAAGTATCTACTGAGAAGTAGTAAATAGTAAGATTCTTGGTGTCAGGATGTCTGGGAGACATTTTAAAACAAGGCTATGTACTTGTTCATTTTAAGTTGTCTGAGGTTCAGTGATGTAAACTTTTCTACTGTTTCGAGCCTCAGTAAAAATTTTCTGTACATACTGTTCTTGTATTGATGGTACTTTGAACATGGAAAATCTAGACTTTGGTAAGCATAGGAAAAAGAACGGACAGAATTTGGCAAGATAACTCACAAGAGGACCTAACTCATTGGATTTGGAAGTACAAATCCATCAGTGACGAGAAAAAAAAAAGAGAGAGAAATTACTCTAAGATTCTCAGGAGAAATTGGGATAAAAATGGGTTTTCTCAGGCCATAAGTAACGGTGGTCTGAGCCAATTCATCTTAAGCCTGAAGGGTAGAGGACC
This sequence comes from Oryx dammah, assembly GCF_014754425.2. Taxonomy (NCBI): domain Eukaryota; kingdom Metazoa; phylum Chordata; class Mammalia; order Artiodactyla; family Bovidae; genus Oryx; species Oryx dammah. The sequence goes on from NW_024070188.1 coordinate 31,688,674, forward strand.
TAGCTGATTCCAGGTCTGACATGTAAGTAAAGAAGAGTCAATAGCATAAACCTTTAGGTTTATCATTTCCAATCAGATGTTTTTACCAGCAGTTTTTTTTTATTAATCATTAATTTACATACTCATTGGACAAATATGTACTCAACATCTATCATGTGCCAGACATCATGTTAAGGGGCCTAGGATACTGCAGTAAACAACATAGCAAGTATAGCACAACACACCAGTTGAACTTGACTCCATGCGAGCCTCCACGCCATGTATGTTTTCAGTCTAATTGAGAGGTAGGTGTTTAGCCCAGTGAGACACAGGAACACCCATGATGGGGCATTTGAGGGGAAAAAAGTTACTGTCCTTCATGAGGAGAGCCAGTAGCTGCTTTTAAAAATTTTGCTGTTATCAGTATCATCAGCTATTCTTTATCTTTTCCTTAATTTTCTGATTTCCCTTACAGTGTCCTGTGTGAACTGAATGTTTAAAATAACTTCTTTATATGGTCAGAATCCTTTGTAATCGGCCCTGATGACACACAACGTGCAATGACAAACTGTTTGGTGTATGATTAAATTATTTCCAGGGAAGGTCAGATTCAGTTCTAGAACAGAATATTTTTTAAACAGGTTTTCCCTGGTGACTCTGATGGTAAAGAATCTGCCTGCAATGCAGGAAACCCGGATTTGATCCCTGGGTTGGGAAGATCCCCTGGAGAAGTAATGGCAACCCACTCCAGTATTCTTGCCTGGCAAATTCCACGGACAGAGGAGCCTGACAGGAAACACCCCATGGCATCTCAAAGAGTTGAACATGATTGAGCAACTAACACGAACACACACACATATACTTTTTCTAAACATTTTGGGAATTTGGCAGTAGCTATTAAAATTGAATAGACACATAACCTATAACTCAGAAATTCTACTCTTAGTATATACCCAACAGATTTAGAGATATATATATAGATAGATATTGATATTAATATATACATATATAAATATAAAACATTACAAGTGTGTTCATAATAGTGCTCCCATAATAACTGAAAGCTAGAAATAATATGTATCAGCAGTAAAATGGATAATTAAATTATGTGAATTTCAAACAATTAAAATATATACAGCAATGAAAATTAAAAGAGTACATGTAATAATATGGCTGAAACTAACAAGTTCAGTGAAATAATGTTCAGTGAAAGAAGCCAGAAACAGAATACTCCTAGTATTATTTCTTTTATTTCCAGAGTGGAAACAAAAATGTAAGTTAGTCTATGGTACTTCTCTGCCCCCAACCCCGAGAAGTAGCTCTCACTTCTACTCAGAGAAAGATCCAAAGTCCTTGTGCAGTCCTGTAAGACCTTTGCCCCCTGTTATCTCTCTGTCCTTATCTCTTACCTAGGGTCTCTGCTCTAGATACATTGATTTCCTTGGTATTCTGTGAAAACAGCAGGCACACTCATAACTCATATATTTCATAATCACTGTTCCCTCTGCCTGGAATACTCTTCCCAGATATCCATAAACCTCATTCCATTACATTCTTCTGGTCTTCAGTTAGTGGAGAAGATGTCTCCTTCTCCATGAGATTTACCTGAACAGGCTGACTTACTCTGAAGACCTGTTTGATGATAAGCGAAGAAAAACTAGGAGAGAAGAAAGATATGGTTCCTCTTTTTAAGGAAGTTAGAATCTGCTGATCGTCCCAGGCTTTTAATAGATAGTTACAATGAAGTATAATAAATGCTGTGATCGAATTTAAAAATACAATTCCAAGCTCAGAAGAAAGGCAAGATTAGGACTGATAGGCGTGAGGGTAAATTGTTTGTAGATGGGAATTTATGAGATCACCGAGAATGGTAAGAGAAGAGGACTGAGGATAGAACCCAAGAAATAGTAAAAGATGTAATTGAAAATTCAGACTGGAAACTTAACCAGGAAGCCATTATATATACAATTTCAGGAAGAAAGGGGATGGTCTGAATTTAGGTATTAGAGTTGGTAATTAGGTCACTAATGACCTTGATATATAGAATTTCAAGAGAGAGTTAAAGAAATAGAGTGGCAGTGGATAGGGGCCTGAATGACAGTTGGAGACGTGGAATTAATGAATGTAAACTATATAAATTATTCTTTCAAGAAGCTTATCAAGAAGGAAGGAAAAAGTTGGGATAAATTAAAGGGAATTTAACTTTTGTACAAAGCAATGGTACAAAGAGAGGAAAGAAAGAAAGTTTGAGAAAACTAAACTTTTATGTGATTGAAAGGGAGCTTGCATCCTTAAAGGAAGTTTCCTAGGATTATAGGGAAGTAGGATAGCTGGCCAAGAAGCAACAGTTAGAACCAGACATGGAACGACAGACAGGTTCCAGATAGGGAAAGGAGTACATCAGGCTGCATATTGTCACCCTGCTTATTTAACTTATATGCAGAGTACACCATGAGAAATGCTGGACTGGATGAAGCACAAGCTGGACTCAAGACTGCCAGGAGAAAAATAAATAACATCAAATATGCAGATGATACCACCCATATGGCAGAAAGTGAAGAACTAAAGAGTCTCTTGATGAAAGTAAAAGAGGAGAGTGAAAAAGCTGGCTTAAAACTCAATATTCAAAAAATGAAGATCATGGCATCCAATCCCATCACTTCATGGCAAATAGATGGGCAAACAATGGAAACAATGACAGACTTTATTTGCTTGGACTCCAAAATCACTGAAGATGGTGACTGAAGCCATGAAATTTAAAGATGCTTGCTCCTTGGAAGAAAAGCTACAACCAACCTAAACAGCACATTAAAAAGCAGAGATATTACCAACCTATATCCATATAGTCAAAGCTATGGTTTTTCCAATAGTCATGTATGGATGTGAGAGTTGGACTATAAAGAAAGCTGAGCGCCGAAGAATTGACGCTTTTGAACTGTGATGTTGGAGAAGACTCTTGAGAGTCCCCTGGACTGCAATGAGATCAAACCAATCAATCCTAAAGGAAATCAGTCCTGAATATTCATTGGAAGGACTGATGCTGAAACTGAAGCTCCAATACTTTGGCCACCTGATGTGAAGGACTGACTCAATGGAAAAGACCTTGATGCTGGGAAAGATTGAGGGCAGGAGGAGAAGGGGACGACAGAGGATGAGATGGTTGGATGGCATCACCAATGGACATGCGTTTGAGCAAACTCCGGGACTTGATGATGGACAGGAAGGCCCGGCGTGCTACAATCCATGGGGTCACAAAGAGTAGGATATGACTGAGCGACTGAACTGAAATGAGGATAGCTGGAGAAAAATTGGCAAATGAGACAGTAGATAGGTGTATCTCAGGAAAGTAAAACCAGCCTGAGTAGAAAAGCATAGGATTGGATGACTGTACCTAATTACCATCTTGAATTATACAAAGGAAAAGATAAGATGGAATGACTGCATTTAGGGAACCAAGAGGTATTTTCAGAGTATATCTTCCTTCAACATAATATTAGTAACTGTGAATAACATTCCTTTTGGTTATGGCACTGGACTGGAGGAAACACAAGCTGGAATCAAGATTGCTGGGAGAAATATCAATAACCTCAGATATGCAGATGACACCACCCTTATGGCAGAAAGTGAAGAGAAGCTAAAAAGCCTCTTGATGAAAGTGAAAGAGGAGAGTGAAAAAGTTGGCTTAAAGCTCAACATTCAGAAAACGAAGATCATGGCATCTGGTCCCATCACTTCATGGGAAATAGATGGGGAAACAGTAGAAACAGTGTCAGACTTTATTTTGGGGGGCTCCAAAATCACTGCAGATGGTGATTGCAGCCATGAAATTAAAAGACGCTTACTCCTCGGAAGAAAAGTTATGACCAACCTAGATAGCATATTCAAAAGCAGAGACATTACTTTGTCAACAAAGGTCTGTCTAGTCAAGGCTATGGTTTTTCCTGTGGTCATGTATGGATGTGAGAGTTGGACTGTGAAGAAAGCTGAGTGCCGAAGAATTGATGCATTTGAACTGTGGTGTTGGAGAAGACTCTTGAGAGTCCCTTGGACTGCAAGGAGATCCAACCAGTCCATTCTGAAGGAGATCAACCCTGGGAATTCTTTGGAAGGAATGATGCTAAAGCTGAAACTCCAATACTTTGGCCACCTCATGCGAAGAGTTGACTCATTGGAAAAGACTCTGATGCTGGGAGAGATTGGGGGCAGGAGGAGAAGGGGACGACCCAGGATGAGATGGTTGGATGGCATCACGGATTCTATGGATGTGAGTCTGAGTGAACTCCGGGAGATGGTGATGAACAGGGAGGCCTGGCGTGCTGCGATTCATGGGGTTGCAAAGAGTCGGACATGACTGAGCGACTGAACTGAACTGAACTGAGTGTTTGGAGTTGGGGTGCATATAAGAAGTGTAAACTTCATTTTCCAGAGTGGTCACATTCACTGTTCAATGTTTTAGCAACTTTAATCATGCGATCTCTTTGGCTTTATCCACCAAGTCTAAGATGTCTAATTCTTTTAATATATCTTAACTGGGAAAGCACTATAGTTCCATAATAATTTAAACTTCATTTCTTTGAGTCTTATCTCATACTATTTCATCTGTATTGAGGTATAGTAACATAGCTTCCTTCAGTTTCAGTTTAGTCACTCAGTCGTGTCTGACTCTCTGTGACCCCATGAATCGCAGCACGCCAGGCCTCCCTGTCCATCACCAACTCCAGGAGTTCACTCAGACTCACGTCCATCAAGTCCGTGATGCCATCCAGCCATCTCATCCTGGGTCGTCCCCTTCTCCTCCTGCCCCCAATCTCTCCCAGCATCAGAGTCTTTTCCAATGAGTCAACTCTTCGCATGAGGTGGCCAAAGTACTGGAGTTTCAGCTTTAGCATCATTCCTTCCAAAGAAATCCCAGGGTTGATCTCCTTCAGAATGGGCTAGTTGGATCTCCTTGCAGTCCAAGGGACCCTCAAGAGTCTTCTCCAACACCACAGTTCAAATGCATCAATTCTTCGGCGCTCAGCTTTCTTCACAGTCCAACTCTCACATCCATACACAACCACAGGAAAAACCATAGCCTTGACTAGACGGACCTTAGTCGGCAAAGTAATGTCTCTGCTTTTGAATATGCTATCTAGGTTGGTCATAACTTTTCTTCCAAGGAGTAAGCAATGATTTTATTTTCTCTTCTATCTGAATATGCCATTTAAGGACACCTGGCATTTTGTGAGCCTTTGCAGCCATAGCAGCATGATGCCTCTAAGAATAGTTGACAAGACCTCTGAACCTCCCTCCTAAGTAGAAATTGATAATCAGAGACAGAAATGGACACACTCTGTTGCAGTGACAGAGTAATTCTTAAAATGAACTGATATCAATACTTTCTTTACTCCACTTACTTCTGGCCCTTTAAGACTCGTATTAACTTGATTTGAATTAGGGGCAAAATTTGACTTTATCTGCTGAGCTCACCAAATTTATGCTCAAAGTGTGTCTAATAATATTATTGGAAGAGGAGAAGCAAATTACACTCAAACTTCCTTTTGAGTTTTCCAGCCATGACCTTAGAAATCGTGGAGAAAACCATAAAACTGAATATTACTTGTCATTATATATTATTACCTGTTATTACAGGGCATTTATTATTTTATATGATGGGTGATGATTAATGAGATTTCCCCTTATAAAATTAAAAAGCAGACCTGCATTTTTGGTCATTCCATTCTTGCATTTGATACTGTTTTCATGTCTTAGATTTAATAAATATATTAAAATTTCAGAATCAAGTTAGGAATTAGAAGGCAGGCTATCAAAATTTTTATTTAACCCCTAACTATTAAACCTAGACACAGAATGGTGAAAAGAAAACCCTTATAGGTGAATAAATATGTAATAAAACTATCTCTATCATGTATATTACATATTCCAGGAGTAAATTTTAGCCCTGCCCACTGCAGATAGATTCAAAGGATTAGATCTGGTAGACAGACTACCTGAAGAACTATGGATGGAGGTTAATAACATTTTACAGGAGGCAGTGACCAAAACCATCCCCAAGAAAATGAAGTTCTTAAGAAGGCAAAGTGATTGTTTAAGAACACTTTACAAATAGTTAAGGAAAGAAGAGAAATAAAAGTCAAGAAAGTCAAGGGAGAAAGGCAAAGATATACCCAGCTGAATGCAGAGTTCCAGAGAATAGCAAGGAGATATAAGAAGGCCTTCTTAAATGAACAGTGCAAAGAAATAGAGGAAAACAATGGAATGGGAAAGGCTAGAGATCTCTTCAAGAAAATCAGAGATTTCAAGGGATTATTTAATGCAAGGATGGGCACGATAAAGGACAGAAAGAGTAAGGATTTAACAGAAGTACAAGATATTAAGAGGAGGTGGCAAGAATATACAGAAGAACTATACAAAAAAGGTCGTAATGGCCTAGATAACACTGATGGTGTTGTTACTCACTTAGAGATAGACATCCTGCAGTGTGAAGTCAAGTGGGCCTTAGGAAGCATTACTATTAACAAAGCTAGCAAAGGTTTCCAGTTGAGCTACTTAAAATCCCAGATGATGCTGTGAAAGTGCTAAGTTCAATATGTCAGCAAATTTGCAAATTCAGCAGTGACCACAAGACTGGAAAAGGTCAATTTTCATTCCAATCTCAAAGAAGGGAAATACCAAAGAATGTTCAGACTACCATACAATTGTGCTTATTTCACACAATAGCAAGGTAATGCTCAAAATTCTTCAAGCTAGGCTTCAGTAGTATGTAAACCGAGAACTTCCAGATGTACAAGGTGGATTTAGAAGAGGCAGAGGAACCGGAGAACAAATTGCCAACATCTGTTGTATCATATAAAAAGCAAGAGAATTCCAGAAAAACATCTACTTCTGCTTCATTGACCAGGCTGAAGCCTTTGACTGTGGCGATGGTGGTTTAGTCACTAGGTCGTGTCCGACTCTCATGACCCCATGCACTGTAGCCCACCAGGTTCCTCTGTCCATGGGATTCTCCAGGCAAGAATACTGGAGTGGGTTGTCATTTCCTCCTCCAGGGGCTCTTCCTGACCCAGGGATTAAACCCGGGTCTCCTGCACTTCAGGCAGATTCTTTACCAACTGAGCTGCTGCTGCTGCTGCTGCTGCTGCTGCTAAGTCGCTTCAGTTGTGTCCGACTCTGTGCGACCCCATAGACAGCAGCCCCCCAGGCTCCCCTGTCCCTGGGATTCTCCAGGCAAGAACACTGGAGTGGGTTGCCATTTCCTTCTCCAATGCATGAAAGTGAAAAGTGAAAGTGAAGTCGCTTAGTCGTGTCCGACCCTCAGTGACCCCATGGACTGCAGCCTTCCAGGCTCCTCCGCCTATGGGATTTTCCAGGCAAGAGTACTGGAGTGGGGTGCCATTGCCTTCTCCAACCAACTGAGCTACCAGATCACAACAAACTGTGGATGATTCTTAAAGAGATGGGAATACTAGACCACCTTACCTGTTTCCTAAGAAATCTGCATGCATGTCCATTAGAACCAGACATGGAACAACAGATCGGTTCCAAATTGGGAAAGGAGTATGACAAGGCTGTATATTGTCACCCTGCTTATTTAACTTAATGCATGCAGAGTACATCATGCAAAATGCCAGACTGGATGAATCACACTGGAATCAAGGTTGCAAGGAGAAATATCAACAACTTCAGATATGCAGATGATACCACTGTAATAACAGAAAGTAAAGAGGAACTAAAGAGCCTCTTGATGAGGATGAAAGAGGAGAGTGAAGAAACTGGCTTGAAACTCAACATTCAAAAAACTAAGATCATGGCATACACCCATCACTTCAAGGCAAATGGAAGGAGAAAAAAGTGGAAGCAGGGACAGATTTTATTTCCTTGGGCTCCAAAATCACTGCAGATGGTGACTGTAGCCATGAAAGTAAGACACTTGCTCCTTGGAAAAAAAAGCTATGATAAACCTAGACAGCATATTAAAAAGCAGAAACTGCACTTTTCCCACAAAGGTTCTTATAGCCAAAGCCATAGTTTTTCCAGTAGTCATGTAGATGTGAGAGTTGGACCATAAAGAAGACGGAACAATTGAAAAATTGATGCTTTTGAATTGTGATGCTATAGAAGCCTCTTGAGAGTCCCTTGGATTGCAAGGAGATCAAACCAACCAATCCTAAAAGAAATCAACGCTAAATATTTACTGGAAGGATTGATGCTGAAGCTGTAATACTTGGCCATCTGATGTGGAGAGCTGACTCATTGGAAAAGACACTGATGGTGGGAAAGATCGAGTGCAGGAGGAGAAGGGGGCAACAGAGTATGAGATGGTTGGATGGCATCACTGACTCAATGGACATGAGTTTGAGCAAGCTCAGGGAGATGGTGAAAGGACAGGGAAGCCTGGTGTGCTGCAGTTTATGGGGTGTTAAAGAGTTGGATATGACTTTAGTGACTAAATAACAATAACAACACTGTAGATGGCATTGCTAGCTAGTGCTCTGTGATTCCATGAGAGTAATGGGAGGACTTCTGTTTACCCTGCCACCACATAGCTAGGGTTCTGCTGTGGATTGATCCAAGATGTTTCTCTCTATAGGTTAGTTGGATGGGGCAGATTCAGGTTTTGAGCACAGGTGGACTTAATTCCTGTTGTTATCCGCCACAGTTGTCCCACAGGGTAAAGGAAAGCTGTCATCAAACAATGATGAGAGTGACCGGTACTGAGGCTCAGAGAATGGGTGAGAGTTGAGCTGTCCTAGAAGACCTTCTCAGCTCCCATGTGGCTCCAGAGCTCTAGCCAATGGATGGCCATTGCGGTGCATATATGTAAGGTTCCTTCAAGAAAATTCTCATATTCTTGCTTGTTATGGTTTGAATTGTGTCCACTCCCTCACCACCCCCCAATTCATAAGTTTAAATCTAATCCCTAGTACCTCAGAATATGATCTTATTTGGAGATAGGGTCTTTACAGAGAGAACCAGGAGAAGGCAATGGCACCCCACTCCAGTACTCTTGCCTGGAAAATCCCATGGATGAAGGAGCCTGGTAGGCTGCAGTCCATGGGGTCTTGAAGAGTCGGACACGACTGAGCGACTTCACTTTCACCTTTCACTTTCATGCACTGGAGAAGGAAATGGCAACCCACTCCAGTGTTCTTGCCTGGAGAATCCCAGGAATGGGGGAGCCTGGTGGGCTGCCGTCTATGGGGTCGCACAGAGTCAGACACGACTGAAGCGACTTAGCAGCAGCAGCAGCAGCAGAGAAAACCAAGTTCAAGTGAGGTCATTAGGGTGGATTTTAATCCACTATGACTGGTGTCCTGGACACAGAGACACATGTAGAGGGAGGATAATGTGAAGACACACAGGAAAAGATGAACAATCTATAAGTCAGGGGAAGAGACTGGGAACAGCTTTTCTCTCACAGCTTTTAGAAGAAACCAACCCAACCAACCCTCAATTTCTGATTTATAGCCTCCAGAACTATGAGAGAATGCATTTCTGTTGTTTAAGGCACCCAGTCTGTAGTAATGTGTTATGGTAAGTAATAAACAGCTCTTTTAGACATTTTTGTTTCTTTGACCCCTCTCAGTAATCCTCCTCTTTCCCTGGTTTGTCCATCACCCAATTTCTCTTTCACAAGTCATATCTGATGGGAGACTTTCTCTTCCTCTCAAGCCTTCATTTCAAATTGTTTCTGTACTAAGAGTCCACTGTTTTTCCCCTAAAGATTTACACTCCTGCAACTCAACATTCAGGAAGCAAATTCCTTTTCCTCTGCTTTTTGTGCTCATATCTTTTCTTTGAGCCAAGCTAGATGACTAAATGAGAGGACTTTTGGCAAGGATGTAAAGTAAAATTCCAAGAAAAAAACTTCCTTAATTAATAGTTATAACATCATCATGCTACCTATATGGAGATATGGTTTTATCAATACTGTTGCCCCGGAATAACCTCTGTGTTCCCTCACCCCAAACTAGCGTCTCTTTAAATTCAGAGAAATGAAGTAAAACAATGAAGTAGGAGGATTGAAAGTTAAAGAATTGCCCAAACTTGTAAGACTTGGGTGTTTTTAGTGGAAGCAATATTGTCGACCTACGATGTCAGGATAGCTACAGGCAGGGAAACAATCGTTGGTATCTTGCTCCATGGTCACTGGTGGTTCCCAGAGCACAGCCAAGGGGTTTTAGGCTTGTGGATACAAGAAGGAAGTGTTTACATGATGGAGACGGAAAGGCCAAGATGGGGCTCTCTTAACCTCTGGAGCAAATGGACAAAGACGAAAACAGAATCAAGAAAGTCAGGAATCATGGTCAGTTGTAAAACATTTAATACAGTGGCTTGTGGTGAGTACTCAATAAATGTCAGTTGGTATTATTACTACATTTCATTAACTCTGAGATGTGCTTAAAAAATTTTTTTTTTCTGGAGCATTTTGTGGTAATACTGGGAATCACGTCATATCACCTGAAACTACTTTCAGTATGCATTTCTAAATTGCTTTTAAAATATTAACCACTGACGATGACGTTCTAATTGTTTCAATTTTTCAATTTTCTCAATCTTAAAAGAATTTCCACAGACTCCCCCTTCACCATATCCACTCACACACCCACCATCTATACCATATTCTTGGCCTCCTGCCTGTGACAGTCATCAAATTCACCATTCGGTGTGTGTGTGTCAGTCACTCAGTCATGTCAGACTCTATGTGACCCAATGGACTGTAGCCCACCAGGCTCCTCTGCCCGTGAAATTCTTCAGGCAAGAATACTGGAATGGAAAAAAAAAAAAAAAAAGAATACTGGAATGGGTTGCCTTCTCCAGGTGATCTTCCCAACGCAGGAATCAAACCCGGGTCTCCTGCACTGCAGGCAGACTCTTTACCATCTGACCATCATGTTCCCGCTCAAATCTAGTCCCCCAATTTTGCTCTATTTTCCATTTCTTCTCACCCTTTCACAGGAGATCCTCCAGGAATCTGCTGCTTCCTTTCTTGCATCATTCAATATTACCTCCCACCAAATAGTTCCATCAACATACACATGCTATTCTTTCTTGCAGTTTTAATTTTAAACTTTCTCTTTCCCTACTCTTCCTTCTGACTGGACTCATTTCTCTCTCCCTTTGCATCAGAACTCCTTGGAAAAGTTAAAAGCTACACATTCCCTCCTCCCCCACGGTTTTAACAGCTTTTGAAATCAGAGCACCCATAAAACGAATAGTTGCAATCATTTATGTGAGTCCAGCAATGATTAGTCATTTATGTGAGTCTAGCAATGATTAGTTGGAGAAGGCAATGGCACCCCGTTCGAGCACTCTTGCCTGGAAAATCCCATGGACGGAGGAGCCTGGTAGGCTGCAGTCCATGGGGTCCCTAAGAATTGGACACGACTGAGCGACTTCACTTTCACTTTTCACTCTCATGCATTGGAGGACATGGCAACCCACTCCAGTGTTCTTGCCTGGAGAGTCCCAGGGGCGGGGGAGCCTCATGGGCTGCTGTCTGTGGGGTTGCACAGAGTCGGACACGACTGAAAGCGACTTAGCAGCAGCAGCAGCAATGATTAGTAAGAGCAGGGCAAACTTGTAGCTGCTTCTGCTGGCCTTGTGAGATTGGGAGGCTCTAGTTGAACCATATGGGTCAGATAATGGGCTTTAGAGACTGAGTGGATTCAGATCCTGGTTCCCCTAATTATTAGCTGTGTGATCATGGGCAAATTTTTTTATATCTCTTAAGTCTTACTTTACTCAGCTATATAATAGGAAAATAATAAAATTACCTGAGGATTAAATTTGTTATGAAAATTAAATTAGATAATGTTTGTTAAGTGTTTAGCAGAGTGCCTATTACATGGAACTCAATAGAGTTGTTTTCATCCTCATTTCATCCTCATCCTCATGATAATACACCGTCTTATGTGCACATTAAAACACATGGACTATAATGGGCCATTTTGGAATGATCGATAGAGGGTTTGATTCACATTATATAACAGGCAGGGCAACATTTCACTGTTTGCCCCATCCTCTTTTGGTGAAAATACCTGCCATTCAGTTGTGACATAATCACAGTGTTAACAACCTAGAAAGGAACACCAGAATATTGTAAAAGGCAAAGTCTATATTTTATCCTAAGCAATCTTTTGAAAATTAAAATGTGATTATCTGTCAAAACAATAGTTTGCATCTTTTAATTCCTGCTCTATTTTTTGACAGAATGTTTTAATTATTGTTTTCTTTCCTCTTTTCTTCTGTTTCTATTGATTTGTTGCCAGTTTAATTGTGCCACTAGGACCTCCCAGTTCTCAGTGAGTTGCCCTTAGGGAATTATGTCTGCTTCATTGTTTTAAAGTAAACCAGATCTCCAAATACCTACAAAACAAAATCAGAATTTGAAGGGATTGTTTTTGAATGAGGAAAAAACTAGGAGGAATAAGTAATAAGACACAATATTCAAGGTATAAAAAGTTTAAAAGAGCGAGCCACAGTTAGTAACTTTAGATCTAAAAGAATGATTATTATTAATAACTGTACTATAGGTGTATCCATTTAAAGCAGGGGAGCAATGAAATAACAGATTTTAAAAGATCTTTTTGTTTTGGGTTACAAGCCAAATTATTTTTTCTACTTGTATTAGAAGAGCAGTGTTTGGATGAGTACAGTGTTCAGATAGATGATAACAAAAAATCAAGGGTACCATCAGTAAATTCGTGTGCTCAGTTGATTCTTAGTTTATTGAAAATTTTCAGTTGTCTTTAGGGTGCACATTTAGGAGAAGGAATTTTTAAATGTCAGTAAAAGGTGAAGAAGACATCAATTATCATTTTTATGATTGACCTGGTAAGAAAAGAAAAGAGGTGTTCAAGTCATAATGGCCAAGTCTATGTGAAAACACCATGGATGATCACAGTATTGTTTCTGTGTGAGTACTGGCTCCACCATCATGTGAACCGTGAGCAAATTACTTGACTTTCCCTTTTGCTACTAGAAAATGGGGATAATTTTAGAACCTTCCTTATAGGGTTGATGTGAAAATTAGGTGATAATGCCTATAAAGCATATATGTTTTCAGTCCCTATTAGTTGCTGTTATAATAGTGCTATGAAGCTAAGATTCAGTGCAGACCCTCCTCAATGAATATACATATAAACACCTCCCCTTCAGAAGAAGCAAAAACTAGTGTACAGAGTATTGCAGAGTGACCTGGCTGGAAGCTTTGGCTGGAGTTTGGTGTCTTGGTCTGAGCATGTTCTCTTGTTTTGTCCCATGGACCAAATGGCATCCTGGAGACACTGTGATTGCTCAGGTGGGATATGACCATGGGCTAGATACAAGTGTCATACCAATAATAATCTCAGTGAGTTTGTTTTGTTTTGTTTTGTTTTAGAAATTTAACTTGATGAGTATAGTGAGGCAGTGGTATAATATCGTATTTTTATATGATTTTTACCATGACCCATAGTCAAAATAGTACTAATTTTATGAGGTGTCTGTTACTTCCCCTCTTCTCTTCCCTTCTCTCCTGTCCTATTTCATTTTTTCAAAAAAATACAGGTACACTTCATTTTACTGCACTTTACTTTGTTGAGGCTTTGCAGATACTACATTTTTTAAAAACTGAAATTTTTGGCAATCTTGATGAGCATTTCCCCAACAGCATTTGAAAAATTGCTCACTTCATCTCTGTGTCACATATTGGTGAATCTCACAATACTTCAAACATTTTCATTAGTATTATACTTGTTATGGTGACTGTGATCAGTGATTTTTAATGTAACAATTGTAATTGTTTTGGAGGCGCCACAAACTGTGCCTATATAAGACAGCAAATTTAATTGTAAAATGTTGTGTGTGTTTTGACTATGCCAGTGACCTATTATTCTCCCATATATTTCCCTCTTCTTGGACCTCCCTATACTCTGGAGACAATAATAATGAAATTAGGCCAATTAATAACCCTACAATGGCCTCTAAGTGAACAGAAAGTTCAGGCATTTCTCAGTTAAAATCAAAAGCTAGAAATGATTAAGCTTTGTGAGGAAGACATGTCTAAAGCTGAGACAGACTGAAAGCCAGGCCTTTTGCACCTAACAGTTAGCCAAGCTGTGATGCAAAGGAAAAGTTCTTGAAAAAAATGAAAAGTGCTAGTCCAGTGACATGAAAGATAAGAAAAAAGAACAGCTTTGTTGCTGATATGGAGGTTAGAGGTCTGGATAGAAGATCAAACTAGCCACCAATTCCCTTAAGTCAAAGCATAGTCCAGACCAAAGCCCTACGTCTCTTCAATTATGTGAAGGCTGAAAGAGGTAAGGAAGGTGCAGAAGAAAAATCTGAAGCCAACAGAGTTTGGTTCATGAGATTTAAGGAAAGAAGCCATCTCTATAACAGAGAGTGCAAGGTGAAGGAGCAAGTGCTGATGTAGAAGCTGCAGCAAGTTTTCCAGAAGACATAGTGAAGATAATTAAGAAAGGTGGTTACACTAAAAAACAGATTTTCAGTGTAGATGTAACAGCCTCATATTGGAGGAAGATGCTATCTAGGACTTTCATAGCTAGAGAAGTCAGTGTTTGGCTTCAAAGTTTAAAAGGACAATCTGACTCTCTTGTTAGGGTTAATGCATTTGGTGGCTTTAAATTGAAACCAGTGCTTAATATGGTTTACTGAGTGATTTTTTAAGCTCACTGTTACTTCTCAGAAAACAAAAAAAAGATTCCTTTTATATTCATGTCAATGTATGGCAAAACCAATACAGTATTATAAAGCAAAATAAAGTAAAAGTAAAAATTAAAAAAAATAAACTGCTTAAGAGAAATGCAAAAAAAAATAATAAAAAATAAAATATTACTGCTTATTGAAAATGTAACCAAACACCCAAGAGCTCTGATGGAGATTCATTTTTTTCATGCCTACTAACACAACATCCATTCTGTAGCCCATGTATCACAGAGTAATTTCTACTTTCAAGTCTTATTACTCAAGATATACATTTCATAAGGCCATAGTTGTGTTAGATAGTGATTCCTCTGATGGGTCTGAGCAAAATAAACTGAAAATCTGGAAAGAGTTCACCATTCTAGATGTCATTAAGAATATTCATTATTCATTGGAAGAGGTCAAAATATCAACAATAACAGGAATTTGGAAGAAGTTGATTTCCAACCCTCCTGGATGACTTTGAAAGGTATCAAGACTTCAGTGGAGGAAGTAACTGTAGATGTGCTGGAAAGAGCAAGAAAAATAGGCTTAGAAGTGGGACCTGAAGATATAATTGAATTGCTGTGATCTTAAAAGACGCTTATTCCTTGGAAGGAAAGTTATGACCAACCTAGACAGCATATTAAAAAGCAGAGACATTACTTTGCCAACAAAGGTCCGTCTAGTCAAACATATGGTTTCTCCAGTAGTCATGTATGGATGTGAGAGTTGGATTATAAAGAAAGCTGAGTGCCGAAGAATTGATGCTTTTGAGCTGTGGTGTTGGAGAAGACTCTTGAGAGTCCCTTGGACTGCAAAGAGATGCAACAAGTCCATCCTAAAGGAGATCAGTCCTGGGTGTTCATTGGAAGCACTGATGTTGAAGCTGAAACTCCAATACTTTGACCATCCTGATGCGAAGAGCTGACTCAGTAGAAAAGACCCTGATGCTGGGAAAGATTGAGGGCAGGAGGAGAAGGGGACAACAGAGGATGAGATGGTTGGATGGCCTCACTGACTCAATGGACGTGAGTTTGGGTAAACTCCGGGAGTTGGTGATGGACAGGGAGGCCTGGCGTGCTGCAGTTCATGGTATCGCAAAGAGTCAGACATGACTGAGCAACTGAACTGAACATGATAAAACATGAATGGATGAGAAACTGTTTCTTACGGATGAGCAAAGAAAGTATTTTCTTGAGATGAAATCTAGTCTTGGTGAAGTGCTGTGAAGATTGTTGAAATGACAACATAGGATCTAGAGCAGTACATAAGCTTAGTTGATAAAGCAGTGGCAGAGTTTTACAGAACTGACTAATTTTGAAAGAAGTTCTACTATGGTTGAAATGCTATCAAACAGCATTGCATGTTACAGAGAAATAATTCATGAAAGGAAGAATTAATCAAAGAGAGAAATCTCATTGTCATCTTTTTTTAGGGTAATTGCTACTGCCCCAACCTTCAGCAACTACCATGCTAATCAGTCAATAGCCATCAATATCTAGGCAAGGTCATTATCCAGCAGAAAGATTGTGATTCACTCAATGTTCAGATGATGGTTAGTATTTTTTAGCAGCAAAGTATTTTTAAAATTATGTACACTTTTCAGACATATAGTATAGTGCAAATGTAACTTTCCAATGTATTGGGAAACCAAAAAGAAATGTGTGACTCACTTCATTGTGATATTCACTTTATTGCAGTGATCTGAAACCAAACCCACCATATCTTCAATATGTGCCTGTTTTCGGTTTCACCAAATTGATTTCACCTCCCTACCCCAACCCCACTAAAGGATCTCAACCTGCAGTTTGAAAAACATACCATAATGAACACTATTTTCTACTGATTTCCTCAGGTCATCTTTGTTCCTTTATTCATTTTTTCAGCAACTTTGTAATTCCATCTCTAGATGAAGTTGTTGCTTTATATGATGTTGTTTAGTTGCTAAGTCATGTCCAACTCTTTTGTGACCCCATCGACTGTACCCCTCCAAGCTCCTCTGTCCATGGTCTTTCCCAGGCAAGAATACTGGAGTGGGTTGCCACTTCCTTCTCCAGGAGATCTGCCTGACCCAGGGATCACACTCACGTCTTCTGCATTGCAGGTAGGTTCTTTACCACTGATCCACCGGGGAAGCCGACTGTTATATGATGGAAGAGTTTTATTGTCAGGAATGAGTTTCTAAGCTGAGTGAAAATTTTGTTAAGTATAGATTTTCAGAGCATGTTGAGATGTAACCTCAGAAGCACAGAATTTGAAAGTAGTGAGGGTCTTTTTAAAGTTGAGGGTCAGGCCATACCATATTGATGCTTCCCCAGAGGATTTCACAATATCTCAGATACCGGCTTGGACTTCCTGTACCTGAGCGGAGTCACTGACATGAAACACCTTTAGATGACTGACCTGGGGCTCTTCATGTCCTCCTTCAACCCCTTTGAATCTGCATAGCCTCTATTACTGCTCCTTGCAGTGTTCTATCAAAGTTACTTACTTGAGAAGGAGGAGGTGGGAGGAGAGGCTGGAATCTGCTGATTATAGCAGCATCTCATAGCTAGAGATGTTCAAACCTGCAAGATAAAGAAGTCTTGTGTGTTCCTCAGTGCTGACAAGTATAATACCAATAGGATTGGTTGAGAAGCTGGCATTAGGGCATCAACCTCAGTGTAGCTTATGTGTGAAGATGGTCAAAACCCAGAGAGATATCGCTGTCTCTTCACATAATCCTGTATACCATTTTTGTACATCATATCTCTTTAGTGAGATCGTAACTCCTGAAAGTAGTAATGTTTATGTTTTGTCTCCCTCTACAGAGGCATGTGCACTATTCATATTCAGTCCTCATGGACTGAAGGAACAATATGCTAAATATTTTCCAGTCTGCTATTTAATTTAGCTGTAATGTAAAATTCTCCCCCCTCCCCGCCTCCAGAACCTGAGCTAATTAAACTAGATTTTAAAAATGTCCGAAAGAAATGTAGAAAAGCTGACCGCTTGTGGATATGCATATTAGTTGGTTATTTGGAGGAACAGGGCTGTTTGAAGTCTTTCTGATGACATGAATAGAATGTGTGAAACTTGTAAGCATTCGAACAATTCATAAAACTTTAAATATCTTGGCAATTTCATTTTCAGAATTACAGAGATGTTGAGGGAAACTTCTATCATAACTGAATGCTTTTTATAATGAGAGTATTACATATTTATAGCCAGGAATAACAGGAAAAAAATACTTTCCTTTGGAAAAGAAAAAATGTGAAAGATAGCACAGTTAATACAAATATGGCCAAAAACGACAGATCTTAAAATAAGTCTTATTTATCATTGGTGATGAGAGAAACTTAACGACAAGTGGGGCAAATTCTTCACCAGACTTTTGTTCTTTCCTTAGCAGTATCAAAGTGACTACAATAGAAGAATGGATTAGGATTCAAGCTCCCTTTTCAAAATCTTTGAATAGTTTTCAAAAAGGGCCAGTTTGCAAACATAGTTCAGGAAGGAAGTAAACTTGCCCCTGAGCTTAAACTTTGTATGCCAAATTGCAGTAAAGATCATGTTTTATGATAGAGTTAACATAAATACATGAACCACAGGGGTTCTGGGGGGTGGGGGGAAGGACCAGAGAATGAAGATGTGACTGCAGGAACAGGTCTTCAGGTTTTATTTTCCTCATTTGGTTGAGTCCACTTACCTCTAATGATTCTTTAAATAAAAGGGAAGTGACTCCTTTCCTTTAGTTTCCTCTGAACTAAAGAGAAAAATGTAAGGCTTTGAAAAAGACCTCTCGTCTGTGGGCTTCATTTAAAGCAAAACAAGAGCAGACTCTAGCTATAATTTCATAAAGGACAGTGGTAGTCATACCACCCAAAGAATGGGTGACTCACCAATTGTACAGATACAACATACACTAGAAACTATTGATGAGCTAGGGCCAACTGCAGGTGAAAGATGGAACCCTACTCCCAGCACAAATGCTGTCAACTGCCTTGTGGTTTGAAGAGTGATTCAGAAGAGCCTTAGATGAAAGACAAAGTGGCCATTTGAATACTGGCAAACTAGAAGCCTGAGCTCCTTGGGAACTTTGGGCTTGCCAGGTGGTCACTTTGGCATTTTAGGAAATGGGTGAGAGTGTGTATATAAAATCTGTGACTGTAGCTACCAGAATAATAAGAGGTTTCCAGAGTTCATTCATCCATCAAACGTAAACTGAGTCCCTGCTCTGGGGATTATATTTGTTTAACTGATGGGCAAAGACAGAAGCCTAGATCCTTATTGGATATCTTTAAATGCCTGAAGTTTGAAGCACTCTTCTTCCCCGTTCTCTTTCCCCAACTTCCTTGTTCTCCAATTAATCCCTCTCCAACTCTACACACCAGCTTCTAACTCCCAACTCATGATTCAGTTTTCAGCTTCAATGTGACTTCCATAGAACAGCTTCCACACCCCTCCACCCCATCCTTCCCCAAAATTTGGCTGGATTCTTCTGGTACACTATGTCATTACTCTCCTTCCCAACACTTACCACAGCATCAAATAAATCTGTGTAATTATTTGTTTAAAGTCTGCCTTCTCCGCTGGACAGAAAGTTCCATGAAGGCAAGGACCAGCCTGTCCTATTCCCCGTGTCCTAATGGCCTAAACAGTGTGCCAACTGCAGAGCAGATTAAGACACTTAGAGAACCTACTGCCTCCTAGACCATTCCTTGGCAAGTAAGAGAGAGGAGAAATTGTATTTTTGCGTATGCCATGATGTTTTAAATCAAAGCGGTGGCAAATTTGCACGTGTGAATGTAATATTGGATAGGAAAAGAGATGAAAAGCTTTATCTTAATGCAGAATCTGTTTAAATGCTTCTCTTTGGTACGGAAGGATTTTTTTGTATGGGTGCTGTCACTGAAGCTAACCACCTGTGTGGAAATTCAGAGAACTACTTTTGGATTTTAGGATCTTTCTGATTGTTAAATTCTGGACACACAGCTGTTGCTTTGCTACAAATCTACCTGGGAACTAGTGTGTCTACCAAGTTATCTGTCTCCTTATGTGGTAATTTGCCCAGATTCACATAAGTAGTCAGTGGGAGAGCTGAGATTCCAACTCAGGTCTGACTGATTCCCAGGTCTACCACTCTCTTTCATAGCAGGCAGGAGGAGTGGCAGAAGGGAGGGGAAAAAGAGGAGAGGAGAGAAAGTGGAGTCATGGTTTCTACCTTTGTGAGATTGGTTTGTATGTCTGAGGCTGTACTGTAAATGTACACCCCAAGATCTGGGTTCCTAATCACTATACTTTCATTTACTCATTCATACAGTTGATACTTATTGAGCGTGTATGGGTGGTAGGCATTGAGTTACTGAGGTAAAGAAACTCCAGCTTGTGGCCTTGAGCAACTCAAGGTCCAGTGGTGATGACACACAGAACTGCAAGATGGCAGTCCAACCTGGTCACTGCCACGACAGAAATAAGAATGGAGCCCTGAAGGTCTAGTACAGGTCTAGTACTCTGGGTCTCCACAAGTAAATTTGAGAGTAATAATTCTTGATTCTAGAACAATTATAGGTTCTTTAGTGAAAAAAAAAATCTTATATCATTTTTGAGATATCCCTTGAATGTACTCAACTATAGAAATACTGCTTTATGTTCATAGAACAGGCACATATGCTGCATGTCTACATTGAGATTCTTGTACTAGAAAATGCACCCATACAAAAAATCCTTCCGTACCAAAGAGAAGCATTTAAGCAGACTCTGCATTAAGATAAAGCTTTTCATCTCTCTTCCTATCCAATATTACATTCACACGTGCAAATTTGCCACCACTTTGATTTAAAACATCATGGCATATGCAAAAATAAAATTTCTCCTCTCTCTTACTTGCCAAGGAATGGTTTTAAATGTGTTCTCTGATCTACCTTCTCAATCATGTGCTCTCTACTGCAAGTCCCATCTCAACAGATGGCACCTCCATCCTTCCGGTTGCTTAGGGATCTTTAACTCCTTTTCCTCAAGCCCTTCATTCATCTGATAGGAAATTTCATTCAGTATGCTAAAAAGATATCCTGTATCTACTCTCATCCTGATCATCTTGGTAGGTGCTGCCACCATCCCTTGCTCAGATAGTAACAGCCTCCTCACTAATCACCCTGCTTCTGCCCTTGCCCACTCACTTGCTCCAGCAGTCAGAGTGGTGCTTTTATAACTCTCCAGTGGCTTTCTGTTTCACCCAGGGTACAAAACAAAGAATCCAGACAGGTCATGAAAGCTCTAAAGGACCATTCCTGTCCCCTTTCTGGCCTCAGCCCTAACTCCCTCTTTCTCCATATCTAGCCATATCTCTATTGGCCACATCTTGATTTTGTTTTGTCTGTCATGCTCCTGCCAGACCGTTGACTCCCAATGGTGTTTTATTTTTTTCCCCCAGTAGGGGTCTTTTGACTATTTTGGTTGTTACAACTGGGATATTTTTGATATTTTTGGTTGTTGCATGTTGACATTTTTGGTTGTTAGGGGTGTATATTACTTGCATCTAGTGGGCACAAGCCAGGGAGGCTGCTGACCATCCTGTAATGCACTGGGCAGCCCCTACCACAGAGAATTATCTAGCCCATAGTATCAACAGGACTGAGGTTGAGAAGCTGGCTTATCCACATGTCTGACTGCTTCATCTCCTTGAGCTCTGGACTCAGATGTCACTCTTTCAATGACTTTTTTTCTGATCATCCTGTTTAAAGGTACTCCCAATATACTCCTGATCCCCTTTATTCTACTTAACATTTTCCTTTTCATGACCCTTGTCATGGGCTCACATACTCTGTGATTTGCTCTTGCTTATTGCTTATCTTCTGGGAGAAGGCAATGGCACCCCACTCCAGTACTCTTGCCTGGAAAACTATGGACAGAGGAGCCTGGTGGGCTGCAGTCCATGGGGTCGCTAAGAGTCAGACACGGCTCAGTGACTTCACTTTCACTTTTCACTTTCATGCATTGGAGAAGGAAATGACAACCCACTCCAGTGTTCTTGCCTGGAGAATCCCAGGGACAAAGGAGCCTGGTGGGCTGCCTTCTATGGGGTCGCACAGAGTCGGACATGACTGAAGCGACTTAGCAGCAGCAGCATTGATTATCTTCTGGCTGCCCAGTTGAATTATAAACATGAAAGCAAGTGTACTTGTCAGCCTTGTTTCCTAATGTAGCCCAGAGGAGTCCCCAGCAAAAGCAAGCCCTCAATATATTTTGCTTCATAAACAAATTTAATCCTCGTGCATGAAAGACTAGTAGTGGAAATTTGATAAAGTAGGAATTTTTTGACCCTCACTTGCAGCTCAATATCCTCCTTAGGAGTACTTTAAAAGGAAATAATCATCTCATCAGAACTATCAGTTTGTATCATCTATTGAGGAACAGTTTGAAATTCTGGGTTTAAGGGTTTGGTAACCTTTTATTTTGTATTTTTTACTTCAAGTATTGATATTATCGAAATACTTTTGAAATAATTAGAATAATATCACCAAGAAGCTCTGTATTTTGTTTTTCTCCAGGGATAAATGAAAGATGTCCGTTCAGGAGGTTTCCTTTCTTTGTAACTATCAGAAACATTTACTTAGCAATTTCATAATTTGTAGCCTTTCATTGACTAAATAATGCTCAAAAAACGGACAGTAGAGAATATTGTTTTTTAGACTCAAAATAAAGAGAAAGACCTTTTATCTTCCCAGTGCTATTTTTCAGGCATTAATACAAATTTAGATTTTAGTGTTTGGTCCCTCTCAGCTTGAAATATTTCCAGACGTAATGAATTGGTTATTTCCTCTAAAAGTTCAATAGCCGTGATTCCCAGGTCTTTATACTGGTTTACATTTGATTTTTTTTTTTCTTATTTTCACTCTGTGCTGAGTTTGCTTTTATTGGAAGATGGTTTTTACTAAACAGATACCAGTTGAGTATAATTTTTGGCCCTCAGGGGTCTATGTAGCCTGCTGTTTTTTCTAGAGCAATATTTGTCTCTCTGGAGAGAAAAGGTTCAAAAAATATTGCTTATTCTCACAATTTTGCAAATGTTTGCCTTCAGATCTCATCATTCCCCTCCTCCCAACCTGTTTCTATTCACAACACAATGTGAAGGTTGCTCATTACACAAGGAGTCTGGAAGTCCAGTACAAGGAAACTACCCATTTTCAAGTAAATTATAGGTTTTGAGATGATAGAAATTTGTTGTCTGGGCACACACTCTGGTTCTTTTCCTTCCTTCCAAACATGTAATACCGATTTTCTGTTTAAAGGGTGTTCACTCTGTGTATGTCTCTCTTACACCAAATGAAACAAAAACGTGGGAATCATTGTTGCCTTTGTTCTGATGGCACAGTAAGGTCAGTTGCGACACGAGGGAGGGAAACTGGCAAACAGCTTTTACCTTTTAAGTACAGTTTTCAGAATAAATCTTCAGGCAAATGCTCTGGAGACATCTTCACAAATGCCTTGTGATCTTCAGCTGGACGGTCAAGTTATTTTTCCCTTTCCCCCTCCACTTTTAAACATCAGCAGCTCTATTGCTTTTGCACAAAATAAACAGCCAGTGTTTTTGCTGGAGGTATGAGTGGGTAGGCTATAGAATCAGTAATTGCAGATCATTTCCATTATGATTTCTCTTTTCTACATTAAATAAACACCTCGGCAGGCAAAGTCTCTATTTTCATGATTTGAATGTATCTAAATGAATTGTTAACTTTATAGGGGCTCCCAACAGATCCAGGAGATAACGATGAACAATTTTAATCTTAAGATTTGTCTTCATTTTTTTTACCTTCTTTCATTTATAAAGTAAATTTATTCTTGACCAGGATTGGTAAGAACAGTTATTTTCAAATATTGAAATGATTTAAAATTTTCATTATCTGAAAATCATAGGCCTGGGAGATAAGTCCCAGACTTCCTATGGTCAATTTTATTTGCAGAAAAAAAAATAGAGCTAAAGTTTCACATGGATGATTAAGAAGTGGATAGTTAGAATGTACATGCATTATACAGACATATGGATGCCTTCCTCAAACTGATAATAACCAGTATTTTCTTGTCTCTTGGAAGACAAACTACTCACTTGATACATGTGCTAAAGTATTTTTACATCTTCTACATAACAGAGTGTCATGAATACATTATTAATACATGTATGATCCAGTGACCCATGCACGTGCAATTAAAATTGTTCTTAAGAGTTTCTAAATGTTCAATTTTTCTGAAATAAACTGCAATTTAAATCATGCAAAATGAGCATTCAACAATAATAAAAAGACATAAAACACATCAGATTATCATTCTAGAAGGACTCTAGCATACCAATACAGACTTCCAGTTGACAATAGTACACACATGGCAATTGTATAATTGAGTGAGCATGAGGCTGAGATATGCAAGGAAAAGTTTTTGCCAGGCTGCAGACAAGAACCAAGTGGAAGACACTCAGCTATTTGTCATAACCAGTGACCTTAAAGGAAAAAACGTGATCATAGGTTCGTTTCCCCAAATGCTACACTATCTTGATGATTCACAGGGGGAAGTACAAGTTTTAAAAATGGCTTATGTTCAGGAACAAAAATCAGGTCTCTTCTCTGTTCCTATGGTGATATATTCCAGAAATTAAGAGTTGGTTCTCTGTCTGATCTGTCCACAGATGCATGGTTTCTTTCTTTAACCAGCTGTAGCTAATTGCATGAGGGCCGCCTCTTGTGCTGAACATGAAAAGGAAACCTGTAATTTATTGCAATAGACCATACCATTTCTGCTGTACAACTGCCTTTTCTGTTATGTCAGTGAGTGTATTTCTTATGGTACACTGGCAGCTCAGAGACTGGAAAACAGCATTAGTTGGAGAGAGAGAGGAGAGACAAGGGTTTTAGAATCCCTTCAAGTACTTTACACAGAACTCAATAAAAGAATAAACTAGAAACAGAAATTCCTTTTGCAATCTGCCACGGGGAAATTTTTGTCTGCTATTGTTTACACGTAACTCTTTGAATCAACTACATTGACTTAAGAAGATACAAATATGGGTGACATGCCGCTTAGTATTAGTTTCTATTGAGCAACCCTCCTCACGTGCCTGGAGGAGTGGTCGGGGAGACCTTCACTGTACATAGAGCGAGGTACCCCACACATCCTTCATACCCCTCATGGTTTCAAAGGGCTCAAAAGTTCAGTCAGGTATAAAATAGGCACAAAATAACTGGGCCTGATATTTATGAACCAGATCTGTCCACCAAGGTGTTTACTAGAAATTTAGTTCCTAATGAACTAGACTCTGCCCTGCCTTAAGGCCCACTTGTAAATGCTTGTCAAAGTGGTGCCCTTCTTTTGTTGAGTGGAAATTCAAATTAAAAGACATGCTATTTTGCAGGAGTGGAAAGAAACAAGTTGAGAAAGTGCCGTGTATGTTTTCCAGTTGACTCACAGCCCCCTCAATAGTCCTTTTGTGTGAGGGTGGCAAGTTTTCCCCTGAAGCTCTGACAAGTGTCAAGAAGGGAGCCCTGGGGATGCTGATTCCCAGACAGTGGGCATGGAAGCTCCACAAGGGTCTCCAAACATAGCTGTTCTCATGATGTGGTGGCACACAGTCCCTGTTGTCACACAATTTGGCTGACTTAAACCCCTGTCCCATCATGTCAATAGTTTGGGGAAGATTCCAATTAATCACGGAATCCCTAAGGGCCATCTATCTGCCCATCTGCCTATGACTGGCTCTCCAGATGCTCCCTGGAATCGTTTCCAATCTGGGTTACTTCTCAGTACCATTTGAATCAATTAAAAATACCCAGTTTGGCTTGTATGGCTTGAGAAGCAAATCCTGCTACATGTTTTTTCCTGTACATTGTTAGGCAATGATAGCACTAAGGAAATTGGTAAATTATGTATATGTAAGCTATTAAGACTGGAGAAGGGAATGGCAAACCACTTTAGTATTCTTGCCTTGGGAACCCCATGAACAGTATGAACAGGCAAAATGATAGGATACTGAAAGAGAAACTCCCCAGGTCGGCAAGTGCCCATTATGCTACTGGAGAACAGTTGGAGAAATAACTCCAGAAAGAATGAAGGGGTGGGGCCAAAGCAAAAACAATACCCAGCTGTGGATGTGACTGGTGATAGAAGCAAGGTCTGATGCTGTAAAGAGCAGTATTGCATAGGAACCAATCACAATGGTGTGATCACTCACCTAGAGCCAGACATCCTGGAGGTGAAGTCAAATGGGCCTTAGAAAGCATCACTATGAACAAAGTTAGTGGAGGTGAACGAATTCCAGTTGAGCTGTTTCAAATCCTGGAAGATGATGCTGTGCAAGTGCTGCACTCAATATGTCAGCAAATTTGGAAAACTCAGCAATGGCCACAGGACTGGAAAAGGTCAGTTTTCATTCCCATCCAAAGAAAGGCAATGCCAAAGAATGCTCAAATTACCGCACAATTGCAGTCATCTCACATGCTAGTAAAGTAATGCTCAAAATTCTGCAAGACAGGCTTCAGCAGTACATGAACCTAGAACTTCCAGATGTTCAAGCTGGTTTTAGAAAAGGCAGAGGAACCAGAGGTCAAATTGCCATCATCCACTGGATCATGGAAAAAGCAAGAGAGTTCCGGAAAAACATCTATTTCTGCTTTATTGACTATGCCAAAGCCTTTGAGTATGGATCACAATAAACTGTGGAAAATTCTGAAAGAGATGGGAATACCAGACCACCTGACCTGCCTCTTGAGAAGCCTATATGCAGGTCAGGAAACAACAGTTAGAACTGGACATGGAATAACAGACTGGTTCCAAATAGGAAAACGAGTACGTCAAGGCTGTATATTGTCACCCTGCTTATTTAACTTCTATGCAGAGTACATCATGAGAAACGCTGGGCTGGAAGAAGCACAAGCTGGAATCAAGATTGCTGGAAGAAATATCAATCACCTCAGATATGCAGATGATACCACCCTTATGGCATAAAGTGAAGAGGAACTAGAAAGCCTCTTGATGAAAGCGAAGGAGGGGAGTGAAAAAGTTGGCTTAAAGCTCAGCATTCAGAAAACTAAGATCATGGCATCTGGTCCCATAACTTCATGGCAAATAGATTGGGAAACAGTGGAGGCAGTGGCTGACTTTATTTTTTTGGGCTCCAAAATCACTGCAGATGGTGATTGTAGCCATGAAATTAAAAGACGCTTCCTCCTTGGAAGAAAAGTTATGACCAACCTTGACAGCATATTTAAAAGCAGAGACATTACATTGCCAACAAACATCCGTCTAGTCAAGGCTATGGTTTTTCCAGTGGTCATGTATGGATGTGAGAGTTGGACTGTGAAGAAAGCTGAACGCTGAAGAATTGATGCTTTTGAACTGTGGTGTTGGAGAAGACTCTTGAGAGTCCCTTGGACTGCAAGGAGATCCAAGCAGTCCAATCTGAAGGAGATCAATCCTGGGTGTTCTTTGGAAGGACTGATGCAAAAGCTGAAACTCCATTACTTTGGCTATTTCATGTGAAGTGTTGACTCATTGGAAAAGACCCTGATGCTGGGAGGGATTGGGGGCAGGAGGAGAAGGGGACGACAGAGGATCAGATGGTTGGATGACATCACCGACTCAAAGGACATGACTGAGTAAACTCCGGGAGTTGATGATGGACCGGGAGGCCTGGCGTGCTGCAATTCATGGGGTCGCAAAGAGCTGGGCACTACTGAGCGACTGAACTGGAACTGGAAGCTATTAAGAAATAACTGAACAACATATTAGAGTGTGTTTAAGAGAAAAATGCCATTGAACTGTACATACATAATATGAATCAAATATGCATGTGTATATACAGGGATGTATATATACCTATATATATGCATACATTACATTGCAGCAATCAGTGATGGTTAATCAGATGAATGTTTGCTAACTGGAAAAATATAATATGATTGTGTACATCCCAATTCACATGATACCTATTTTTCATTCTTTGTGGAAATAAGGAATAGAGAAGGGACTTTTCAAAAACCTCAAAAAGTGAATAGTGACCAGTTTTCCAACCACAGCCCTCACAAACAAACTTCTGTTTTTTATTTCCTATACTACTTTTCCATAGGGAAGTTGTCCCTTCCATTCCACAGGAGAGAAAAGAAAACCAGACCCATCTTACAAAATTACACAACTTGAACTATGACAGTATAAACCTTTAAGTTATAGAAAGTCTAGAATTGTTTTAATATTACTAAATTCTTTTCATTTTCAAGCTCTTTTGGCTAGAAACACAATGTTTCTGCTCTAGAAAAGTTAGAGAAAAAATACACTATACTACATGATTCTTAAAATCTGCACTATAAGTTAAAAAATATTTATCAACCCTTTGAAAATTAACACTACACACTTTTCAAATATACTCTCAGAGAGGCTTTTCAGGAATTGGTTTTAACACAAGACTTCAAAAATTTGAACTATACTTGATTAAATTGTACTTAATTCAAGAATGTATTTAGTTGTTAAGATTATTAATGGAATTTGTTAGTTTTCAGGGTTTGTGAAAATGCGTTACATTCTTAATGTTGGGGTTCTTGAAATGATTGTTTAGTCCAGAACTAAATATAGTTCTGAGGTAGATTAATCTATGAATATCCATTCATTCTCAAGGCTGAAACAAAAAAAAATTATACCTTGATATGAAGAAGTTTCAGGTTTATTTGGAAGCCA
This sequence comes from Oryx dammah, assembly GCF_014754425.2. Taxonomy (NCBI): domain Eukaryota; kingdom Metazoa; phylum Chordata; class Mammalia; order Artiodactyla; family Bovidae; genus Oryx; species Oryx dammah. The sequence continues at coordinate 31,717,036 of NW_024070188.1, forward strand.
GGAGTGACCCACCCAAATGCATGGGAGTGTAGAATAAAGTTCTCTGTTCGGAGGTATAAGATTTAGTTGCTGTGGGTCAGCAGCAGAAGAGAAATTTACCTTGGAATGCTGTCATCAAGGAAAGTTTCATGATGGATTGGAGTATTATAGCCCCTAATATTGCCTGAAAGTTCGGTGACCTTGGAGTCAGATTGGTTTCCTGAAGGCAGTATGCATCCTATCAACTGTTTATTTGTGAGAATTTGTCAAAGGACTAATGGCTTTATATAACTGGGAGAGAGAAACAGTAGAAAGAAGCAAGAGAATTGAAGAGATATTTTTTGAGCCCTCATAAACCAGACACTGGGCTGGAAGCTCTGCTTCTATGTATTATGCCCTTGAGTGAGTGAAGTCGCTCAGTCGTGTCCGACTCTTTGCGACCCTGTGGACTGTAGCCTACCAGGCTCCTCCATCCATGGGATTCTCCAGGCAAGAGTACTGGAGTGGGGTGCCATTTCCTTAACGTTCACAATGATCCAGTTCATGCTCAGCCGCTCAGTCATGTCTAACTCTTAGAGACCCCATCAACTGTAACCCGCCAGGCTCCTCTGTCCATGGAATTCTTCAGGCAAGGATGCTGCATTGGGATGCCATTTCCTCCTCCAGTGGATCTTCCCAGCCCAGAGATCAAACCTGCATCTCTTGTGTGACCCAGTAAGATAGTTTATTACTCTTATTCTACAGATGAGGACACCAATGCTTGGGGTGACTTATGATATTGCTCATGGTCACAGCTAATAACTGTTAGAGTCAAGATTTGAACCTAAATAAGTTTCATTCCAAATTCCATACTCCTTCGTCTATAGCTACTGCTCTTAGCTAAGTCAACTTGGCAGACTCTTTTTGAAAATTTTTATCCTTTGCAGTAGAGAAGAATCATTAAATATATAGCAAATATAACTTAATTTCTTTAGTTTGGTCCAACTTTCTACATGAATTCATTCATAAAATCCTTAGACTAAAATCCTTCTTTGGATTGTATGTTTTGATTTGGAGTTCTGAAAATATGGTATCTTTCCTATTAAAAAAAAATGTCCTAATGTGCACTAAGCAAGAGATAATGAGAGTGTGTATACAGAGAAGGCAGTTTAATTACAGAAAATTGTGGGGAGAACATCCTGAAGAGAGAGGTGACTCAGCATCCAGGCTCAGCCTGGCTACTCTGTTTCTAAATGACCTAAACCTAAAAAGAGAGAGGTTCGCTCTCTTTATTTACTTTTAATTATCTCTGCTTGCTTCTTTTCTACACCATAAGACTGTACAGAAGTCATCAGACAAACTCAATTTGCCTCATACCCATGAAGAATTGTTATAGAATAGTAATAAAGTAGTTTTGTTTATAATCTCAGAAAAAATATTGCTGTAATCGATGCTGACTTTGACTGATGCTCTGATCTTAGTAAGATTAATCTCAGCAGATTTTGGTTTGAATTACAATATCAGTCCTTTGAGTTTTTGCTGCCTTCTAGTTTATGTGACAGAAATAAATATTTTCTGAATTTTATTTTATTTTTGGGTAGGAAGACTACCCCTCAAAGTGCCATAGTAGCATCAGCTGGATACCAGGCAGTTGGATTAGGGTGTCATAGACAAATATACTATATATATATGTGTGTGTTTGTATATATATACATAATAACTGTAACTGACTGACTGAAGTTGCTCAGTCATGTCCGACTCTTTGCGATCCCGTGGACTGTAGCTTACCAGGCATCTCCATCCATGGGATTCTCCAGGCAAGAATACTGGAGTGGGTTACCATTTCCTTCTCCAGGGGATCTTCCCAACCCAGGGATTGAACCTGGGTCTCATATACATAATAGGGTAGTATATAAAATAGACTTCACTGGTGGCTCAGATGGTAAAGAATCTGCCTGTAATGAAGGAGACCTGGGTTTGATCCCTGGGTTGGGAAGATACCCTGGAAAAAGGAATGGCAACCCACTGTGGTATTCTTGCCTGGAGAATTCCCCAGATGGAGGAGCCTGGTGGGCTACAGCTCATGGGGTTGCAAAGAGTCAGACATGACTATGCCACTAATGTCATACAAATCTGGAAACCAGTCAGCCAATGATCTCATTGGGCTGACACTTGAAAGCAAGGCTTCCTATCCTGAATGCAAATAAAATATCAGGCAAATTTATAGCTTGAGTTGGCTATATGAGGATGAGTGAGGTACAAACATTCAAACTTTTCTGTGAGTTATTTATCTTTAGGTAATTTTGGGGTTGGGGGGTTCAGGCACAGCATATGTGAATACAGATTTACACATTTTAAGTTGGACGTAACTACAATAACCTGGATAGATAAGGATCAGTGGCCACTGACAGTCACAGGTGGGGAAATGTATGTGGAAGGTGGCACTTACAGGCACCAGGCAACCCTGCCCACATCAAAGTCCTGAGCGCACTTTGATTTCATAGCCCTTTCCATTGCCCTTTTATGTTTCTGTGACAAAGGTTTCTGTGGTTAAAATCAGATAGAGTATCTGCCACTCGCCCATTGAGGATCAGGTGCCCAGAACCTTAAAGCAGTATAAATAACGCTGGAGTACCAGTGAGCTGCTTCTGTTTGTCAATGGTCCACACCAATGTCTCTCACCAAGATACTGTGTGTAAAAAAAACGTTCAGAGCTATACTGATTTATGTTTGAAATAAGTCATAATCATCTTTCAAGGAAAAAGGTTGTGTTTTTTTTTCCTTGACATAACTGCTGTGTCTCCTTTGTTTCTCCCTCCCACACCCTTTGCAATGCCATATTTTCCTTTGTGCTTGTGTGATGTACACCTCTGGCATGCTGGCTGAGTGTTTTCATGTGGTGGAGGAAACTCCCAGATTCCAAGATGGCCCTTCCTTGTAATTTTGACCCGTTTATGAAGTAGTGTTCTTGCCAGACATAAAACAAAGCAACACATGGAGGTGAAGAAAATACAGACAGTGGGTCAGAGTAAATGAATGCACTGATGATTAATCCAGACTTTATTTTCATCAAACACATTCCTTATTTCTGTTTAGGATACAAACTCAAACCTATGGCTGGATCTACTAGTTTTTCAAAGGGGAAGACAAAGGTATTAGCTTTGGTGGCCAATTTTTACCATTGTTCTTGAGGTGAGAAAAAACACTATTACATTTAAGTTATAATATATCCTAAAAAGAAACAACTCCTAACCATTCACAAAACTTCATGGCCTCATCCAGTCATTTTCAAACTTTACATATCTTTCATTTCACCATATGATGGAAAAGTTTCTGAAATCCTATCATGATGAGAACAAAGTCTCACTTTTATGGAAGGATAGTATGTAGTATACTATAAGATACATATTATAGTATACTATTCTGTGACTCAGTGTTAAAAAATCTGCCTGCCCAACCAGGAGATGTGTGTTCAATCCCTGGGTTGGAAAGATCCCCTGGAAAAGGAAATGACAACCCTCTCTAGTATTCTTGCCTGGAAAATCCCATGGACAGGGGAGCCTGTGGGCTAAGTCCATGGTGTTGCAAAGAGTTGGACATGAGCTATTGACAAAGCAACAATAACAGCAATTCTATTGATCACGTATGTTAAACTTTAAGGACCTCAAAATTAGAAGTTTTGGGAAGAAGATTTGATGTGCATATCTTTTCACCAAGAAAAATAGAAATCAGAAGAAACATCTAGTGTCCAAGGTTACAGTCCCATTTCAAAAACTCTCATCTGAAGATGGCAAATGCATTTTGGTCCAATTTTCTGTCATTACTACATATCCCACCTAGACAACAGGTCCATGCAGCTGCAGACTACCAGCTGAAAGCTAACCAGTACACGTGCTTTCCAGCCAGAAAGAGTTTCCCAAATGCTCATGCCATGCCGTACTAGACTGTCATATTCTGGAAAGTTCACTGGAGCCTGAGAAGGATATCTTCAATCTTAGGCTGTCACCAGGCTTTTCATTCAACTCAGTGACTAGCATGTGTTGAAGGGAGTCTCTGTGTGTGTGTGTGTGTGTGTATTAGGTGAGGGGTGAAGTTGGTGCTAAGGTTTGCCTTAAATGCAAATGCTAGGTTAAAACCTTCCTGACCATCCTTGATTCTTCTTGTATCAGACTTTGGTGGGACAAGGTATGTGATACTCTATACCAACCAAGGTAAATGGCAAGATTTTTCAAAGCTTTGAAGGAAGCAGAGGAAAAACAATACCATGTCAAGTAAAGAAATAATTACATAATTTGGATTTCCAACCAGTTAAAAAAAAGTCAAGTGATTATAAGCCCCCATCCTGTATGTTAACTTTTCTGAATCTGACCCCTAACTCACTTCCCAAATAATGGCTATACTGCCGTGTGTACACAGTATATACTCTGCCTCCTTTCAAAGAATTAAGCTTCATTCTTCCTGTAGTGACAGTGCAATGGGGCAATAATTGTCAAGTGGAAGTCTGTGGTGCTTTGCTGCTAATTAGGATCACCTGGAGAGACTTTCTAAACTAGACATGTCCACCCTCCTTTTAATCAGAGGAATGAATTTCCCTGCTCCTATTTAATAAGATGTAGGAGAAGGCAATGGCAGCCCACTCCAGTACTCTTGCCTGGAAAATCCCATGGATGGAGGAGTCTGGTAGGCTGTAGTCCATGGGGTTGTGAAGAGTCGGACACGGCTGAGTGACTTCACTTTCACTTGTCACTTTCATGCATTGGAGAAGGCAATGGCAACCCACTCTGGTGTTCTTGCCTGGAGAATCCCAGGGATGGGGGAGCCTGGTGGGCTGCCGTCTATGGGGTCGCACAGAGTCGGACACGACTGAAGCGACTTAGCAGCAGCAGCGGTATCATACCCTCCTACACAAAGTTCTCATCTTTATACATACTGCCTTATTTTTACTATTATGAATCAGAACAAGAAGACTTGTTTCGATAACCAATTTCAGAAGGGCCCTTTTTGGAGATTTCCAAAGAATCTTAGAAATATTTAATAAATTGTTGAGAAGTGGCTATGCTTTCCTTTCTTTCATTTACTTGTTTTTGTTATTGTTGTAAGGTTCCTTGTAGTAAGAACAGCCCCCAGAGACCAAGTTGTTGGCCATTTGCTAACTTTGAAGCCAATTCTTAGCTTCCTCCATCTTTTAGGCTATTGTTTTAAGACTTCTTGGCACTTGCCATTTAAAATGTTTGAATTTTGCCTTTGGGGAGCTCTACCTTTTGTTCTTCCAAAAGTTTGATTAAATGATGACCTCATTCAAAGGCAACTGAAATTAACCCTAAGTTTAAAAAATTCTAAGAAATAAAATATTTTCTTGTGTCGGGAGACATTCTTCTTTCACCTGGTCCTCTGTCAAAATCTCTAGCTACCTGGATGCTTTGTCACATGTCCTTTCTCATCTGACATATCATATGTTTGTTTATTGGTTTATTGTACATTCCTCCCACTCAGCCCACTGGAATGTAATCTCTTTGAAAACAAGGACTGTGTTTTTCTCTTTGTCTATTAAAATGGAATCTGGCACATTCTGAGTGTTTTCTAAGTACTTGTTGAATACTTGAACATTCAGCAAAGCAAGGATAAGTGTAAGAATTTATTTTTCTCTCCTGAAAGAAAGACAAAGAATATCAGCTCTGGTGGCAAGTCTGTTGCTAGAGTATTAATTTAGCCTTTCAAATAATTTTAAGAATTATTAAAAACTATATGGCTCTAGAGAATTAGGCCTGATTTTCTAGCAAAGTAATCAAATTTCTACCCCTGGATAACTATTGTCCTTTATGGTAGTACTCTTGAAAGAACATATATCTTTTCAAGTAAAGCTCAGAATATTTGGGTAACATCTCTTTGAAATCTCCTTAATGGCTATTTGTTAGCTATGCAACCAAATTAACCCCACTGCTTTAAAAACACATTATTTAATTAATTTTTGAGTAGATAACATACTTACAGGAATATTATTTAGATTATTTAGAATATTATTTAGATTCCAATATTTAAGAGTGTTTCAGATACCTTTCTTTTTGATTTCTAGTTCAATCCCATAGTAGTCAGAGAACATAATTTGTATCATTCAAATTCCTTTAAGTTTAGTTAGATTTGTTTTACACCCTAACTATAATCTCTTTTAATAAATATTCTGCTTGCACTTTAAAAAAAAAAAGGTGTGCTTTTCTGCTGATGGTTAGTGTTCTGCAACGTTGCTCGAGTCAGTTTGGTTGAAAGTGTTGTTTAAATCTTCTCTACCATTACAGATGTTTTGCCAATTTGTTCTACCTGTTACTGAGAGAAGGTTTAGAAGAAAATTCTGGTTGTAACTGTAGATTTTATGATTTCTTACTGCAGTCTTATCAGTTTTTACTTCATGTATTTGGAGTCTTTTTAGATGCAGAAACATTTAAAATATATTACATGATAAATTCTATAGTACAAGGTATTTTTGCTTTAAGTAGTCATTTTTCAAGGAGATTTAAAAATTGAGCAAGTCTTTTGTGTTTAGCTGCATGGTACCATTTCATTACTCACCATTCTCTGGGTAGATTTAGATTCCCATTTTTAATTATTTTCTTTCTGCCTAAATGATTTTTTTTAACATTTTTTACAGTACATGTCTGTTAGTGATAAATTCTGTTTCTGTTTGCCTGAAAAAGTCTTTTTTTTTTCCACATTTGTTTTTGAAAAATATTGCTAGGTTTAGAATTCTAGGTGCCCTTTTTTTTCTTTCAGTACTTTAAAGATATTGCTATACTATCTTCTGACTTGCATTGTTTCTTTAAAAAAAGACTGCTGTATATTAAATTCATTCTGAGTGCTTTTAAGATTTTTCTCTTTATCACTGGTACTAAGCAATTTGATTATGATGCTCTTCATAGCTTTATTTATGTTTCTTGCATTTGGGGAATTATTAGATATGTGTGTTTATAGTTTCATCATATTTTGAAATGTTCAACCATTGTTTATTCAAATTCCTGTTTTATTCTCCTGTTTATCTCTATTAGGGGTACCAATTATATGTATATTTGGTGGATGCCCTTTTACTTTTATTTTTTCAGAGTTCTTTCTATGTCTAATTTTGGATAGTTTTTATATTTATGTCTTTAAGTTCACTAATCATTTCTTCTGTGTCTAATTTGCTGTTAATCTCATTCAGGATATCTTTTATCTCAGAAATACATTTTTCATTTTCAGAAGTTTGATTTAATCTCTTCCATGCTTCCCATGTTTCTACTTAACCTTCTTAATCTTTTCTCCAGCTTGCTAAACAAAATGAATAATTTATAATAATTGTTTTAATATCCTTGCCTACTAACTTTATTAGCTGCATTATTTCCAGGTTAGTTTCAATTGATTTACCTTTCTCATCATTATGAATCATATTTTCCTGCTTCTTTGTATGCTTGGTAATTATTGATCAGGTGTTAGACATTGTGAATTTTATTTTGTAATGTACTTGTTTTTATATTTGTATAAATATTTGTGAGCTTTCTTCTAGGGCACAGTTAAATTACCTGGGAAAAGTTTGGATATTTCGGGAATCTGGATTTTAAGCTTTATAGACAGAGCAGCATTTATTTTAGGGCTAATATTTTCCAGTATTAAAGCCATAGCCTTCTGAATACTTTACCTGATGTCTTTTGAATTATGAGTTTTTTCTACTCTGGATAATGAAATCAGAAGCTATTCCAGGTCTTGTGTGAACTCCAAGAAATGGTTCCTTCAATCCTTTTGGAAGATGGCTTTCTCCAGCCTTAGTTTCCCTATCTATCTTTTTATGCATCTCTCTGTCTCTCTCTCTCTAGCTCTCTCCTCTTCGTAACACAAAAACAACTAAAAGCAAGACTGACTGATTAGTTTGCGACTGCTTCCCTCCTATGTCCTGATGTCCTTGTCCCTGGAAACATCTACCTCAACCTTCAAACCCACAAGTCAGCATTTCCTGTTCTTGTTTTTAACTTTATTCGGTGGATTATTTCAAATTAGTAGCTCCATCCTGCTTGTAAGATTTTGATTCCTGCAGAAAAGTTTGCATTTCCCTCCTTTTCCCTAAATTCTTGACAAATTTTCTTGGGATTGAGATTCAGAAAAACATAAATTATCTAAGAAATGCCAGGAAGGAATTCCATCACTATTTCATACTCTCCCTTGCAGTTAAACTTGGTCATGTGACTAAGTATATGAGTAGAAGGAAATTGTGCAACTTCATTTCAAAAGAGGAAGCCATTTGCTCTGGCCTTTCTTAGGGTTGTGAGGATGATAAGCCAGCTGAGATAATGCTGGTGAGTCCAGTCTACTACAAATGTCCAGGCTGCAAGGTAGACAGAACTTGAGTCCCTGGATAGCCTTGTGGAACAGTTTCCCTGAAATCCCGGAGTGTTTTATTTCTGGAAAGTTTTATAGGAAAGAAAATTTATTTATATATGGTTTGGATTCTCTTTGATGTAACAGCTTAGACTCTAATACAATAGGCATATTAAATTCATTTATAGTTATCATTATGATGGATAAATTTGATCTTAGATCTGTCATACTATTTTATGCTTTTTATTTTTTATAATTAAAGAAATTTACTTATTTTCTTTGCTTCATGTATATGGTATAATTTTTCAGGAAGATTTGTATTTTCTTTTTCCACTGATTACCTTTGTAGCAATATTCTGGTTTTCTTTTTCCTCTCACAATATTTTGGGTGTCATTTCTATTTCTTCAAAATATTTACATTCTATTTTCTAACAGTTAAATATAGTAAATGTTTGCTCTCTGTTCAACTGTCATATTTTTCCTGGCGATCCTTTGGTTGGCTATTGTTCATCTCTAATAGTATCCTCAATAAGGGCTCATGGTAAAAATATTCCTTGAGTTCTTTCCTGTTGAAAACTGTTTGTCTGCCTCCTTTATATTTTCTGGTACATAAAATATATACTTTATACTTTTTATATTTTTTTCCCTTGAGCATCTGTAAATTTATTCAACTCAGAATATTGATATAAAGAACTCAACCATTTTTGCCCCCAAATGCTGTTATAATTTAGACCCACTTTCTCAGAGACTATAGCATTTACAAAGTGATAATGAGAAAGGATAGAGAAATCATATTTGGTTTTGGATATACTTGTCATTGACTTGTATCTTTAAAAATTACATAAAGACAGAACACTGCCTCAGGGAGGATGAGAAACACAGATAATAAGAATGTAGTCTATACCTGTAATTCATGTGTATATACCTTTAAAGATAAAAGAAGAAAATGTTTATAATGTCATTATACTAACCAAGGATATAATTTAAAACTCTCACACCTTTATTGTTCAAGTGAGTCTATTTATTGTTAGAACAGTGACCCAGGAGGGAGGTCATGTGGACAAAGATTAAACCATTTACTATGTTTCTTTCATTTACATAGTAGGGAGATGGTGGACCTCATATATTGCTTCAAGTTTCTTGCAAATTCTTTGAGGTAAACCAACTAAAATAGTTTTACATTTGATGCTGACATATGCATAATTAGCCATGGATAATTCAGAGTATTTATAATTAATGACATTTCCTCTACAGTAAAGCTGAGATGGCCAAAGACAGTCATTTCATCATAAGTGGCAGAAATTTCAATCAGTCCTTATAAAAATCTTCTATTTTTAACTTGGATTTCAAATTTCATCATTGCCATGTAAAATGTTGTGTGTCTTCTGAGAGTATTTCTATATGCAGCTCTTTGCTGTTCCTTTTCTTTTTATTTACTCAACAGATCATTTATTGGGTCCCTACTATATGTCATGCAGAGAATCAGGAGTGTACCAAAGTCAGACAAAGTCCTGGTTCTCCTGGAGTTTATATTCTAGGGTGGAAGGTAGATAGACAAGCAGACAATAAACCAACCAGCCAGATACCACATTTTTATTAGAAACAATAAGCGTTAGTAGGGATAGAGCTATGGAAGAAGGAGTGCTGCTTCAGATAAGGGGGTCAGAGAAGGTTTCTCTGAAGGAATGAGCAGAATCCTAAATGTGAATAGCTGAGGAACTGTGCTTCTGGCAGAGAGAAGTCTAACAGCAAATACCCACACTAGGAACATGCTTAGGTGTTCTGGGAATAGCAAGGAGGCTGCAGAACCTGAGGAAGCCCATGTCGTAGGAGAGCTCATGGAAGAAGGTGGTGGAGATTTTACAGGATCTTGTAGGTCTTCCCAGGTGCCTCTGCAGTGAAGAGCCCACCCGCAGCGCAGGAGATGCAGGAAACAGGGGTTTGATCTTTGGGTCAGGAAGGTCCACTAGGTGAGGCAGGGCAACCCACTCCAGTATTCTTGCCAGGAAAATCCCATGGGTGGAAGAGTCTGGCAGACTACACTCCATAGGGTTGCAAAGAGCTGGACATGACTGAAGTGACTGAGCATAGGGCATGACTGGTGCCATGGGCTTTGATCTATGGCAACAATGGATTTGTACCTATGAAAAGACAGTGAGTAGAAGGGTGCTAGGGTGCCATGATTTAGTTTGAATTTTAAAAGAATTCCTAACTGGGACTCCCCTGGTTGCCCAGTGGCTAAGACTCCATACTCCCAATGCAGAGGAGGCCTGGATTCAATCTCTGGTCAGGGACCTAGATCCCATAAAAATCCTGCATGTCACATTGAAGATCCCACATGTTGCAACTAGGACCTGGCACAGCCAAATAAAGAAATATTTTAAAAAGGATCCCTGACTGCCATGCAGAGAACTGACTTTAGGGAGTCTGAGTGGAAGCCTAGAGACCAGTTAGAAGGCTATTGCAATAATCTGGGACAAAGGTGAGGGTGGATTGGCCAAAGATGGTTGAGAGAAGAGGTGGTGGGCATTGCTTAGATATAGATCATATTTTGAAGGTTAGAGCCAATACATTATGCTGTTAGATTGAATGTAGTTATATGAGAGGAAAACTGTCTGGGTTAGTTTCAGCGTTCAACCTAAGTACATGGCTGAATGATGGAACCACTTATTGAGAAGGGTAATATGGGAGAAAGTGTTGGGTGGCATGGCTTGAATGAGTTCAGTTATGAAATATTAAAGTAAGATGCACAACTAGATGCCAAAGTGGAAAGGTTGAGTAGGCAGTTTAACATGCAAGCCAGAATTCAATGGAGGGTTCAAGACTGGAGATAATAATCTGGACATTTCTTCACATATGTTCTATCTGAAGCTATAAGACAGGACAAGGTCATGTGAGATGTGAATTGAGGTGCAAAAGAAGTATGAGGATTGAGCCCTGGGGCATGTCAACTTCCAGAAATAGGGAGGAGGAAGAGTCTCAACATGAAAGACTGAGAGGAGAGGGAAACCCAGGAGGATAGTGAAACAAGCCAAATGAGGAAAAGGCTGAAAGAAGTCAGAAGCAGGCTTTAGAAGTTTCAAGCTCGTTTGCACCACGGTTATGAAAGGTGCTATTCTTAGAGGAAGCTGAGTGAAGGGTACACAGGAACTCTCTGAACTATTTTTGCAACCTCTGTGTGAGTCTAAATGTATTTGAAAGTAGACATTTAAAAAATGGTTCAAGACAGTTTCCAGAAGAGTGGCAAGCAAATGCCGTTGAGAAGTCAGTGAAGGAGAGGACTTGGAATTGAGTGTTCCATCTGGACATCATTGGCTTTACTAAGAGCGATGGCATGGAGTGGTGAGGACAAAAGCTTGATGTGAGTGTTTTCAAGGGAGGATGGGAAGTGAAGATGCCAGGACAAGGAGTGGAGACGATTCTTTAGAGGAGCTTTACTACAGAGAGCAGAGAAATACTGTGGTAGACAGAAGTGTGAATAGGGCCAGAAGAACATCTTAAAACATAGTTGAAAGTTGAACTTCCTGCCACTTAAATTCTTATATTTCATTAGCCACTGCCTCTTGTGATACTTTAAATCACTTTGCTCTGATAGTTCTGCATTTTCTCTTGCCACTGATGAGTTTGCTTTTTTTTTTTTTTTCATTACCACTGCTCCTGCCCTTTAAAATGAGTTCCCTTGGCTATCTATCACTTGTAGAAGTTTATGTCATTCAAAATGTCTGTCATGTTCTATCTTTCCAGAGACTGTTTTCTGCCCGAAGAAAATATAGAACTAATTCTACTAACAATTTTAGAACTGTAAGAACATTGTAATATTTGTGCAAAATTGAGATTCAGATGTGTGTGCATCTGTGTGTGCCTGTGTGTGTATTTAGTGGTTAATCAACAAAATTCACTTAGGAAGTTTCATGGAAAGCAAGTGGCCCCAGGTGTTGTGAGGATACAAAAGAAATGGAACATGTGTAACGCTATGTTGCCTCTTGTCTTTGGAAGTCTGAGCACTCTAGTTAGCTGTGGTTATGGCCTAACCTAATGGGCTGACTCATTTCTGTGGCTGCTTTATAATTTTGTATCTCAAAGGACCACAGATTCTAAATACTCCTTGTTGTCTCCTTGAACATCTCCTGCCAACGTTTGTAACTGAAGTCAAATAGGCATGGCAGGGCAATGCTTTTAACTGACAGCACACGCAGCATTTGGGTAAATGTAGAGCAGGGAAATACAGACTTCCCCTGTCCCAGTTGCTTGTCAGATTCAGCAGTAACAAAAGGCAAACCCTGAGTTTCACAAAGCACTTTAAACAGGGCAAACAGGCCTCTAAGCCAATGGTTTAATTACAGTATAGGGCATTCATTGTGGCAAACCGTGCTTAGAATTTCAAACCACTCCATGTGCTTCTCGATAAAAAGGAAAGCGCACCCAAAAACCCACAAAGCTTCTCACACCCTGCAAAACCAATGATGTCACAGGACAATGTTCTGTTTGTTTGGCTTTTGAGTTTTCCAATCATCCCAATTTAATAAGAATTTACCAAAGTTTGAGGGACTCTTTTATACCTTTTTCTTATCTTTTAGTCAACCTGCCTGGCTGTCGCCTTGCCCGCACGCCCTCCTCTTTATTAGGGTTTTTTGCTGGGAGGAGTTTTAGGTATGCATTTCTGATCTTATCATTTCACCATTTTAAGACCCACTACCACCATCAGTCCAAAGCCTCTGCAAACCATGATTTCTTTCTTTATTTCCCCTCTACAAGCAGCCGCTCTTGAGTACTTATATGTCTTTGTATGTGCCTACAGACTTGAGTATTGTGTGTATGCTTGTGTTTTTAATTTGCATAAATGGTTTTGTTCTATCAATTTCATTCTTTAATTTACATTTTAAAAATTGAAGTATAGTTGATTTACAATATTATATTAACTTCAGGTGTACAACATAGTGATTCAGTATTTTTGCATGTTTGTAATTTTTGCAAATCTGATGGGTACGAGTTATCTCTTTTACATTTATCTTATTACTATTTCCATTGAAAAACTCCTTGTATATGTGCTAGTCACTCAGTTTTCCTCTCTGTGAACTGTCAATCTTCCCGTCCCTTCTCTTTCCTGTTAGATTTCCTATATTTTCTTACTGATTCTTAGGGTTGTGTGAGTATCTAGTGATAAATACCTTTTTGGTATTAGAGAAAATGATTATTTGCCAGATTTATGCCCATTGTCCTTATTAATAGGACCTTCTTTCTCTCTCAAATATGTTCTTAATTTAGAGGTTGCAAATAGCTTCTCCCAGTCTGTGACTCTTCTCTTGATGTAATCATTGGTGTTTTAACAGTTAAATCCATTAACTTTTTGCCATATGGTTTGTGCTTTTGAGGTCTTTTAAACAAGTCTGTTTTTTAAATCCAGTTTAATGTTGTTGAATATTTAGACTTATCCAGCTATTTACCATTTCAGGTCATGCTATACTGAACATCCCTTGACACTTCTTTGCTCCTATGTGTGAGGATATTCACTAAGTTATGTGTCTCTGTGGCTGAGACTGCTGTGTACTAAACAATTCCTGTCTCCTTTCCCTCTATACAGTCTATGGCTGGAATATATTTCATATATGGTTGGGATATATATTCCATAGTTCCTATTATATTTGTTAGCTGGGTGGCACGTGACTGGCTTCTGGACAGTAGAATGTGGGTAGAAACGATATATGATGTTTCCAGGATTGACTCATGAAAACTTCCCATAAAGGATTCTCTAGTGTTTTCTCTTTCTTTGCCAGCTTTCTGATTAGACACAGAGGATGAAGTGGAGAACCCAACTCTGGGTGTCGCCACAGGATGGAAACACCTTAGGTCCTTGAATCACTAGACGGAAGGCCATCACTGAATTCTAGATTGGGATTTATGTGAGAACAGAAAAAAATTTTCCATTCATCACCTACTAAAGTTCTGACGTTGTTTTATACTAGTGTGTTAATTTCCTAGAACTGCCATAAAAAAGAGAATGCCACAGACTGGATGGCTTAAATAGAAATTTATTTTCCCAAAATTTTGGCAGCTGAAAGTCCAAAATAAGGTGTTGGCACAAGTTTAGTTTTTCCTGAGACCTTTCTTCTCGGCTTGTACATGGCTGCCTTCTTACCATGTCCACATATAGCCTTTCCTCTGTGCATGAACATCCCTGGTGTCTTTCAGTGGGTATCCAGATTTCCTTTTCTTACAAGGATATTAGTCAGATTGAATTAGGATGGTCTATTTATCTTCATTTATACTGAATTATTTCTTTAAGGAAATTTCCTCCAAATGAAATTACATTCTAAGGTACTGGCAATTAGGTCTTCAACATATGAGTTTTGAGGGGGACACTATTCTGTACATATCAAGCAGCTAGCGGTATTTATGTTGACCAATATTACTAAGCAGTGGTATTACTAGATTCTGGGAACTTTGTAAGATACTGCAAAATTGCTCTCCACAATACTAACTTACACTCTCCACCTTTGTGCATAATAATTCTTATCTTTACATTTTTTACCTTCTTTTGGTTTGGTCAGACTTTTCCATTTTCCCCAGTCTGATGGGTATGAAATCTTTTGCTGGCCCTTTACTTTCTACTTTTACATAGTATTTCCTTTTCAGTGTATAATACTTAACGTTTTGATTCCCTTTTATTCTATTTGAGATCCTTTGTCTTTTAATTACCAAAGTCATTTATATTTCTTATAACATTTACATTTATCATAATCATGGTTTTAATAGGACTTATTAATGCTATCTTATTTCTTGTTTTTATTACCTAAACTTTTGTTGTTTTTCTTCTTTCCCTTATTTTCCTCTTTTTGTCCCTACTCCCATCAATTTCCCAGCTACCATTCTGGAAATGTTTAGATTTTTATTCTAATTATTGTGTACTCATTTTTCTTATTTTCTCTGTGTGTCTGTGTGTGTGTGTATGGGCATGCACATGTTGAGAATTGCATATAGAGACACAGGTTGTTTACTCAGACTTATTTGCCATATCACACAGTTTCCTTTTGTATCTAGTTCTCTTTTTCTTGAAATATATCCTTCATATGTATTTTCAGACTGTTTTTGTGTGGTAAACAATTTTGTGTGTCATAAGTATAAAAATTTTTTATTTTGCTCTTATAAGTAAACAGTAATTTATTGGATTATATATTCTAGTTTCATAGGTCTTTCAACACCAAAAAAAAAAAAAAAAAAATCTCTCCACTGTCCTCTTGCAACCAGGGATGCTACTGAGAAGTTTTATGTTAATATGATTCTTATTTCTTGGGTAGGTGAGATCCTTTATTCTATGGAAGCTTTTAGAACGTTTTTCTTTAATGTTCTTAAATGTTACTATTTGTGTTTCTAGGTGTGGCTTATTGTTCTTCTATACTTGTTGTTATTCTATGAGACTGCAATCTCAGATATATTTTTCTTTAATAAATTCTGGGCCATTAGTTCTTCGAATGTTTTGATCATTTTGTTCTTTTTTCTTCTTGGGATTTCAATTTTATAAATGCTGATATTTCAACTTCTTTTCCCATATTTCCTTTCTTTTTTCTTATCCTTTCTCATATCTCTTTGTTATTCTCTGATGACTAATGTATCCTTTATCTTGAGCTTGCAAATTCCTAACTCATACTTCAGTATCACCCAGCTGTATATCTAAGCCATTAAGGACAATAAAATCAATACATTTTCATATCCTGTAACTATAATTGATTCCTCTTTATAACTGCTTTTTCCTTATACATGTTTACAATATCTTTCTTTGATAATATTTATTTTGGCTTTAGAATTTTGTGTTTCTGCTGCATTATGATAAATAAAAAGTATACAGGTTGGAAAGGATGGAAAGGAAGAAGTAAAATTTTCCTTTTATTTAAAGGGTATTATCATCTATACAGAAAATCTATACAGTAGTCTCCTAAAAAGAGTACTAAGTAATAAGTGCATTTGTAAAAGTTGCAATACAAAAGGTCAATATACAAAAAAAGAATATATATAATATAATAATAGTATACACATATATAATAATATATACACATATGTTTCTATATACTAGCAATGAACAATCAGCAACTTAAAATTTAAAAAAATACCATATAAACTGCATCAAAATATTTAAAATACTTAGGGATAAATCTGATAGAAGTGTGTACAACTTGAAAACTATAGAACATTACTATAAAAACTATAATAGAAGAATTAAATATAAGAGAGATATAATATGTTCTACATAGGGAATTGGAGAAGGAAATGGCAATCCACTCCAGTATCCTTGCCTGAAAAATCCCATGGACAGAGGAACCTGGTGGGCTACAGTCCATGAAGTCACAAGAGTTGGGTATGACTTAGTGATAAACTACCACAACATTGGAAATATCAATATTATTAATATATCATTTCTTTTTAAATTAATCTATAGATTCAATGCAACCAATCAAAATAATATCAAACTTACTTCCAGAAATTGAAATTTTTTTAATTTTATTTTTTTAGTTGAAGTCTAGTTGATTTACAATGTTGTAGCATCTCTGCCGTACAGCAAAGCAACTCAGTTATCACATAGAGATATTCATTTATTTAATATTTATTTACTATTCTTTTCCATTATGGTTTGGGTGCATGCGTGCTCAGTTGTGTCTGACTCTGGGTGACATCATGGACTATAGCCCACCAGCCTCTTCAGTCCATGCAATTTCCCACTTCATTTATGCTTGCCATTTTACTTCAATTATGGTTTATCACAGGATACTGAATACATCTTCCTGTGCTATACAGTTGGACCTTGTTGTTTATCCTGCCTATATATAATAGTTTTCATCTTCTGATTCCAAACTTCCAGTCCTTCCCTCCCCTAACCCCTTCCCCCTTGGTAACCACAAGTCTGAGTCTGTTTCTGTTTTGTGGATAGGTTCATTTGTGCATATTTTAGATTCCACATGTAAGTGATATCGTATGGTATTTGCCTTTCTCTTTCTGACTTACTTCACTTAGTACACATGTACCATCAAGTTTTGGCAAATATATCAAGAAAATTCAGAGTAGAATAATAATTTTTTCAACAAATGGTACTGGAACAATTAATCATATGCAAAAAAGAAACTCTACCCTTACCTCAAAGGCTTCCCTGGTGGCTCAGATGGTAGAGACTCTGCCGGCAATGCAGGAAACCTGGGTTTGATCCCAGGGTCAGGAGGATCCCCTGGAGAAGGGAATGGCAACCCATTCCAATATTCTTCCCTGGAGAGTCCCATGGGCAAATGAGCCTGGCAGGCTACAGTCCATGGGGTTGCAAATAGTTGGACACAACTAAGCAGCTGACTCTTTAACCTTTACCTCATACATAATAAATACAAAAATGAACTCAAAATGGATTTTAAATGTAAAACCCCAAATGATGAAACATATACGTGTTTTCTATAAGATTTTCTTATAGGATAAAAAGAGATAATCTTAATAACTTGGAAATTGGCAAAGATTTCTTAAATACTATACCAAAAGAAGATGTGTAAAACTTAAATATGTAAATTAGAATTTACCTGAAATTTTTTTTTTACGTTTTCCCTGTAAAATCATTGTTACAAAAATGAAGGTGACACAGATTGCAAAAAAAGAAAAAAGAAAAAGGCGAAATACATAACTGACAAAGAACCTATATCTAGAATATACAATGTTGCTCAGTCACTAAGTCATGCCTGACTCTTTGAGACTCCATAGACTACAGCTCACCAGGCCTCCCTATCCTTCACCATCTCCGGGAGTCCACCCAATAAAATGAATCTATACATTCATATATAATGGATATATAATGAAGTCTTACAATTTGATAAGAAGACAACCCAAGTTTTTAAATGAAAAAAAGATCTAAACAGATAGTTCATCAAAGAAGATGTAAAGATAGGAAATAAGCACATGAAAAGATGCTCAACATTGCCCGTTATTAGAGAATTGCATATCAAAACTACAATGAGATATCACCTCACACCAGTCAGAATAGCCATCATCAAAAAGTTTACAAACAAAAAATGCTGGAGAAGGTACGAAGAAAAGGAAAAGTTCTTGCACTGTTGGTGGGAATGTAAATTGATACAGCCACTATGGAAGATGGTATGGAGACTCCTTAAAAAGCTAGGAGTAAAACCACCATATGACTCAGCAATCCCACTCCTAGGCATATACTCAGATCAATTCAGTTCAGTCAGTTCAGTTGCTCAGTCGTGTCTGACTCTTTGCGACCCCATGGACTGCAGCACGCCAGGCCTCCCTGTCCATCACCAATTCCCAGAGCCTACTCAAACTCATGTCCATTGAGTCAGTGATGCCATCAATCCATCTCATCCTCTGTCATCCCCTTCTCCTCCTGCCTTCAATCTTTCCTAGCATCAGGGTCTTTTCAAATGAGTCAGTTCTTGGCATCAAGTAGCCAGAGTATTGGAGTTTCAGCTTCAGCATCAGTTCTTCCAATGAATACTCAGGACGGATTTCCTTTAGGATGGATTGGTTGGATGTCCTTGCTGTCCAAGGGACTCTCAAGAGTCTTCTCCAACACCATAGTTCAAAAGCATCAGTTCTTTGGCACTCAACTTTCTTTAACTCACTCCAGTGTTCTTGCCTGGAGAATCCCGAGGATGGAGGAGCCTGGTGGGCTGCCGTCTATGGGGTCGCACAGAATTGGACACGACTGAAGTGACTTAGCAGCAGCAGCAGCTTTCTTTATAGTCCAACTCTCACATCAATACATGACTACTGGAAAAGCCATAGCTTTGACTAGATGGACCTTTGTTGACAAAGTAATGTCTCTGCTTTTTAACAAGCTGTCTAGGTTGGTCATAACTTTTCTTCCAAGGAGCAAGCATCTTTTAATTTCATGGCTGCAGTCACCATCTGCAGTGATTTTGGAGCCACCCAAAATAAAGTCTGACACTGTTTCCACTGTTTCCCCATCTATTTGCTATGAAGTGATGGTACCAGATGCCATGATCTTAGTTTTCTGAATGTTGAGTTTTAAGCCAACTTTTTCACTCTTCTGTTTCACTTTCAAGAGGCTCTTTAGTTCTTTGTCACTTTCTGCCATAAGGGTGGTGTCATCTGCATATCTGAGGTTATTGATATTTCTCCCGGCAATCTTGATTCTAGCTTGTGCTTCATCCAGTCCAGCATTTCTCATGATGTACTCCTATATAAGTTAAATAGGCAGGGTGACAGTATACAGCCTTGATGCACTCTTTTCTCGATTTGGAACCAGTCCATTGTTTCATGTTCAGTTCTAACTGTTGCTTCTTGACCTGAATACAGATTTCATAGGAGGCAGGTCAGCTGGTCTGGTATTCCCATCTCTTTCAGAATTTTTTTCCACAGTTTGTTGTGATCCACACAGTCAAAGGCTTTGGCATAGTCAATAAAGGCAAAATAGACGTTTTTCTGAAACTCTCTTGCTTTTTTGATGATCCAACGGATGTTGGCAATTTGATCTCTGGTTCTTCTGCCTTTTCTAAAACCAGCTTGAACATCTGGAAGTTCATGGTTCACATACTGTTGAATCCTGGCTTGGAGAATTTTGAGCATTACTTTACTAGCATGTGAGATGAGTGCAATTATGTGGTAGTTTGAGCATTCTTTGACATTGCCTTTCTTTGGGATTGGAATAAAGACTGATCTTTTCCAGTGCTATGGCCACTGCTGAGTTTTCCAAATTTGCTGGCATATTGAGTGCAACCCTTTCACAGCATTATCTTTTAGGATTTGAAATAGCTCAAGTGGAATTTCATCACCTCCACTAACTTTGTTCATATTGATGCTTCCTAAGGCCATTTGACTTTACATTCCAGGATATCTGGCTCTAAGTCAGTGATCACACCATCGTGATTATCTGGGTCATGAAGATCTTTTTTTTACAGTTCTTCTGTGTATTCTTGCCACCTCTTCTTAATATCTTCTGCTTCTGTTACGTCCATGCCATTTCTGTCATTTATCGAGCCCATCTTTGCATGAAATGTTCCCTTGGTATCTCTAATTTTCTTGCAGAGATCTCTAGTCTTTCCCATTCTATTTTTTTCTCTATTTCTTTGCACTGATCACTGAGGAAGGCTTTCTTATCTCTCCTTGTTATTCTTTGGAACTTTGCATTCAAATGGGTATATCTTTCTGTGTATACCCTAAGGAAACCAAAATTGAAAAAGATACATGTATCCTATTGTTCATTGCAGCACTATTTACAATAGCTAGAACATGGAAGCAACCTAGATGTGCATCGACAGATGAATGGATAAGGAAGTTGTCATACATATACACAATGGAATATTAAAGAAAGTGAAAGTGAAGTCGCTCAGTCATGTCCGACTCTTTGCAACCCCATGGATTGTACCCAACCATGCTCCTCCGTCCATAGGAGTTTCCAGGCAAGCGTACTGGAGTGGGTTGCCATTTCCTTTTCCAGAGGATCTTCCTAACCCAGGGATTTAACCCGGGTCTCCCACATTGTAGGCAGATGCTTTACTGAGCCATCAGGGAAGTCCTAATGGAATATTCAGTTCAGTTCAGTCACTCAGTCGTGTCTGACTCTTTGCGACCCCATGAATCGCAGCACGCCAGGCCTCCCTGTCCATCACCAACTCCCGGAGTTCACTCAGACTCACGTCCATTGAGTCAGTGATGCCATCCAGCCATCTCTTCCTTGGTCATCCCCTTCTCCTCCTGCCCCCAATCCCTCCCAGCATCAGAGTCTTTTCTAATGAGTCAACTCTTCGCATGAGGTGGCCAAAGTACTGCAGTTTCAGCTTTAGCATCATTCCCTCCAAAGAAATCCCAGGGCTGATCTCCTTCAGAATGGACTGGTTGGATCTCCTTGCAGTCCAAGGGACTCTCAAGAGTCTTCTCCAACACCACACTTCAAAAGCATCAATTCTTCGGCACTCAGCCTTCTTCACAGCCCAACTCTCACATCCATACATGACCACAGGAAAAACCATAGCCTTGACTAGGCGGACCTTAGTCAGCAAAGTAATGTCTCTACTTTTGAATATGCTGTCTAGGTTGGTCATAACTTTTCTTCCAAGGAGTAAGCATCTTTTAATTTCATGGCTGCAGTCACCATCTGCAGTGATTTTGGAGCCCCCCAAAATTACTCAGCCATAAAAAGGAATGCATTTGAGACAGTTCTAATGAGGTGGATGAACCTAGAACCTATTATACAGAGTGAAGTGAGTCAGAAGGAGAAAGATAAATATCATATTCTAACGTATATATACAGAATCTAGAAAAATGGTACTAAAGAATTTATTTATAGGACAGCCATGGAGGAGCAGACATAGAGAATAGACTTATAGACACAGGGAGAGGGGAGGAGAGGGTGAGATGTATGGCAAGAGTAAGATGGAAATTTACATTATCATATGTAAAATAGATAACAAACAGGAATTTGCTGTTTGGCTCAGGAAATTCAAACAGGGGTTCTGTATCAATCTAGAGGGATGGGATAGGAGGGAGGTTCAAATGGGAGCGGATATATGTATACCTATGCCTGATTCATGTTGAGGTTTGACAGAAAGCAACAAAATTCTATAAAGCAATTATCCTTCAATAAAAAAATAAATTTAAAAAATGGTAAAAAAAAAAAAGAGAGAACATGGTGAAGACCATACTTTAGTAAATACCCTTGAAAAACTAAAATAAAAGAACCTACAATAAAGGAGAAAAAATAAAAGATGCTCAACACCATTAATCATTAGGGAAATGCCAACTAAACTACAATGGGATAATAGTAGATAACCACTGAATTGAATAAAATTGAGAACGCTGTCTATATTCAAGTGCTGGTGGGGATGCAGAGCAAGTGAAATTCTCATGCACTGCTGGAAAACATGTAAAACGGTACAACTAGTCTGAAAAGACAGTTCCACAGTTTCTTAAAATGTTCAATATATACCTACAGTGTATTCAACCATTCCGCTCCTAGGTATTACTGACCCAATAGATATAAAAGAATGACTTGTACGTGAATCTTCATAGCAGCTTTATTTGTAATAGCAAAGATCAGGAATCACCCCAAAGTTCATCAGCAGGGGGAATGGATTAAAAAGTTGTGTTATTACTATAAATGAAATACTACCCTTCAATAAAAAGGAATGAACAATTTATATACACAGCAGCATAAATTAATTTAAAATAACCATTCTCAGTGAAACAAACTAGGCACAAAACAGTGTATTTCATATTTCCATAAAATTTGTGAAAATATAAACTGTAGTGACATAAATCAGACCAGTGGTTGCATGGGGACAGACAGTAGAAAACGAATAGGGAGGGAAATCATTAGGAAATTCTTGACAGTAATGCAAATGTCCTTTATCTTGATGTGGTAACGTTATCGTGGGTGTATAAATGTGTCAAAACTCATCAAATTGTACTCTTTAAATAGGAGTTTATTGTACACCAATAATACTTTAATTTCAGTTAAAGCTGAAAAACAAAAATAGGACAAATAAAAAAGTATTAACAGTTATAAGGCAATAGCACTTATAAAACTAAGGTTCTTTTTTCCCTCAGGGTATTTGCTAGTTTGATTTACAAATATTTTTCCCCAGTCTGTGATGTGTGTTTTTATTCTCCTAAGAGTGCCTTTCAGAGCATAGAAGTTCTTAATTTCAGTTGGCTCCAATTCACTAATTTGTTTTCTTTTATGAAATATACTTTTGGTTTCATGCCTAAGAACTCTTTGCCTAAACCAAGGTTGCAAACTTTTTTTACCCAAAATTTTCTTCAAGAAGTTTTATAGTTTTAGGTTTTACACATGGGTCTATGATTCATTTTGAGTTATTTTTATATTTGGTTTGAGATTGGATCAAAGTACCTGTTTTTGTATATGTGATCAATTTCCTAGAACAATTTGTTGAAAAGACCATTGTCTTTTGAGTTTGCATCTTTGTCAAAAATCAACTACAACATAATGTAGTTCTATTTCTGGAGTCTAATCTGAGGAACCTATCTGATCCATAGAGACTAAACAGATAGTAGCAGTCTTGGAACTTGCATCAGTTAGCCTCTGTAGGTTAGAAAGAGAAAAATTAGCTTCTAAGGTAATCAAATCGAGAGGTCAAGATCCCAAGAGGCTAAAAGTCCACTCAGAGATTTTTGCCATCTGAAAGAATTAGGAACAAACAAGCAAACAGCAACAAAAAATGTTGAGTACCCTTTCCCCACCCAAGAGAGAAAGAGTGCTGGAAAACACTGAGGCTGTCACTGAGATCCATGAAGGGCTTCACCCAGGTAAGGAAAAACCAGAAATAAAGCAACTTCAGTTTCAAGCTTAAACCCAGAAAATTATGTTAAAGCCCCTCTAGAGGAAGAAAACATCATCCAGACTCTTCACAAGTTTTCATACACAAAATCTACTTTTAATAAAATTACCAGACAAGCCAAGAAAAATGAGCAAATAGCCAAACGATAAAGAGCAAAGCTAGCCTATAGAAACAGACTCAAAGTAGATAGAAATTTCAGGATCATCAGGCATAAAATTTTAAATAATTATGGTTAAACACTCAGGAAACTAGATTACAAGTTGTAGAATTTCAGTTGAAAGTAGAATCCTAAAAATCTAATGGAAATTGTAGAATACAATAAATAAAACAATACTTCTGCCAAAAAATTTATACAAGCATTTGGGGAGTTTAGTAATTGTATTTTATAAGAATAAATGATTTGAGAAAAGAGTTGTGTTTTAGAATTTTCAGAAAAAAGTACCTTTCCAGAATTTTAAATTCCTGTCTCATTCCAAACTATCCCACACCTACCTCCAGAGCAGCAGCTAAATCCTTCCCCTTTATTTGAGTGAAAGAGTTCCAAAGGGCCACAGGCTCCTGGAGTCCCAGTTTCTCTCACAAGAGAAATCATGTTGAATTCCATTTTCTTAGATTTGCTTCAAAGAGGAATCCCACGTGACATGAATCTTTCTTTACGTTATTGACTGTCTCTGATAAACAAGGTATAGACCATGCTGCTGTGCTGCTGCTCCTAAGTCACTTCAGTCCATACTAAACACTTTAGGAATAGTTGTTAAAGAATAAGTGATTCAATAAATTAAAAAGTCAAAAGAGTATTTTTCATTAATAGAATTGACTCAAATTTGTTTTTAAATTTTTAATGTTACCATTCTCACAAAATGAGGTTGGAAAACACCTTTCAACTATTACATAAAAGCCACCTCTTTTGTTTTCATTGTAAATGAAACAAACATAATGATATTTCATAAATTTCAATGTGTAAACCAATGGGAAATCCTTGTATCTTTTTTGTAATTTTTATACTTTCAAAACTGAAGAATAATACACATACAGAAACCTGTAAAAAATCTTACATGTACAATTCAATAACAATCACAAAGTGAACTCACCACTGGGACCACCACCGAGATGAAGAAACAGAATATGTCTAGCATTTCAAAGATCCCATCATCCTCTCTCCCAAACACTATAACTCCCTCCTTCAAAAAATACTCTATAACTCCCAGTTCCATAGATTGGTTTTCCTTTTTTTTAAACTTATATAAATGTAATTCTACAACTACATATATCTTTGAAAGTTGTTCTCCATAATGGATTTGTATACTTTTTTTTTTCCTAAGATATTTTGTGAAAAGTCTTTTACTAATGTTGCATAGATAAATATAGATTGATATAGATTGAGCTATATATAGATTTCAGTCCAGTTCAATCACTAAGACATGTCTGACTCTTTGCGATCCCATGGACTGCAGCATGCCAGGGTCCCTGCCCATCACCAACTCCGGAGCCCACTCAAACTCACATCCATCAGGTCAGTGATGCCATCCAACCATCTCATCCTCTGTTATCCCCTTCTTCTCCAGCCTTCAATCTTTCCCAGCATCAGGGTCTTTTCAAATGAGTCAGTTCTTTGCATCAGATGGCCAAAGTATTGGTGTTTCAGCTTCAGCATCAATCCTTCCAATGAATATTCAGGACTGATTTCCTTTAGGAGGGACTGGTTGGGTTTCCTTGCTGTCCAAGGGACTCTTAAGAGTATCCTCCAACACCACAGTTCAAAAGCATCAATTCTTACTCACTCTGCTTTCTTTATGGTCCAATTCACATCCATACATGACTACTGGAAAAACCATTGCTTTGACTATATGGATCTTGGTCAGTAAAGTAATGTCTCTGCTTTTTAATATGCTGTCTAGGTTGGTCATAGCTTTTCTTCCAAAGAGCAAGTATCTTTAGTTTCATGTCTGTAGTCACCATCTGCAGTGATTTTGGAGCCCAAGAAAATAAAGCCTGTCAATGTTTCCATTGTTTCTCCATCTATTTGCCATGAAGTGATTGGGACCAGATGCCATGATCTTCATTTTTTAAGTTTTAAGCCAGCTTTTTCACTCTCCTCTTTCATTGTCATCAAAAGGATCTTTATTTCCTCTTCACTTTCTGCCATAAGGGTGGTGTCATCTGCATATCTGAGGTTATTGCTGTTTCTCCCAAAAACCTTGATTCCAGCTTGTGCTTCATCAGTCTGGCATTTCACATGATGTACTCTGCATATGAGTTAAATAAGCAGGGTGACAATGTACAGACTTAACGCACTCCTTTCCCAATTTGGAACCAGTCCATTGTTCCATGTTTGGTTCTAACTGTTGCTTCCTGGCCTGCATACAGATTTCTCAGGAGACAGGTAAGGTGGTCTGATATTCCCATCTTTTTAAGAATTTTCCAGTTTGTTGTGATCCATGTAGTCAAAGGCTTTAGTGTAGTCAATGAAGCAGAAGTAGATGTTTTTCTGGAACTCTCTTGCTTTTTCTGTGATCCAACAGATGTTGGCAATTTGATCTCTGGCTCCTCTGCCTTTTCTAAAACCAGCTTGAATATCTGGAAGATCATAGTTCATGTATTGCTGAAGCCTGGCTTGAAGAATTTTGAGCATTACTCTACTAGCATGTGAGATGAGTGCAAATGTGCGGTAGTTTGAGCATTCTTTGGCATTGCCTTTCTTTGGGATTGGAATGAAAACTGACCTCTTCCAGTCCTGTGGCCACTGCTGAGTTTTCCAAATTTGCTGGCATATTGAGTGCCGCACTTACTTACAAATTACTTATATAAAATAAACAACTTTCTAGAGAGACAAAAACCTACCAAAACTGACTCAAAAAAACTAAAAAATTCAAATAGACTCATGACAAGTAAAAGAGACTGAATTAATAACAATAGCAACAAAAATCCCACAGAAGAAAGCCCAGGCCCAGATGGCTTCATTGGTAAAGATATGAAACAGAAGAGTATTAAGTAAAAATTAATATTGTTCAGAAATGATCCCCCTCAAAAATCAAAGAGAACACTTCTCAACTCATTTCGTGAGGCCAGTATTATCCTGATAATAGTTTTACCTTGCCTACACTCAATAATTCTGCCCAAACTACCATCTGTGAACTTATAGAATGCCTTATCTACTGTCTTGGTTTTCCACACAAGATTGATTCTGATTAAGGATCATAGTTCACAGCAAAAGCTACCTGTTCATGAAACTCACTAGTCTTACCACATTCTCCATCTGGTTTGACAGTACAATGGAATCGCCTGTTGAATACTCAGTTACAGCACCAATCAGGTGGTAATACCTTATAGAGCTGGAGTAAAGTTCTCCAAACAGCAGTAAATAGTCTCAGTCATCTACCACAATATAAGGTGGTATTTCTCCCGTAAGCAAAATTCATGAGTCCAGAAATTAAAAGATGGAGAGAGCGAGAGATCTACCTACATACCTCTTTCATAAATTTCCTAGCCACCAATTTTCCTAATTATATTCCTATCAAGTCCCTGCCCACCCAGCCAAACAGTTGGCCACAACTCATAAATCAGTGTAAAATCCCACATCTGGCCATTTCTCCTTCCAGGTAATGAGTAATTGACTGTGCAGCTTGAAGTTCTGCCCACTGGGGGAAGATTTCACTGTCTTTCAGGGTGTTACAGAAAGGGACAAACTGTATAGCTGTCTGCTCTTGGGTGGTATCTGCTTAGTGTGTGGAACCAGCTGTAAACTAGGCCCCAGTCATCTCTTCCTCTGTCAACTGATCATAGGGAACTCCCCACGAGGCCATATGTACTGGCCAGTAGAGAGAAGGTATTATAGGAGGAGTGGAGACCATGGGTATTTGAGTCACTTATTGATGTAACTTGCTTATGCCATCAAGGCCTGCTCAGGTTCAATCATATATATACCACTTCTGTTTAAGGATGTAATGCTGCTGCATACCCAACTATTTGACTTGGTGGGCCAGATAACATCCAGTTCCTCATAGCTGATATGGTAACTTTGTGGTCCATTGTTAAACATCCAGTCTCTACTAAGGCCAAGTAGTGGCCAGGAGCCACTTCTCAAAAGGAGAGCTTATCTGCAGAGGATGGCAGGGCTTTGTTAAAAAATGCTAAAGCCCCTACTTCAGTTCACCCATTGTTGTTGCTGTTGTTGTTCACTTGCTAAGTCATGTCCAACTCTTTATGACCCGTGGACTGCAGCACACCAGGTCTCCCTGTCCCTCACCAACTCCTGGAATTCACCCAAATTCATATCCATTACATCAGTGATGCTATTCAACCAACTCATCCTTTGTCGCCCTCTTCCCCTTTTGCCTTCAGCCTTTCCCAGCATCAGGTCCTGCCAAAGTCTTCAAACTGCATCTCTGTCTGTCAATGGCATTTCAAGCGCCACTGGGCCTCACAAATATGACCTAAGTGGCAGAGCAGCCTGGACTGATTACAGAGTCTTCTGTTCTGTATCTTAGACTTCCAGTCTCTAGAACTCTGAAGGAATACATTTATATTGTTTAAGACACTAAGTCTGTGGTATTTTGTTATGGAAGCCTGAGTTAACAAAGATAAATTTTTGTATCAAGATTTAGGTGCTGCTATAACAGATACTTGAAATTGTGGAAGTGGTTTTGAAACTGGATAATAGGTAGAGAATAGAAAAAATTTGAGATGCATGGTAGAAATATGGATATTCCAAGTGATTCTGGTGAGGACTCAGATGGAAATGAGGAATGTGTTATTAGAAACTGAAGAAAATGACATAAATCACAGCAAGATCCTCTATGACCAACTTCCTAGAGTAATGGAAATAAAGACAAAAATAAACAAAAGGGACCTTATTAAGTTAAACTTAAAAGCTTTTGCACAGTAAAGGAAACTATAAACAAAGTGAAAAGACAACCCTAAGAATGGGAAAAAGTAATAGCAAATGAAACAACTGACAAAGGATTAATATCCAAAATATACAAGCAGCTCCTGCAGTTCAATACCAGAAAAGCAGATAACCCAATCAAAAAGTGGGCAGAAGACCTCAAAAGACATTTCTCAAAGAAGACATAAAAATGGCTGAAAAACACATGAAGATATGCTCAACATTACTTCATTATTCAGTTCAGTTCAGTTCAATTCAGTCGCTCAGTCGTGTCCGACTCTTTGTGACCCCATGAATCGCAGCACGCCAGGCCTCCCTGTCCATCACCATCTCCCGGAGTTCACTCAGACTCACGTCCATCGAGTCAGTGATGCCATCCAGCCATCTCATCCTCTGTCATCCCCTTCTCTTCCTGCCCCCAATCCCTCCCAGCATCAAAGTCTTTTCCAATGAGTCAACTCTTTGCATGAGGTGGCCAAAGTACTGGAGTTTCAGCTTAGCATCATTCCTTCCAAAGAAATCCCAGGGCTGATCTCCTTCAGAATGGACTGGTTGGATCTCCTTGCAGTCCAAGGGACTCTCAAGAGTCTTCTCCAACACCACACTTCAAAAGCATCAATTCTTCGGCGCTCAGCCTTCTTCACAGTCCAACTCTCACATCCATACATGACTACTGGAAAAACCATAGTCTTGACTAGATGGACCTTAGTCAGCAAAGTAATGTCTCTGCTTTTGAATATGCTACCTAGGTTGGTCATAACTTTTCTTCCAAGGAGTAAGCGTCTTTTAATTTCATGGCTGCAGTCACCATCTGCAGTGATTTTGGAGCCCCCCAAAATAAAGTCTGACACTGTTTCCACTGTTTCCCCATCTATCTCCCATGAAGTGATGGGACCGGATGCCATCATCTTCATTTTCTGAATGTTGAGCTTTAAGCTAACTTTTTCACTCTCCACTTTCACGTTCACCAAGAGGCTTTTTAGTTCCTCTTCACTTTCTGCCATAAGGGTGGTGTCATCTGCATATCTGAGGTTATTGATATTTCTCTTGGCAATCTTGATTCCAGCTTGTGCTTCTTCCAGCCCAGTGTTTCTCATGATGTACTCTGCATATAAGTTAAATAAGCAGGGAAACAATATACAGCCTTGACGTACTCCTTTTCCTATTTGGAACCAGTCTGTTGTTCCATGTCCAGTTCTAACTGTTGCTTCCTGACCTGCATACAGATTTCTCAAGAAGCAGGTCAGGTGGTCTTGTATTCCCATCTCTTGAAGAATTTTCCACAGTTTCTTGTGATCCACACAGTCAAAGGCTTTGGCATAGTCAATAAAGCAGAAGTAGATGTTTTTCTGGAACTCTCTTGCTTTTTCGATGATCCAGCAGATGTTGGCAATTTGATCTCTGGTTCCTCTGCCTTTTCTAGAACCAGCTTGAACATCTGGAAGTTCACAGTTCATGTATTGCTGAAGCCTGGCTTGGAGAATTTTGAGCGTTACTTTACTAACATGTGAGATGAGTAAAATTGTGCGGTAGTTTGAGCATTCTTTGGCATTGCCTAAGATTTTTGGGGCACCAAAATCACTGCAGATGGTTACTGCAGCCATGAAATTAAAAGACGCTTAGTCCTTGGAAGGAAAGTTACCACCAATCTAGATAGCATATTCAAAAGCAGAGACATTACTTTGCCAACAAAAGTCCGTCTAGTCAAGGCTATGGTTTTTCCAGTAGTCATGTATGGATGTGAGAGTTGAACTGTGAAGAAAGCTGAGCGCAGAAGAATTGATGCTTTTGAACTGTGGTGTTGGAGAAGACTCTTCAGAGTCCCATGGGCTGCAAGGAGATCCAACCAGTTCATTCTAAAAGAGATCAATCCTGGGATTTCTTTGGAAGGAATGATGCTAAAGCTGAAACTCCAGTACTTTGGCCACCTCGTGCAAAGAGTTGACTCATTGGAAAAGACTCTGATGCTGGGAGGGATTGGGGGCAGAAGGAAAAGGGGACGACAGAGGATGAGATGGCTGGATGGCATCACTGACTCGATGGATGTGAGTTTGAATGAATTTCGGGAGTTGGCGATGGACAGGGAGGCCTGGTGTCCTGCAATTCATGGGGTCGCAAAGAGTCGGACACGACTGAGCGACTGAACTGAACTGAACTGAACTTATGAACCTATTTGCATGGCAGCAATAGAGATGCAGACATAGAGAACAGATTAGTGGACACAGTGGGGGAAGGAGATGATGGGACAAATAGAGAGATCAGCATTGAAATCTATACATTACCATATGTAAAATAGATAGCCAGTGGAAATTTGCTATATGATGCAGGGAACTCGAATCTTGTGCTCTGAGACAACCTATAGGGGTGGGATGGGCTGGGAGATAAAGAGGGAGGGGACGTATGTATGCCTATGGCTGATTCATGTTGACAGAAATCAACATAATATTGCAAAGCAATTATCCTCCATTACAAATGTAAAAAAAAAGAAACTGAAGGAAAGGTGGTTCTTGTTATAAAGTGGCAAAGAATTTGGCTGAACAGTGTTCTAATGTCTTGTGGAAGGTAGCACTTGAGAGTGATGAAACTGGATATCTAGCTGAGGATTTGATGTTGTTTAGTTGCTAAGTAGTGTCTGACTCTCTGTGACCCCATGGACCGCCTGGCTTCTCTGTCCATAGGATTTCCCAAGCAAGAATACTGGCGTGAGTTGCCATTTCACTTTCCAGGGGATCTTCTCAACCCACAGATTTGAACCTGTGTACCCTGCACTGGCAGGCAGATTCTTTACCAGTGAGCCACCAGGGAAGCCCCTTAGCTGAGAATATTTATAAGCTAAATATTGAAGGAGTGGCTTGATTCTTCCTGTTTATAGTAAAATGTGACAAGAAAGAGGTGAATTTCTCTTTCTTCCTCCATGTAAGGATACAGTGGGATGACGGCCATTGCAAGCCAGGAAGAGAAACCTCACCAGAACTTGGCCATGCTTGCTTGCATCCTCATTTCATACTTCCAGAACTATGAGAAAATACATTTGTATTGTTTAAGTCACCCAGTCTATGGTATTTTGTTATGACAGCCTGAGCTAACGAGTACAATGACCAATTGAGATTTATCCCACAAGTGCAAGATTGACTTCATATTAAAAAATCAATTAATGTATTATATCACATCAATAGAACAAAGAAGGAAAAGCACATGAGTATCTCAATAGGTAAGGAAAAAGTAGTTGACACTTGACACTTTCATGATGAAAACATTTAACACCTAGGAATAGGAAGAAACTTCCTTCACCTGATAACATCTATGAACCTCCTATAGCTAGTTTTACACTTAATGTTGAAAGACTGTAAAGACTGCATGCTGTCCCAAGAGAAAGATGTTCACTCTCCCCACTTATATTCAGCTTTGTACTGAAGGTCCTAGCCAGAACAATATTCGGCAAGGAAATGAGATAAAAGTCACCAATGTTGGGAGAAAGTGAAACTACTTTGGTTTGTGGATGACATAAGCGTGTATATAGAAAACCTTAATGCAGAATTAAGAATTCATCAAAAAAATTATTAGAACAAATAAATTTAGCAAGTTTGCAAGGCATAAGATCTATATTCAAAAATTGATTGTATCTCTATGTGATAGCAATGAGTATAACAAATGTAATTAAGGAAACAGTTGCTTTTATAATCATCAAATACTTAGGGATAAATGTAAAAAAGAAGTACGAAACATGTATTATGAAAAAGATAAAACATCATTGAAAGAAATTTTGAAAGACCTGGGTAAATGAAAAGCATACCATATTCCTGGATTGGAAGTCTCATATTCATATGTCCGTGCTCTCCAAACTGATCTATCAGTTCAGTTCAGTTCCGTTCCATTCCCTTCAGTTCAGTCATTCAGTCGTGTCCGACTATTTGTGACCCCATGAATCGCAGCACGCCTGGCCTCCCTGTCCATCACCAATTCCTGAAGTTCACTCAGACTCAAATCCATCGAGTCCGTGATGCCATCCAGCCATCTCATCCTCTGTCGTCCCCTTCTCCTCCTGCCCCCAATCCCTCCCAGCATCAGAGTCTTTTCCAATGAGTCAACTCTTCGCATGAGGTGGCCAAAGTACTGGAGTTTCAGCTTCAGCATCATTCCTTCCAAAGAAATCCCAGGGTTGATCTCCTTCAGAATGGACTGGTTGGATCTCCTTGCAGTCCAAGGGACTCTCAAGAGTCTTCTCCAACACCATAGTTCAAAAGCATCAATTCTTCGGCGCTCAGCTTTCTTCACAGTCCAACTCTCACATCCACGCATGACCACTGGAAAAACCATAGCCTTGACTAGATGGACCTTAGTCGGCAAAGTAATGTCTCTGCTTTTGAATATGCTATCTAGGTTGGTCATAACTTTTCTTCCAAAGAGTAAGCGTCTTTTAATTTCATGGCTGCAGTCACCATCTGCAGTGATTTTGGAGTCTCCCAAAATAAAGTCTGACACTGTCTCCACTGTTTCCTCATCTATTTCCCATGAAGTGATGGGACCAGATGTCATGATATTCATTTTCTGAATGTTGATTCAATTAAATCTCTATTAAAATCCTACCTGCCTTTTTGGAAAAGATTGACAAATTAATCCAAAAATTCACATGAAAGTGCAGGAGTCTAGATAGCCAAAACAACCTTGAGAAAGAAAAGCAAATCAAGAAAACTCACACTTTCTCGTTTTGAGCTTATTATAAAGTTACAATATTCAAGACAGTGTGTTTCTTCTATAAGGTTAGATATATAGGTCAGTGGAATAGAACTGAGAGTCCAGAAATAAGCCCATACATATGTGGTCAATTGATCTTCTTAGGATGCCAAAATCATTCAACGGGGAAAGATAGTCTTTTCTACAAATATTGTTGTGACAATTGTCCAGCAAAAGGATAAAGCTGGACTCCTGCCTCACATCATATACAATAATTAACTCAAAATCAATTAAAACTTAAGTGTCAATGTTAAAACAGTAAAATTCTTAAAGAAAACATAGAGTAAATCTTCATGACATTGGATTTGGCAATGGTTTCTTAGTTATAACACCAAACCATAGCAATCAAAGAAAATATAGATACACTGGATTTTATCAAAACTGACAAGTTTTGTGTGTCAGAGGACACTATCAATAAAGTATAAAGACTGCCCATAAAGATTCAGAAAATATTTGTAAATCATATATCTGACCAGTATTTATTATCCAAAATATGCAAAGAATTGTCGTAATTCAAGAAAACAAGATAAATAGCTCAATTTAAAAATGGGCAATGCATTTGAATAGGTATTTCTCTAAAGGAAATATACAAATGCTCAATAAGAACTTAAATGATACTCAGCATCATTAGTCATTAGAGAAATGCAAATAAAAACCACTATGAGATACCACTTCACACCCACTAGAGTAGCTATAATGAAAGAAGTGGAAAATAACAAGTGTTGGGAGGATGTGGAGAAATTGGAACCCTCAAATGTTACTGATGAAAATGTAAAATGGTAGAGCCATTTGAGAAAAGATTTCAGCATTTCTTCAAGAAATTAAATCATAGAGTTATCATAGGAGCGAACATTGCATTTCTAGCTATATACCCAAGAAAATTGAAAATATATAATCACATAAAATTTGTACATCAATGTTCATAGCAATGTTATTCATAATAACCAAAAAAAGTGGAAACACCGAAACATCCAGCAGCTGATGAGTGTATTAACAGAATGTGGTATGCCCATACAATGGAATATTATTATGCAATAAAAAAGAATGAACTATTGATTCACTTCACAATATGGATGAATCTTGAAGACATGCTTAGTGAAAGCAGACAGACACAAAATGCAATGTATTTTACGATTCTGTTTATATGAAATATCCAGAATAGGTATAACCATAGTGACAAAAAGTTGCTTAGTGGTTGCTAAGGGCTGGGGGGAGGAGGGTATAAGGAGTGACTACTAATGGTGAGGAGATCCCTCTGTGGGGTGATGAAAATGTTGTGCAGTTAAATAATGCTGATGACTGCATAACCTTGTGAATATACTTTTTAAAACCCCACTCAGCTATACACTTACAAGTACATTTTATTGTATATGAACTATATCTCTGTTTTAAAAACACGCTACTCTCTATATTGGTATAACCACATTATATGACTTAATTATCTGACCTAGGACACATGGATGGACTCTGGTCTTATGGTGCTTTTTCTTGGCGCTGTTATTAATTAATTGGGTAAAACTGTTCCTGTTGTATTCAAGCGATCTCCTCAGGGAGAAAGCCTCCACTCCAAGTTGTTACTACCCCACCACTCCTCTCTCCCATATCTCAGCAGGGCTCTAAGGCTTAGGAGTATGGTAACTCCCTTGTCCTTTGGTACCAGGGTCTTCGGAGCATGCCCATTGTGGTGACGGAAAGGAGAGACTGCTCCCACTGGTAGTGATGAACTATCTCATTTTTGTGGGACAGTAAGGGGTCTCCTCTGAGCCTGGGATCAGCTGACTCCTGAAGGAAACTGAGTATGTGCTTCATTCTCATTTTTACCACATATACCCCAGAATGATATCCATCTGACCTAAATGCTGCCATTCATCTCAGACAGACTAAATCTTTCTACCCATAGTGGATCAGGGCCACAGGAAAGCTCTGTTACTGATGGGGATGTTTAGTACGCTCATGTATGGTTGTGTGGAAAGAACAAAGGGTGTCCACCTGGGTCCCAGATCACTGTGCAGATGCTTATCATTTTTTTTTCTTCTGAAACAACCTCTGAAATGAATAATCCTGCATATCCAGGCAATATTTTAAGCTTCTAATAAAAGACAAGACAATTTTCTCTAAATTTGGGAAATCAGAGTTGGAGTAATACCCTGAGTTCTTTAACAGTATTTCTTTTTGGGGACTAACCTGAACTATAAAGCAGAATAAAAGATTCAGAGCATCATCAGAACTTACAGGTTTTACTTCCTGCTGAAACAAATCTATCTATTCTCATTTTGTGATGCTTACTTATCCTGTCTTTTCTTCCATAGACCTTCATCTTCTCTAGATTCTTCCTATTCACATTTTTTCTTCCTTCTCATCTCTAAACAAAAAAGAACCAAGAAGTCTTAAATGACTGACTTGCTATTGTTGTTGACCTCTAGTCTCTTCCCTCTTTCAGCTTGTATTTTGAAGAGTGAATCTGTGAAATTAACTTTAGTCTCAGTGACTAATTATACTTAACCCTCCTCTCAAAAACGATGTAAAAATGAACACCTTATGAGTAATGCTTACAGGAAAAGAGTAAGTTACCTAGATATTAAATGATCATTTAGGCAAAATATTGTTACTCAAAATGCCTTCATATGCACTGAATTATTTATCTAGATGTCATTGCACTGTCTTAGAATGAACTTCATTACAAAGTGTCCCAACATTTATCAGCCAAAGCTTTTCAGAATATCTTGGCTCAACCAAGACTCCATGGGTCACTTTCATAGTAAGTAAGTAAACAATTGAGTCAGAAATAATTGGCCTTGAAGAATGTGTTTTCTAATTCAAACTAATTAAAATGTGTAAACTGTGATTCAGTTGCCTTCAGGATTGTTTTTAATAAAAGACGTGTACTCCACCCAGCTATTTTTACTTTTAACTTCTCTTTTTTGGGTCAAGATGCATGATTATACAACCAATGTTTAAGTTCCAGGTCTAAGTCATTGTTTCCCTCCTGTAGTAGTTTTCATTTCTCACTGTACATTAGAGAGTAGCTTCTTTCTTGTGTTACAAGAGGAAACAGGGTTTTCGCCTGTTGTTTTGTGTTATATGAAAATTCCCCACTTTTCTTTACTTGCACCAGAGCAATTTCCTATAGTTTAGTGTGTGCATGCTCAGTCATGTCTGACTCTTTGTGACCCCACGGATCGTAGCCCACCAGGCTCCTCTGTCTATGCGATTCTCCTGGCAAGAATCCTGGAGTGGGTTGCCATTTCGTCCTCCAGAGGATCTTCCTGACCCAGGGATGGTACAGTGTCTCCTGCATTGGCAGGCGGATTCTTTACCACGGCACCACCAGGTTAGGTGTGGTCCAATCATAAGAAAATAAATAGATATTTCTATATATCTAGCACAGGTAGTTGGCTTAGTAGGCAACACTTTGTTGTTATCTATTCAAACAGTTTTATTTCCCTAATTAAAGGCCAACACTTTTACATTTGAAATGACAATTCAATTTACAAGAAAATATTTTGCTTGGCAAAACTGTATCTGGACCACAATTCATCTCAATTTCTGAAGCTTTGCCTACTTCACGGTTTTCTCTTCTTGAGTTCTTTAAAGGTCTGGTTAACAATGCCTCCACCCCTTAAACTGTTTTGCATCAGCTAACGAAGAATGAATCATCCTTGTTAACAAGTATTAACGGTCGAGTTGATTTCTGGTTTTATCCCAGGGTCAGTTCTAAATGGAACTCTATCTATATAATGCCAAAATCATCAATTAAAGAGTTCAGGAAGCAGTTAATCCTTTGTTTATGTTGTCTGGATTTTTTTC
The DNA here is from genome assembly GCF_014754425.2 of Oryx dammah. NCBI lineage: Eukaryota > Metazoa > Chordata > Mammalia > Artiodactyla > Bovidae > Oryx > Oryx dammah. Next base: position 31,754,062 of record NW_024070188.1, read on the forward strand.
TTTCTATAAAATTAAATGATTGAGTCATATAAATTGTTCATTTCAGCACTAGGAGAGTCTCATTAGTCCTAATCATTTAATTAAATATTTTTAGAAGATAATTAATGATGTTTAAGAAGGTAGTGTGCTATTCTTGCTGATTCAAGAATGGGCTACTCTATTAAATTGAAATGCCTGTAAATGGTGAGAAAAATGCACTGTGAAAGCTATGTTTTTCAGATGTTACCAAGTAAGAGTAATGGAATCTAGTCACAGTGTTCTGTTCCCAATTTTGCTTTTCTAAGTTCACATCTCCCTCCTTCTAGCCACAGCACCATCATTTTATCATTTACTTTTGGGCTTTTGAATGTGATAGTAGGATGGCTTTTGCAAAATTCTTAGGTCAATTTTTTTAGCTCTAAAAATAAATATAATACATAGAAGCAATGATTGAGGTGACAGCATCTATAATGTTTCTTAAGGTCTGCAGATGTTGATGTGATAACAGTATAATATGAATTATTATTGAGAACTCCCATACGCTCAGAATCAGATGTAGAGAGGTTTCAATCTTTTTTTTTGTGGACACAGAATATTTTTTAAAATTATCAAGAGAATACTACTCAGCCACTAAAAAAAAAAAAGAATAAAGTCTAGCCATTTGCAACAGCATGGATGGACTTGGAAGGTATTATGCTAAGTGAAATCAGTCAGATAGAGAAAGGCATATACTGTATGATATCATGTTTATATGGAACCTAAAAAATAAAACAAGGTAATAAATGTAACAAAAAGGAAACTCACAGACATAGAAAATATACTAGTGGTTACCAGTGGGGAGAGGAAAGGCAGGAGGAACAAGATAGGGGTAGAGGATTAAGAGGTACAAACTACTATGTATAAAGTAAATAAGCTACAAGGATATATTGTACAACACAGGGATTATAGCCAGTATATTATAATAACTATAAATGGAATATAGCCTTTAAAAATTGTGAGTCACTGTGTGGTACACATGAAACAAACATCATACATCAACTAGACCTCAATTTTTTAAAAAGACCAAAAAACAAAACCTATAATATGTATTGAAAGACTTTTGAGATGTTTTCTTTTTTTGCTGGCATTTGTGATCTTTCTTATTTAAATTGTTGTGCTTAGTCACTAAGTCAATAAATAAATACAAATATATTGAAATTTAAATATAGTCCTCAGAAGAGCCCTCTAAGCAAAATACAATTGTTCTTTTGGTGTACTTCAAAATAATGGCAGCATCACATTTTTTTTTGTTAAAAAATAATTTAAAAAATTAATGTTTAAAAAGTTCTCAAAAGAAAACTAGCTCCTTTAGTTATTTGCTTAAAAAATATAAAGTGCAGAATGCCTGAATATATTTATCCAGAAGTCGTCAGGAAAGCTGAGTTTGTGCTCAGTTTTATTTTGCAGAGGATTAGAAGTGGAATTCAGACTCCAAAATAGAAATGTTTCAATATTCCAGAGAAGAGCGATTGGTACATTGAAAACCTGGATGTGAGAAATGGCAGGATATCAAGGCTGGAATGAAAACTGACCTTTTCCAGTCCTGTGGCCACTGCTGAGCTTTCCAAATTTGCTGGCATATTGAATGCAATGCCTTCACAACATCATCTTTTACAATTTGAAACAGTTCAACTGGAATTCCATCTCCACCACTAGTTTTGTTCATACTGATGCTTCTTAAGGCCCACTTGGCTTTGCATTCCAGGATGTCTAGCTCTAGGTGAGTGACCATACCACTGTGATTATCTAGGTCATGAAGATATTCTCTGTATGGTTCTTCTGTGTATTCTTGCCACCTCTTCTGCTTCTGTTAGGTCCATACCATTTCTGTCCTTTAATGAGCCTGTCTTTACATGAAATGTTCCCTTGGAATCTCTCATGTTCTTAAAGAGATCTCTAGTCTTTCCCATTCTATTGTTTTCCTCTATTTCTTTGCAGTGATCACTGAGGAAGGCTTTCTTATCTCTTCTTGCTATTCTTTGGAACTTTGCATTCAAATGGGTATATCTTTCCTTTTCTCCTTTGCTTTTCACCTCTCTTCTTTTCACAGGTATTTGTAAGGTCTCCCCAGACAGCCATTTTGTTTTCTTGCACTTCTTTTCCATGGGGATGGTCTTGATCCCTGTCTCCTCTACAATGTCATGAACCTCTGTCCATAGTTCAGCAGTGATCACAGGACTGGAAGAGGTCAGTCTTCATTCCAATCCCAAAGAAAGGCAATGCCAGAGAATGCTCAAACTACTGCACAATTGCATTCATCTCACACGCTAGCAAAGTAATGCTCAAAATTCTCCAAGCCAGGCTTCAACAGTACGTGAACCGTGAACTTCCAGATGTTCAAGCTGGTTTTAGAAAAGCCAGAGGAACCAGAGATCAAATTGCCAACATCTGTTGGATCATCAAAAAAGCAAGAAAGTTCTGGAAAAACATCTGCTACTGCTAAGTTGCTTCAGTCGTGTCTGATTCTGTGTGACCCCATAGATGGTAGCCGACCAGGCTCCCCCGTCCCTTGGATTTTCCAGGCAAGAACACTGGAGTGGGTTGCCATTTCCTTCTCCAATGCATGAAAGTGAAAAGTGAAAGTGAAGTCACTCAGTCATGTCCGACTCTTCACGACCCCATGGACTGCAGCCTACCAGGCTACTCTGTCCATGGGATTTTCCAGGCAAGAGTACTGGAGTGGGGTGCCATTGCCTTCTCTGGGAAAAACATCTACTTCATCTTTATTGATTATGCCAAAACTTTTGACTGTCTGGACCACAACAAACTCTGGAAAATTCTTAAAGACATGGGAATACCAGACCACCTAACCTGCCTCTTGAGAAATCCGTATTCAGGTTAGGAAGCAACAGTTAGAGCTGGACATGGAAAAACAGACTGGTTCCAAATAGGAAAGGAGCATGTCAAGGCTGTATATTGTCATCCTGCTTATTTAACTTATATGCAGAATACACCATGAGAAATGCTGGACTGGATGAAGCACAAGCTGGAATCAAGATTGCTGGGAAAAATATCAATAACCTCAGATATGCAGATGATACCACCCTTATGGCAGAAAGTGAAGAAGAACTAAAGAGCCTCTTGATGAAAATGAAAGAGGAGAGTGAAAAAGTTGGCTTAAAGTTCAACATTCAGAAAATGAAGATCATGGCATCTGGTCCTATCACTTCATGGCAAATAGATGGAGAAACAGTGGAAACAGCAACAGACTTTATTTTGGGGGGATCCAAAATCACTGCAGATGGTGACTTCAGCCATGAAATTAAAAGATGCTTACTCCTTGGAAGAAAAGTTATGACCAACCTAGACGGCATGTTAAAAAGCAGAGACATTAGTTTGCCAGCAAAGGTCCATCTAGTCAAGGCTATGGTTTTTCCAGTGGTCATGTATGGATGTGAGAGTTGGACTATAAGGAAAGCTGAGCGCCAAAGAATTGATGCTTTTGAACTGTGGTGTTGGAAAAGACTCTTGAGAATCCTTGGACAGCAACGAGATCCAACCAGTCCAGCCTAAAGGAAATCAGTCCTGAATATTCATTGGAATGACTGATGTTGAAGCTGAAACTCCAATACACTGCTCACCTGATGCAAAGAACTGACTTAATGGAAAAGACCCAGATGCTGGGAAAGTTTGAAGGCGGGAGGAGAAGGGGACAACAGAGGTTGAGATGGTTGGATGGCATCAGTGACTCAATGGACATGAGTTTGAATGGGCTCTGGGAGTTGGTGCTGGACAAGGAGGCCTGGTGTGTTGCAGTCCATGGGTTCACAAAGAGTTGGACAGGACTGAGCGACTGAACTGAGGATATCAAGTTTAATAATGGGAAAATAAAATTAGAATAATTATATTATGTAGAGTTTATATACAAGTTTTAAAGTTTATAAAGTATTTTTATATATTAACTCAGTCAATTTTCACAGTATCTCTGTGGGAAAATTGGGGTAAAATCTGTTTTTTACATTTGAAAAAACTAATGCAGGGTAAGCTAAGTAATTTGCCCAAGGCTGTATTGCTGGTATTGTATTGATGCAGGACTTCAGGATCTTTCTTGGGAGTGATAGTACCTTTCCTTTGGAAAGGAAATCAGAGCTTTAGGATTTCTGCTTGGCCATTAGCTGATTTCAGCAGAATCAGAAGATAAGAAAGAAAGGCAAGGTTTCTAACCATTTCCTTTAAGATGAATTACTATATTTTATACCTTGGTATGAACATTCAGAGGCACTAGGTCAATGAAAATGCTTTGGTCCACACATCTGACTACTCCAGTCACCTGAGTGCTCGGCATTAATTTTAGTCAGGTGAAGACCACATCCCTGAGAGAAGAGAGATCTGATTTTAGACCTTCACTGGATGATCCTAAGTCGCCTGAGTGTATCGCTTCCGTCATCTCTTATGTAGTGGTCTCTCTTCGTGTGGTGAGGATGGGCTCTAGATAGGAAATGGAAGGGGTAAAGAAGCAGATGTTATTGAAAACAAAAAGTAATTCGAAAACTTATCCCAGGGGAGATATCCCTTTCCAGGCCACATGAAACTTTCAGAGACAACATGTACAGTTTGGGGGGGAAAAGTAATACACCAAACGGTTTCATTATACGAACTAGAGAAAGTGAAGTTTTACCAAATCTTTTTAGCTGAGGGAGACCTTGATAAAACCATGAGAAATCATCCAGGCAGGAGGCTTTAATTAGAGAAGTTTCAGAAACCTTAAATAAAAAGGAACCTGCCATTCCTAGAAGGAAAACGGTTTTATAGGGAGCAGGGCTTATCCCAGCTCAAATGCTCATGAAAACTGATAGCTCAAGTGGCTTCTGTTTGACAAGGAGGCTGTCATTGTTGACAGGGATGACTGGCAGGGTGGAAAAAGGAGGGGGATAAAGCTTTGCAAAAAGGCTTCAGAGGCAATTTGACACCTTGCAAACCACAGGTGTGAAGGTAAGTGAAACTGGTAAGTAAAAGTTAGTGTTGTTTTTCAGGGTCTGACACACTGCATACTTTTAGTTCAGAATTTAGAAGTTTGAGTGGACAATGTGAAAAACTTTGGGACATGGACTGCCCAGAATTGGGGCATCAGAGGATTGTTTTCTGACCCTGAAGAGATTCTTGATACTGTTCTTGTACTCCACAGTACTCACCAGAGATCTGGGAAGATAGGCTAGCTTCCTTCTCTACCCACCCTGCCTGTTTCAAATTCCAGCCTGAGGTAGGCTTTCTAACCCGGCTATCTCTCAGGGGTCATTTATGGAGTACCTGAGCTTACTGGGTTTGGAGATATTAAGATATTTTAATATAGAATCTCTGCCTGCAAGGATTACAAATAATCAATGAAAAAAATGGGGCATAGTGAATTCAGCCTGAAGATGGATTATTCTCCACCAGAACTAACTGTAAGGAATAAAACATAAATGCCAAGTAACTGGTATAAATATTTTTTATAGGCGTTCAAAGGTGGGAGCTATAAGCAGTGAGAGAAGCCTTTTGGGGAGAGGAGGAGGTTGAGTTACATCTTTGAGACTGAGTAGAATTCAGACAGCCTGGGTAACGATGAGCTGAGGTAAGGGTATGTGAAGAAATTAGGGGAAGTGTGAGAGACATGCTTCCCAAGAGACAAAGAAACTATTGGAACAAAGGGACAAGTGATTGAATTCAATAATCCTGAGAGGCACCATCATAGAAATAAAAAGTGTATTTTAACAGTTATTTTTGTTTGGCTTTTGGAGCTAAGCATTTGGGTTTGCTGAGGATATAAACAGTTCACTGTTTTTAAGGGGCATGGACTGACCTGAAGTGGATAATAGAATGGACTCTGGGGCATTGGGCTTACAACTGAACTCAGTTTTGCCATTCTTTAGCAGTTGCGATCTCTGAGTTCACCTCTTCATGCCTCAGGCTCCTAAGTTTTAATTGGGAATAGTCTTAGTATCTCATGCAGCTGGTAGTTGTGAGGTTCAAAGGAGATAAAATATTTAAATGTTTATCATAGTACTTGGCACAATAAATCTTAGCTAGTATTTTATTATTACTGTAATTATAAATAATACTAACAACAGTAATGATAATAAAATCTCAAAGCCAAGGAATACCATGAAATTATTAATGTGCTTATGAGCACAGCAGAGGTCATGTGTAAAGAGTGGACCTTCAGAACCTGCTAATGTTTTTTCCTGACCTCCAGGATAGATGGAGAAAAGAAAACAAGAGCTTTAGTTTTCTCTGACCAATCTCCCCCCAAGTCCTGAAGTCCAGGAGTGCTCACAGGGATGCTGGCTTCTGTGTGGATCCACATCGCTTGTTCTGGTGCTAATTTCTCTGGTGCTATTTCTTGTTCTGGTGCTAAGTTCTCTCTGGTGCTAATTGCTCCCAACTCAGGTCAAGATGGAGCAGAATGCTTTCCTGAGTTTTCATCAGACTAGGGTACAGGCAGGCTCAATAACCTGTGCCCTCTATCTATAATTCACATGAAGTTGTTTATTTCTTGCTTCTCATTTTAGCAGGATAAGCAAGTCAAGGCAGGCCACTTTCTAGTAGATTGTGAGAAGATAGATCTCAGCATTAGCTTGACTTGTGGGTCTGATGTGGAGAGAAGAGAGTCAAAAGGAAATATTCTTGTGGCTTTCTGTATGACTGCAAGGCAGCAGGGCTGTTGTTTGCTAGAGCAGCCAATTAAGAAGAGTGACATTCTGGCCACTGAATGTTAATAGGCCCAAGTGGAAGTGTGGTGACCAACGTTGAGTCATAGCTTGAGAGGAAACCAGTTTTACCCATGTTTTTTTGTACTTTAGTGGAGACCCTTAGTAAGCTCTTCGAAGACAGTGGCTTTCTACAGAGGAGAGCGATAGTAACCGTTGGCCACAGCAAATGGCTCTTCTCACTCTTGTGTCGGAACAAGAACCAATTATGAGAAGCCTGGGTTTGGCTTGCTTTTGGTGTGGTTAATGTTGGTGGGAAGGTTAGTTACAGATCTGTTCATTTATTAACGCATTTGGTCGAAGACAGGCTCTCAGGACCTCCTATTGTTGTTGAATGTATTGGTCTACTTTACTCTGTCCAGGCTAACAGAATTCAAGTCACCCTGTACCCCCAGGAGTGTCTCACCAAGTTCCCCTTTGTCTGGTTGGGGGGCAGGCAGGTGAGGCATCCTTGGATGGTTATTAATATGAAGTCTGGTGATCTTGCACCATCCTTGTACAGCAACCTGAGACTTGGGATATTTTGTGATTGCTCGAGGTGCTTTACCGGACAACAGGAATATAGATGGCCTCTGTTTCAATGCTAGAACCTGCTTTCTCCCAGGTTTATTCTGAGGATGACTAGTAATCTGAACTCTTCAACTTAAGGGAGAGCTCAGTGTCTATGCAAGAATAAATACACAATTTGGACCAACTCTACTACAGAGGAAATCGAGTTTTATCGGACCTGACATACACAGTCTCTCACTCTCCTCCATCCCAAAGTAAATAAAACAGTGCTCATACTGTCCTGTTAGCAGAGGGCTGGCCTCATTTTAGGGTGTGTGATGTTACTTATCTGCTTTGCAAATATTCTCAGGTTGAAATTTTCCATGCCCAGTTACCTTTCTCATGCAAATAAATCTCACCCAGTGTTCTATACCAATTAATTTACTGAATGAAGCATCACTTAAAATATCTATTGTGACATTCCTGTTAGGAACTTGCTTCAAAAGCAAGTTCAGGGTATAGCCTGAGACCTAACTAATTCTTTCCCAGTTCTTCTGGGGAACTCCCCACCCCAGGAGGCTTACAGGATAGAAACTAATACCTGCCCTTCACAAAGGGGCCTCCTCCAGTGTGGCAGTGCCAGCACATGGGTAAATTGTTATTTCTAGGAATACTTGCACATCTCTTCTGTTGCCAGATGGCAAACCAACTTCTCCAGGAGAAACACTGGAAAACAATACCGCTCTGTACTGCTTCCATGTTTTCTATTGTGAGAAGGCTGCTACATAAGCCAGCCTCCAGGGATTTTCAAGCTGCTCTCTGTATACCAAGTGGCAGCTGATTGATCATTCTTTACATGAATCAAATATTCATTTTCAGCAGCTAAAGTCCCTAACACCCGCAAGACACAACTGGTGTTCTGCTTTCCCATTAGGAGACAGTTGCAGACCACTCTGCACCTCAGAAGAAAAACCTATGTAAACAGTCAGGTTGCACACTTTAAAAAATAAAACAAAAAAAGTAAGACAAACAGGTGGGCTTTCTCATTCTGTTATCTAAATCAAGTCATCACAGACAAGAAGGCTAATAGCGAAGCCTAGAGATTTTGAAAGGGAAACCACATACTTTGTAGGTTCTCTGTCCCACCTTCAGGAAGAATGGCAGGAAGTACCTCCCCAAGCAGGTACTTCATATTCTAGGGTATAATGAGGGCTGCTTTACTGCTGCTGCTACACATAAATAAGATCTCCATGGTAAATCATTTCTCAAGTAGGCTTTGCTTCTCTGTTTTTTAAAAAAATAGATTAAAAAAAATCCTTTCTCAGAGTGATAAACAACTCTCTGAAATATAAGTCATCTGGATTATCTGGTAATCTCTATAAAAGACCTTCTCCAGTTGATTGAGCTCTGATTCTGATGAAATAATGCATCAAAGTTAGAAGGAAAAAGTCTTGACTCAAGTTTTACCAATAAGTGTGATGGGAGGTGGTGGTGAATGGAGAAGTACAATGTCAAGTGTAAGACCTACCATAAGAATTCCACTTAGAATTCCACTTCTGGTCAATACTTTTTTTTTTTTAACGTATGACTCTATTGTCTCTCGGAAAAGGCAATGGCACCCCACTCCAGTACTCTTGCCTGGAAAATCCCATGGATAGAGGAGCCTGGAAGGCTGCAGTCCATGGGGTCGCTGAGAGTCGGACACGACTGAGGGACTTCACTTTCACTTTTCACTTTCATGCATTGGAGAAAGAAATGGCAACCCACTCCAGTGTTCTTGCCTGGAGAATCCCAGGGATGGCAGAGCCTGGTGGGCTGCCATCTATGGGGTCGCACAGAGTCAGACACGACTGAAGTGACTTAGCAGCAGCAGCTGCAGCTATTGTCTCTAAGCACCAAACTCATCCTTCTACTTGTATAATTTGCTTTGGGATGCTGGATCTCCTCAAAACACATTTATTTCTCTGTTACTTTTCCACTGCCCTTAGATATACCGTCATCTGCCAGCTGCCACCTCCCTGTGGAAGGTACCTCCACAGGGCCCACCCTCTAAGGCCTGAGGTCCAGCACCCTTAAAGCTGTGCTCCTGCCTCAGACATCTGAGTGAAGGATCCATTGGGGCTTTCCTCTAAGCATTTGGTTTTAAGAATTGTCAATCTCTTCCTTTTCTTCTCCAATCCTACAGGTGATAACTGTATCCTATTTCCATGACAACTTGGTGTTTCCTTTGTGCATCTTAACTCAGTACCTAGTAAATAATTCCTTGTATTCTTTATATTAAATTCTCTCTGTTGGTATAGTTTGTCTCTTGGCTGGTCCTGAGTGAGTGAGTGAGTGAGTAAAGTTGCTCAGTCGTGTCTAACTCTTTGCAACCCCATGAACGGTAGCCCACCAGGCTCCTCCATCCATGAGATTTTCCAGGCAAGAATACTGGAGTGGGTTGCCATTTCCTTCTTTAGGAGATCTTCCTGACCCAGGGGATTGAACCCAGGTCTCCCACATTGTAGGCAGATGCTTTACCATCTGAGCCACCATGGACATCGCTGGTCCTAGGCTGCGATAAATTAGGGGTTCTTTTCTCTACCTCACATTTCTTTCACTTGAACATTAACTAGATCTTACAAGGCCTGCCTGGAGCTGACCTAAGAATGGTGCTCTTTGAGGGGAATATCTTGTTATTCTTTACTACCTGGGCCTAAAAGACAGTGTTTAGTATGAGTTCTTATCCTGTGCTCCAGAAATATGTGAGAGGTCTGCTTACTACTTGAGTTAGCCTTTGATAAGATGGAATGAGGAAAGACTTTTCATTTTTAATTGATAGGGACTTACAGATGTTCCATTTTCTCATTCTAGGTCTCTATGGAAAATTAAAGGGTCAGAAGAGTTCTTTTCACTCCACACATCAAATGCTATAGAAATAAGAGATCCAAAAGATTTATAGCATTAGGCAAGGGAAAAAGATCGATGGGTTTAAGTGACATAATTGAAGTTTTCATTGTTAGAAACCTCTTTTATAAGCTGGTACACCTAAAGGCTTGGCAGATATCCATACCTGTTAGCCATCTGCATCACCACTGACTGTGTGTATATCTTGAAGGATTTAGTGAATCATAGACATATGATCACTGCATGGAAAAAAATGTGTTGTGCCCAGCACACTCTTTTCCATAAAGAAAGCATCACTGGGAAATACAACATGTGGAAACAGGCCACAAAAATGCAGCAAATTAGTCTTTATTATCCACTCATCCATGCAGGAAAAATTTTAAAGGTAATAAAATCCTTGATTCTTAAAATTGGCACTTTAGCCTCACTGTTTTTAGAGTAAAATACATAGTGCTGGATAACCACTGTGCATCTAAGTATTTAGTCTAGTTTTTAATTACCTTTCAATTTAAAAGGCATTTCGAATCATGCCGTCACCTGTTCCTCAGTTTTCCACTGCAGGTTACCATCCCAAACTACCTCATTAAAATAAATGAAAACAAATAGGATTATCCAAGTAAATTGTCACTAATGCTATTATAAAGTAAGAATGGTTTGGCACCATTCAATAAAGCTACAATTCTGAGCTGTAAATGTAACACATGGAAATTCGGATGACATCTCGACTCATTAGTCAGTCTGTTCCATATTTGTGCTTGTACTTGGAATAAATGATAATGTCATTCTGTACCTGCACAGTATCATAAGGGTCATTGTTTTCCCTAATGAACAATGATGCAATTCTATGATTCCATGATCCTTGTCAAGTATCCTGTTTATTGTAATTTCTGAGCACAGTGGATAATCCTGTAACTTAAATATATGTATGCCCACACCAAAAAAATCAAACCTATATACCTTTCAAAATAGTTTTCACAAGCTTCTTTCTAAATTTTCCAGTGTTTACTGCAAGGGAGTAGAGTTGTGTTTTTAAAAAAAAAGTCTAGTGCAATATGTGCAAACTTTTCTAGAATTTTTAAACATAGGCATTTGTTTTAGGTTCAGTGCATCTCTTATAGATATAGTCTGATTGAAAGAGAGAGAGAGATGTGGACCAAAAGTGGAGATGAACTATCAGAAGCAGAGATGATGAACTACCAGGAACAAAACACAGGAAGTTCTCAGCCTCACTTAGGGGCACTCCAAATTCAACACCCGTGAGGTGATACTGCGTGAAGTCATCTTTAGAATACAGTTTAAAAATCTGGTATATAATCCAGCATGCTGCAGCCACTGTGTACTATGGCCTGGTGAACAACTGCATCTCCCCCACCCCAAGTTTCCATCCGGCCATTCTTCAGCCAGATGTACAGGAAACTGAGAATCAAAGCAACGAATGTGGTCATATGTAAATAGCACATCTGACACTAGGGGAGCATAGGCTTTTTAAGCACAAGACTCACCACCAGGGTGACAGAGACTCTCAGGAGTGAGCAGAAACATGATGATTTCTGAGAACTCGGAACATATGCTGAAGCCACAGTACTGAAAAGTTTGTTGTCAGTGTAGAAAACTACAGGGTCTACATTTTGTAAGTATTTCCTTAAGCAGTTTCTTTCCTTTAAATGACCAAGATGGTGTTTCTGCCTTTCTAGTACTGGGAGATTTAGCATTTTCTTCTCCACTGATTGTGCCTCCAATAGCCGTGTCTTAAAGGAGACTTCCATTATTATTACTTGGAACATTAAGTAGAATGAAGACAATAACAAAATGAAGAAACTCAGATGGAAGTAGGATAGCACAGGGTAATAAATATTCTTTTAGCTGCCTCTTTAGAGCTGTGTGATATTAGGCAAATTACCATCTTCGAGGCTTAATATTTCCATCTTAAAAATGAGTATAAGACACCTATCACAGAGTTCCTGGGATGATTGACATGAGATAATCTTTAGAATGCATGAAACCCAGTGTAGGCATACCCTGCGTGCTCAGGAAACGTTAGTTCCCCACTTGCTCCATTCCCTTCATTATGTGTCCATGCATCTTACCAGCTTTGAAATATCTTGATCTGAAAATGATAGAATCACATAACACATTTAGAAAATTTAGTGTGTTACTAATTTTTTGCCAGGTCAACTCAAGTCATGATGAAATGGTTTGGTTCTGGAAAATGCTAGCTTTCTAGTCTTTGGGGGAAGGCTACAAAGATATAAGCAATACGTGAACCGTGAACTTCCAGATGTTCAAGCTCGTTTTAGAAAAGGCAGAGGAACCACAGATCAACTTGCTAACATCCGCTGGATCATCGAAAAGGCAAGACAGTTCCAGAAAAACATCTATTTCTGCTTTATTGACTATGCCAAAGCCTTTGACTGTGTGGATCACAATAAACTGTGGAAAATTCTGAGAGAGATGAGAATACCAGACCACCTGACCTGCCTCTTGAGAAACCTATATGCAGGTCAGGAAGCAACAGTTAGAACTGGACATGGAACTGGTTCCAAATAGGAAAAGGAGTACGTCAAGGCTGTATATTGTCACCCTGCTTATTTAACTTATATGCAGAGTACATCATGAGAAACGCTGGGCTGGAAGAAGCACAAGCTGGAATCAAGATTGCCAGGAGAACTATCAATAACCTCAGATATGCAGATGACACCACTCAAGTGAAGAGGAACTAAAAAGCCTCTTGATGAAAGTGAAAGAGGAGAGTGAAAAGGTTGGCTTAAAGCTCAACATTCAGAAAACAAAGATCATGGCATCTGGTCCTATCACTTCATGGCAAATAGATTGGGAAACAGTGGAAGCGGTGGCTGACTTTATTTTTCTGGGCTCCAATATCACTGCAGATGGTGATAACAGCCATGAAATTAAAAGACGTTTATTCCTTGGAAGGAAAGTTATGACCAACCTAGATAGCATATTCAAAAGCAGAGACATTACTTTGCCGACTAAGGTCTGTCTAGTCAAGGCTATGGTTTTTCCAGTGGTCATGTATGGATGTGAGAGTTGGACTATAAAGAAAGCTGAGCACCGAAGAATTGATGCTTTTGAAGTGTGGTGTTGGAGAAGACTCTTGAGAGTCCCTTGGACTGCAAGGAGATCCAACCAGTCCATTCTAAAGGAGATCAATCCTGGGTGTTCATTGGAAGGACTGATGTTGAAGCTGAAACTCCAATACTTTGGCCACCTGATGCGAAGAGCTGACTCATTTGAGAAGACCCTGATTCTGGGAAAGATTGAAGGCAGGACGAGGAGGGGACAACAGAGGATGAGATGGTTGGATGACATCACCGACTTGATGGACATGGGTTTGGGTGGACTCCGGGAGTTGGTGATGGACAGGGAGGCCTGGCATGGTGTGGTTCATGGGGTCACAAAGAGTTAGACACGACTGAGCGACTGAACTGAACTGAACTGAACAAAGATATCAAGAATTCATCTTCCTACCTAGGAAATGCACTCCAGCTGCTGCTACCTATGTACCAGAACCCAAAACTGAAAGAACTTAAAAGATAGTGGAGTATGGAGGGAAAGAAAAGAATGATGTGATTCTGGAACAAATACTTCCCCATTCTTGGACCAAAACAGAAAGTACAGACTCATCCAATTAGGTCTAGACCCCTAGGGGCAACTTTGGAAATTATAAGTGCTCCCAAGGACATTAGAATTAATATGAAGCCCTTGGAATATATATAAGCATGAATTTGATGACTGTATATCCTGCATTTCCCAGGAAGGTCCAGAATTATATGTTCTCTCATGAAAATTAGTAATAAGGCCTCTTTTGTTTTCCAGGGTGTCACAGTTTGAATGATATATTACATGCTTTTTATTGTCATAGGATACTCAGAAGGCTCTCAGCCTCCAAATGTAGGTCACGAATCAAAAGAATCTATATTGGTCCCATTTTTCTGCCATTGTTTTTGGTGCTCCTGATATCACTTCTAATGAACATATTTTTATTATCTTTGAATATCACCTGAGTGTACAGTAAAGAATTATCGAGTGTAGTTATATCCGTGTATGGTTTTAATTTTCTGAGTATCCACTTCTTTTGGAAACATTGTTTACATAACATTCATTTTCTCAAACTGTAATTTTTTTCATTTACTTCTGAGTTCTCCACTTAACTGGTTTATCTTTTTGTTCCTGAGCACTTACACACATTTAATTACCATAGCCTTATATTATGTCTCGATATCTGATGGGACTTGTTTCCCCCTCATCCAAATTGATTCTTGTTTGTTAAAAATGGCTTAACCATACTTGCAAAATTATGTCAAATGGCGGACTTTTATTTACACTTTACAAAGTAGGAATATCAAAAGCCTATAAAACTTCCTTCTACCAGTCTAACCTGTTCCATCTGAGGATCTCAGGTTTAACAGTACACCTGGATTTGATTTTTCATATGTTTATACATGTTATGGATGGATGGTGAGATGTGCTTGTCTTTGGTGACAAGTGTTATGAAATAAAATTTCCTCCTAATTCAGAGCAGACTATTAACATGATGGTACAATCAAGACATTCATGGAAACTTAATGACAAAAACATTCCAAGAACTGCAGAAGGGCACTTCCCTCATCATTTCGTGTCACACCCATTAAAATGAAAATTCCTTTTGGCACAGCTTGGGAGAATCAAGGTAGAAGGATTAGTTGGGTTGTGCCAGCCTATAAAGAGCCTTTACCCCTTTAAATTAGTACAAACTGAGCTATTAAATACATATGAAAATTAATGGCATTTACAGCCATTGTTATGGCCATGATGTTAATACCAAAACTTTTACATCAATAGGGAAGAGTGTTTATGTTTAACAAGTTCACATTGGTTGCTTTCCAGCATCTTTGAAATGTTTTGAAAATTGGGAGAACCTTAAAATTGCCAAAATATCAAGGATAAGCTGAAAATGAGACTGTTGGGACACTGAGTTGTACCCAGAATCAGACCTTCTCCTAAGCCCATAGGAGTTTTCATGTCAAACTTCCCAAGTCGAATTTATTGGGTATGATGGTGCTCTTTAAGAAGAGATCTACATATCTGTGGATTTCCCTATGAAATCTGCAGATCTCAATATAAATAAATGGGCTTGGATGGACTACAGATGTACGCTAAGAGTCTGCAGATGCAGGTTGAATGTGCATATGATATTAATCAAAACACATGTGTAACTAAGTCCTTCTTCTGTCACCATGGGTATAATACTGGCTAGAACATAGATTTTTGTAGGAAGGAGATAGGTGTTTCCATTTGGGTTATCCACCCAACTTATAACACACTAATTATTTAAACTGGTTGCTGCAGATCTCCATGTTTCCAGCAAAGCAGGAATCTTACCACTCTACTCATTGATTGTGAACCTCTATCTCCTGAAAAGGAATCTTGAAAGTGGAGTAAGTTAAGAAATTTCTCCTGTACTCCTTGACCTCATCTCCAGAAGGAAGAATAAGATACTGTATGGCAGCCTAGACTGTCTATTCAGCAAGTCAATTAATACACAAAGCCTTCATTTTTATATCTTTTCTTCCCACCATGTGCCCATATGTCTTATCCTAAGGGCTTTCCAGGATAGGCCTGTGCACAAAATCACAGAACTCTCAGTGGTTTCTCCTCCAGTATCTCCTTTGCTAAGTGAGGACTGGAAGCCCCAGGCTAGCTTTCATGGTCTCTCTTTTAATATGTGCACATTTAAAAATTCAATGGTGCACATTAATGGGGCACCATTGGTGCACATTCAATGGTACACATTTGAATGCATATTTGCATTCAATGATGCAAATTTAAAAATTTATGGTGCACATTTTAAAATTCAACCCCAAAATACAGAGCACTGACTATGTGCCGATCTTGACTCTATATTCTTGGGACACATCATTGAACAACACAAAAAGCTTTGCCATTGTGGGCCTGACCTTCTAGCTGCTTCCCCAGGATCCCTGCGTATCCATGGCAAACAGGTTGAGGAAGCTGAAGTCTGAGTTAGCATTCTGTCAAAGGCAGGTTTGTATCCCTTAGTGCAAAAATTTGAGGAAAAAAATGGAATTCAGGCATATTGATATATTAACTAAAATTATATTCATTTTGAGGAAAATGACATGAGTCTGTTTCAGCTTTTATCATTTTATTTTCATATCTATTTATGCTATTTCCCTTAGACATTTGGACAATAGTCATCAGTGTGAGGAACATGTTTTCTGTACTTTAGTACAATAGTTAGTGATAGCTGCTGCAAAACTTGAATCTAATCCCTTTGTACGAATTGTAACAGGATAGAAATAATATCACACTCTCTATTGATATAAAGGGAAAGTGAAACTGTTAGTTGCTCAGTTGTGTCTGACTCTTTGCAACTCCATACACTGTAGCCCTCCAGGCCCCTCTGTCCAAGGTATTCTCCAGGTAAGAATTCTGGCATGGGTAGCCATTCACTTTTTCAGGGAATCTTCCCAATCCAGGGATCAAACCTGGGTCTCTTGCATTGCAGGTGGATTCTTTACTGTCTGAACCACTAGGGATTTAAGGGAGATAATATTTAATCCTGTCAAGCTCTTAACTTTCACATTAATGTGGTGATGTATTTGTGGAGAGGATGGTTGTTAGCCTGAAAATACCTTTATTTCAAAAGCAGAGACATTACTTTGCCAACCAAGGTCCATCTAGTCAAGGCTATGGTTTTTCCTGTGTTCATGTATGGATGTGAGAGTTGGACTGTGAAGAAGGCTGAGCGCCGAAGAATTGATGCGTTTGAACTGTGGTGTTGGAGAAGACTCTTGAGGGTCCGTTGGACTGCAAGGAGATCCAACCAGTCCATTCTGAAGGAGATCAACCCTGGGATTTCTTTGGAAGGAATGATGCTAAAGCTGAAGCTCCAGTACTTTGGCCACCTCATGCGAAGTGTTGACTCATTGGAAAAGACTCTGATGCTGGGAAGGATTGGGGGCAGGAGGAAAAGGGGATGACAGAGGATGAGATGGCTGGATGGCATCACTAATTCGATGGACGTGAGTCTGAGTGAACTCCGGGAGATGGTGATGGACAGGGAGGCCTGGCGTGCTGCGATTCATGGGGTCTCAAAGAGTCAAACACGACTGAGTGACTGAACTGAACTGAACTGAACTGAACTCAAAGAACAGTTTCATTAGCTACTCAATTCTAGGTTGGCAGTTTTTTCTTTCTCAATCAACATTTCTCATTAATTTATTAATAGAGATCCAATTGATATTCATATTTCCCCAATTACTAAAAAAGATCTTTATATAGTTGGTTTATTGAGATTAGGTTCTAAACAAGTTTCACAGGTTGCCTTTCATCATTAACTTTCATAAACCCCTTTTATTTTATTAAAAAAAATTTTTTAAATATAAATTTATTTATTTTAATTGGAGGTTAATTACTTTATAATATTGTATTGGTTTTGCCATACATCAACATGAATCCGCCACAGGTATACATGTGTTTCCCACCCTGAACCCCCATCCCACCTCCCTCCCCGTACCATCCCTCTGGGTCGTCCCAGTGCACCAGCTCCAAGCATCCAGTATCATGCATCTAACCTGGACTGGTGATTCGTTTCACATATGATATTATACACATTTCAATGCCATTCTCCCAAATCACCCCTTTTAAACTTTAGCACAATAGTGGTAATACTTTTTCTTACTGCCATTCTTTTTTTCTTCTGTTAAAGAAAACAGATCCTTCATCATGTAATATACTCACATGATTCTGAATTTGGTAGATTGCTTCCTGGTAATGTCTTGTAGCTTCTCTAACTCCTGTATTTCCTATAAACTGGCAATTAGATCTTGAGGCTTGAATTGTTCAAAGTTAGTGTGTGTGTGTGTTGGGGGGGGTTGGGGGTAAAAAGCAAGGGTGGGTGACAAAGAATATTTCTTGGGTAGATGCTGTGTGCTATTGCCTCATATCAAGAAGGACATAACATCTGATTGTCATGCTTCTAAAGGTGCTAAAACTGGCCAGAGCCCTGGATTTAGGTAATGCCAACCCAATCTGTCTGTTATAAAATTCTGGCAAGTTGGAGAGGCATATTTCTCAAAGTGTTTTTTTGTCAATATATAAATAAGATGTCATTCTTTCAAGAATACAAACATTCACTAAGAAGAAAATAAAAATTATCCTCACTTTCACCCTCCAAATTATAAACACTCCTCACCGCCCCCCCCCCATAAACACAGAAATGTTAGGTATGTAGTTTTGTATGTAGCTTTTTTTTCAGTTAACATGAACTGAGAAGTGTTTTGGTGCATTTACACTGTGCAACAAATAGGAAACAAAGAGCTTTCTTGGCAGTGATCATGAGGTTTCTCTAATTTCCTGACAGAATACCAATCCCTCATGTACTCCACAGACCTCCAAACTAACATAAAATACATGCCTTCAAGACTCTTGTTGTCATGGCTAGAGTTTACTGAAGACATCTAGATACCAGGTTGGGAAACACTCTGTATATTCTGCTACTCCAGCAGATTTGAAGATTTATCCTTAAATCATTTGCTTTAACCTCCCAAAGTTTCTGACAGCCCACAGAAGTTAATGGTCAGATACTAAATATGCAATTAAAAACGTGGGTTGATATTATGCTGAATCCAGAGTCAGTGTCATTGGCAGATAACTTATGCATTCAAATAGTATAAAATCAAATAACCACAGAGAGGAAGCCTGTATGTTCTGATACCCAGGTCACTGGCTAGTTGAAAATCCATATAAATATTGTAGAAGACTGTCTATGCATCAAGCAGGTGTCATAGAACATTTATTGTGAAAATATTCCAGGTCTGAATTAGCTGTGTCCTGCGATGGTATAGAACTAGAGGCTCACATGGGCTCATAAGCAGAAGTCTACCTAGAGTGTCTCAAATATTTTTCTTAATTGATGTTGAAATAATGCAGCTTACAAACCAGCAATTCTATAAAACAATCAGATAGATTAAATCTGGCTTTTGAAAGTTTCTTTGTGTGGCCAAGTGCCAAAGACCAGTGCTTCAAAGGTGAGCTCTTTGTGTTCTGGATTCTGAGATTTATTTTGAAAAGATGGTGGAAACATGGGGTCCAGGTCTTTTGCTGTTTTTAGATGCACAGAGTGGCATGATGACTCTGTGTAGTAAGAAGTCCAAAGTCAAAGACAGCTTTTGTACCTGTGCCCATCCTGAGCCAGCTGCTGACTTCCAATGCAGCTGAACTCTTTCAAGCAAGGACAGGGAAGATATAGGACACTGGAGAACACTACTTGTGCTTCTCAGGTTTCCTGATAGAATGTGTTAACCCTCCTGTTCACATCACAGGCCTCCAATGTGCTATCGTGTACACACTGCCATTGCTGGAGTTTCCTGGGGAGGTTTATGCAACTTAAGTTGGGAGGCATTCTGTATACTCTGCTACTCTTGAAGATTTTGAGTTCTATCCTAGAATCAAGTCCCTCCCCCTCCACTGCCACAAGACTCCATATTTGAAATACTCTGGTGGATGCTCTATTTTTTGTATCCTTTTTTTAAAACTGAAGTGTAGTTGATTTACAATATATAGTCTCCTGTATGTATTGAGTTGGTACAAAAGTAATTGTGGTTTCAGATAGTGAATTTTAAATCATTATAACTAGGCTTAAACACATATTTATTAATCAAAATAGGAACTGTTGCAACCAACACATTTTGCCAACAAATAATTTCATTTATTCCTATAGCATAAAAATCCACACTTTAGGATTTGACAAACTTGGAAAGCATTTTCTGCCTCCTGTTGGTTGTAGAAGCATTTTCCCTGTAAAAAGTTGTTGAGATGCTTGAAGAAGAGGTGGTCAGTTGCTGAGAGGCCAGGTAAATATGGTGGATGAGGCAAAACTCCATAGCTCATTTCTTTCAACTTTTGAAGTGTTGGTTGAACAACGTGCAGTTGGGAGTTGTTGTGCAGAAGAACTGGGCCTTTTCGGTTGACCAATTCCAGCTGCAGGCATTGCAATTCTTAGTGCATCTCATTGATTTGCTGAGCATAATTCTCAGATGTAATGGTTTCACTGGGATTCAGAAAGCTTTAGTGGATCTGACTGGCAGCAGATCACAAACACTGACCATGACCTATTTTTGGTACAAGTTGAGCTTTGGGAAGTGCTTTGGAGCTTCTTCTGGATGCAGTCACTGAGCTGATCATCACTGATAGTCATTTAAAATCCACTTTTCATCACACATGACAATCCAATTGAGAAATGCTTCATTGTTGTTGCCTAGAATAAAAGAAGATGACACTTCCAAAGACTCCACCCCCCCCCCCGAAGGGCTTTCCAGGTGGCACTAGTGGTAAAGAACCTGCCTGCCAATAGAAGAGACAGAAGAGACTGGTTTGATCCCCTGGGTTAGGAAGATCCCCTGGAGGAGGGCATGGCAACCCACTTCAGTATTTGTGCCTGGAGAATCCCATGGGCAGAGGAGCCTAGAGGGCTACAATCCATAGGGTCTCAAAGAGTTGGACACAGCTAAAGCTACTTAGCATGCACACACACAGCCCATGAGGCACCCGCTTATAAGCTTTTTCACCTTTCCAGTTTGCTTCAAATGCCAAAGGACTGTAGAATGGAGGACACTGAGTTCTTTGGCAACTTCTTGTGTAGTCGTAAGAGATCGATGATTGCTCTCAATTGGTCATTGTCAACTTTCAATGGGTGGTCATTACACTTCTCATCTTCAAGGCTCTCGTCTCCTTTGCAAAACTTCTTGAACCACTGCTGCACTGTATATTTATTAGCAGCTCTTGGGCCAAATGCATTGTTGATGTTGTGAGTTGTCTCTGCTGCTTTTTGACCTATTTTGAACTCAAATAAGAAATTGCTCAAATTTACTCTTTGTGTAACATTATTTCACTTCATGGCAAATAGATGGAGAAACAATGGAAACAGCGGAAGACTTTATTTTCTTGGGCTTCAAAATCATTGCAGATGGTGACTGCAGCCATGAAATTGAGAGACACTTGCTCTTTGGAAAAAAAGCTATGACAAATCTAGATGGCGTATTAAAAAGCAGAGACATTACTTTGCCGACAAAGGTCCATATGGCCAAAGCTATGGGTTTTCCACTAGTCATGTATGGATGTGAGAGTTGGACCATGAAGAAGGTTGAGCCCCAAAGAACTGCTGCTTTCAAACTGTGGTGTTGGAGAAGACTCTTGAGAGTCCCTTGGACTGCAAGGAGATCAAATCAATCAATCTGAAGAGAAATCAATTATGAATGTTCATTGGAAGGACTGATGCTGAAGCTGAAGCTCTAATACTTTGGCCACCTTATGTGAAGAGCCAACTCATTGGAAAAGACCTTGATGCTGGAAGAGAGAAGGCAGGAGGAGATGGGGACGACAGAGGATGAGATGGTTGGATGACATCACCAACTCAATGGACTTGAGTTTGAGTAAGCTCTGGGAGATGGTGAAGGAAAGGGAAGTTTGGTGTGCTGCAGTCCTTGGGGTCGCAAAGAGTCAAGACACTCCTGAGGGACTGAACAACAATTTCCATAGTCTAAAATAAATGTAAAATAAACAGCAAGTAATAAGTCATTAGCAAAAAGTAAAGCAAGATATATAACATATTTATTTAAGAATATATTCTAATATCACATGGAAAATTTCAACAATGCAAAAACCACAATTACATTTGCACTAACCTAGTAACATAGTGATACAAATTGTTATAGATTATACTCTACCTAAAGTCATTGTAA
Organism: Oryx dammah; assembly: GCF_014754425.2. Classification (NCBI taxonomy): domain Eukaryota; kingdom Metazoa; phylum Chordata; class Mammalia; order Artiodactyla; family Bovidae; genus Oryx; species Oryx dammah. The sequence goes on from NW_024070188.1 coordinate 31,775,906, forward strand.
ACTATTTGCTGTATTCCCTTGTTGTACAATCTATTCTCGTACCTTATTGATTTTATACATATTGGTTTGTACTGTTTGATCTCCTTAACTACTTTCATTGAGCTTCTCTTTAAAGTTATGCTTATGGTTTTGACATTTTAAAAATGTAAGAGAGTGGAAGATGTGCATGTCATGTGCACATTGCTTGTGATTTTTTTTATTTTGGTAAAGTGTTGCCAAGGATACTATCCACAGGACGCTCCATGTACAGCTACACTCAAAAAATTGCCTTTGGGGTTGAGATCCAGGATAAACAAAAAGACTTTTCTTATGAAACTGGCAGACTTTCTCCTTCCTAGTAAGTAGAGTATGTTAGCCTAAGCAGCCTTGACAAAGATACCCCAAACCAGTGGCTTTTAAACAGATTGGATGCTTGTTATTTTTCTGTGTGAAAGTCCAGACATAGATGATCTAGAGCTGGTGGGAATCTCTGCCATTGCTGACACACAGCTTCTATGTTTGGGTTCACAGTGATTGTCCCAAAGAACAAAGTGCAAGGGAACCAGAAGTGGTTTACAATATTTCTGCTCACTAATTTCTCTCACTGGTCAGAAAGTAGTCTCATAGCCATACCTGTTTTTGAGGGAGGATAAGAAAAGCTGGACTATCAAAGAAGAAAGAGGCATACGTGTGATGGACAAACTCAGTATCTGCCAAAATTGGCTCTTCTGGCTATCCAAATATCCATGCAGACCCTTCCTTTCCCAAACATAACATTCTCCCGCAGGCTTCAAGTTCAGAATCTCTATAATGTACCATCCTCTCTATCAAGTCTAGCTCTTACTCTGTAATCTGGTGACCTAGAAACTACAAGAAAAGTTATCTTTAGCCCCACCTTCCCCCCCAAATACTACAATAAACAAAGCTTTATGACCATTTTATTGTGGATAACCACAATAACAACTCCCATTCAGAAAAGTGAAAAATGATGAACACACAGCAGCTACTCATCCATCGCAACTGTCCCACCCCACCAGATGGAAATCGCCGATTCTGTGCCCTGGCAATGCAGGGCCCTTCGGCTAGACTGGGATGCTGGGAGCAACTCTTCTGGTCCTATGTGAGGTTTTCTTGCCTTTATCCTTCACAGCCTCTTATAAAGTGGGCATAGCCTGGTGTCTGCTGGTGAAGGTTTAGGAGATTGAGAATTACTTTAAGCTTCAGATGGCTACCATCTGTTTCCGGTCAAGCTTCAGATGGCCACCATCTGTTTCCGGTCAGGCTTGTTCAATACAGTTCCCTTAAAACTTAACAGACTTATAGTCTACTTGCTTCTTGTCAGTTCCAGATACCAATAACTACTGCCAAAGATCTTGTCTATCCATAACTCTTAAGCCAAAAGATTCTATTCTTTCATTTTCTGGTCTCCATACTCAATATACCTCTCTCTCATATTGCTGGAGACTCCCTAGGACCATCTGAAACAATAGCTTTGAGTGAGATGCCAACATCCTTAGTCTTTACCATGGGTGTGGCCCCATTGTCTAGTAGGGAACACTCAGTATCAGGCTCTGAGGAAGGCTTGGCATTAAAGTCTCATCTCTCAGTGTATTTGATGTATTATTTTTCAAACCTTTGAATCACCAGACTTTCATTCAATTTAGACTGCAGCCTGCAGGCAATAGAGAACTTCCCAGAAAAGAAATCTCTTGTAAGAAGACTAGCAACACCTGAGTTAACCTGTCTTTAAGCCTTTACTAAGATTGCCAATAATTAATCATCTACTACTGGTGGTAGTTTTACCAAGTGTTTACCATGGTATGACAAAAGTCAAGAGCTGACAGATTTCAAGGGATTAGATCTGGTGGACAGAGTGCCTGAAGAACTGTGGAAGGAGGTCTGTAACATTGTACAGGAAGCAGTAACCAAACAATCCCCAAGAAAAAGAAATGTGAGAAGGCAGTGTGGTTGTCTGAGGACCTGTTACAAATAGCTGAGAAAGGAAGAGAAGCAAAAGGCAAGGGAGAAAGGGAAAGATATACCCAACTGAATGCAGCATCCCAGAGAAGAGCAAGGGGAGATAAGAAGGCCTTAAGTGAACAATGCGAAGAACAAGATGAAAACAATAGAATGGGAAAGACTAGAGATCTCTTCAAGAAAATTGGAGATATCAAGGGCATATTTCATGCAAGGATGGGCATGAAAAAGGACAGAAATGGTGAGGACCTAACAGAAGTATAAGAGGTTAAGAAGAGGTGGCAAGAAAACACAGAACTATATAAAAAATGTGTCAATGACCTGGATAACCACAATGGTGTGGCCACTCACCTAGAACCAGACATCCTGGAGTGTGAAGTCAAGTGGGCCGTAGGGAGTGTTACTATGAGCAAAACTAGTGGAGGAGATGGAATTCCAGCTGAGATATTTCAAATCCTAAAAGACAGTGCTGTTCAAGTGCTGCACTCAATATGTCAGCAAATTTGGAAAACCCAGCAGTGGCCACAGGACTGGAAAAGGTCAGTTTTCATTCCAATCCTGAAGAAGAGAAATGCCAAAGAATGTTTAAACTACCATGCAATTGCACTCATTTAACATGCTAGCAAGGTTATGCTCAAATCCTTCAAGCTAGGTTTCAGCAGTACCTGAACTGAGAACTTCCAGATGTACAAGTTGGATTTAGAAAAGGCAGAGGAAGCAGAGATCAAATTGCCAACTTCACTGAATCATAGAAAAAGCAAGGGAATTCTAGAAAAATATCGGTTTCTGCTTCATTGACTAGGCTAAAGCCTTTGATTGTGTGGGTCTCAACAAACCGTGAAAAAATCTTAAAGATAGGAATACCAGATCACCTTACCTGTCTCCTGAGAAACCTGTATGCAGGTCAAGAGGCCATGTTAGAACCAAACATGGAACAATGGACTGGTTCAAAACTGGTAAAGGAGTACATCGAGGCTGCATATTGTCACCCTGCTTATTTAACTGATTTGCAGAGTGCATCATGCAAAGTGCCTGGTGGGATGAATCACAAGCTGGAATCAAGATTGCCAGGAGAAATATCAACAATCTCAGATATGCAGATGATACCACTCTAGTGGCAGAGAGTGAAGAGAAACTAAAGAGCCTCTTGATGAGGGTGAAAGGAGAGAGTGAAAAAGCTGGCTTAAAACTCAACATTCAAAAAACTAAGACTGTGGCATCTGGTCCCATCACTTCATGGCAAATAGATGGGGAAAAAAGTAGAAACATTGACAGACTTTTTCTTGGGCTCCAAAATTGCTGGAGATGGTGATTGCAGTCATGAAATGGAAAGACGCTTGTTTCTTGGGAGGAAAGCTATAAGAAACCCACACAGAGTATTCAAAAGGAGAGAAATCACTTTGCTAACAAAGGTCCATATAGTCAAAGCCAGTAGTCATGTACGAATGTCAGAGATGGACCATAAAGAAGGATGAGCACCAGGGAACTGATGCTTTTGAATTGAGGTGCTGAAGAAGACTGTTGAGAGTCTCTTGGACTGCAAGGAGATAAAACCAATCAATCCTAAAGGAAATTCACCCTGAATATTCATTGGAAAGTCTGATGCTGAAGCTGAAGCTCCAATACTTTGGCCACCTGATGCAAAGAGCCAACTCATTGGAAAAGACCCTGGTGCTGGGAAAGAAAGAAGGCAGGAGGAGGGAAGAGAAGGGGATGACAGAGGATGAGATGGTTGGATGGCATCACCACTCAATGGACATGAGTTTGAGCAAACTCTGGGAGATAGTGAAGGACAGGGAAGCCTGGCCTGCTGCAGTCCATGGGGTCACAAAGTGTCAGACACAACTTAGTGACTGAACAACAACAGATTTCAAATTCTTTGTCCTCAGTATCTGTTGCTTGACCATTAAGGCATTAGCATCTATCTTAGGATTTCTATGTTTACTGCAGGACTCTACATCTAGATACCAATTTGTATATTAGTAGGGTACAGTCTAATCTGGTGAAACAAAACATCCAAAGTTGCATTATTATCTCCAAAGTGATAGCCCAAAGGTCAGCAGTCCAGGGCTCATACAGACATTCTGCCATCCTAAATGCACTGTCCCTCTGGGTTCCAAACAACTTCCTCAGCTCCTGCTACCACATCTGCGTCCCATCATGTCTGTTATGCTAAAGAGTATGACTTGTGAGTTGTACCTATCAATTCTACTTATATCCCATTGGTTAGAAGTTAATCTCATGGCTGGGTTAACTATAAGGAAAATGTGAAGCATCATTTTTAGAAAGGAATAGACACTGGTGAGCAGTTACAATTCTCACTACAGAATTGAGTTGTCTTATTTTTCTTTTTGCCCAGGTAATCAATAAGCTCAAAGTCAAATCTGTAGCATGTGTGTTTATTTGTGTGTGTGTGTAGAGGGCTCATATCTCAGCTACAGATTCATGCCATACTAAACTGTGAATAATCTTGGGAGGAGTAATTATTTAAAATATTACCAGACATCACAGCTATGGTGAGACCTAGCTCAATGGATGGGCTTCACTGTAATAGCTGCTAAAAAGGGGTAGGTATGAGGGATGTGACAGAAGACCAGTGAGCCTTCATTCTAGGGAGGGTGACATGCTTCAGAACAGGTGTAGAATGGACACCATAGGAGGCCATACAGGATCTGGATGACTTGTTGGGGCCTCCTAGGGCAATGGAGGTTGGGGGGGGAGGTGGCGGAAAGTCTGATCACTGTTAACTTTTACTGTGTACCTACCCATGCCAAGCAACATGTAAGGGCTTCATATGCCTGTGTTACCTCACTTAAAACAAGGGGGCCCTGGAAGTCAAACAGAACAAGACAGTCTCGGGTGCCAGGAAACTGGATACAGCTGCTAACATTGTCTTGCACTAGTTTAACAAGAGCGTTCATAGAGCTGGTCTCATTTGACCCTCCTGGAGCCCTGCTGTGTAGGTTGGACAAAGGTAAAGGAACAAGGCCCCAAGAAGCCAGGGAATATAGAAGTGACAGACCTGGGACTCCAGCCCATGCCTCCCCACAACCTCATCTCACTACACCCATAATTTTACATGCCTCTGAATTCTACATCATTTCACCAAGATTTGGTCTCATATCTAAAAACAAAGTTTAAGAATGTCTCCAAAGTGGGGACATAGGAAGACTTTTAGATGAATAATGGAATAAAAGGTTTCAGTGTGAAAACATTGCAAATACTTGACTCTAAAAGCTAAGAAAGAACTTTCTCATTGAGGCTGAGGTTTCAGGGCTCCTTCCTGTTGAGGCCAGTCCCTCCTTTGTGCATATTCTTGTCTCCTTGGAGATGCTGTATATGATCCTTCCTTCCCCAAAGACTTTTTACCTTCAGCCTCTCAGCCTTCCTAAATCTTGCCTGTTCTACAGGAAGGGAGCATGGCCTGCCAACTTTTACCTCATCCTCTCCTCTCTAGAGTCCTCAAGATGCCCAACAATAGGCATGGTTCACTCCTCACATGTAGTCACACTTTCCTCCAAAAATGGGACTTTGCTTCTGATACCTTTTCTGGTAAAGTCATTGGTGATCTCCTGACAGCAAATTCAGTGGGCTTGTCTCCATCCCTTCCTTCCTGGTCTTCCTGGGGCATTTGATACAAATGGCCTCTACCTCCCTTCTCCTTTTCTGCCCCTGACACCACTACATCTTGAATATTCTTGTGGGTCAATTCTCTCTGTCCATAGCTCATATATTAGAGTCTTTGAGTGTGTTCCTATTTCATTCCTATTCTTTCTCACTCTTAGCCTCTCTACCTAGATATTTATCTCCATCTCCATCTCATCTTATATCTATATTTCAGTTCCCCAAACTCCTGAAGAAAAAACTGATTTCTTATTGAACAATCCACATTTTCCCCACAAATGTCCATCAACAGCTGAAATTGATTACTTTTGAAATTGAACTTTTATTTTCCCCCTGCTCAATCCTGGACATCTTCCCATCGCTCACGCTGACTGGTGACACCACTAGCCACCTCATCTCCCAAAGGAGAAATCTGGGATCATTCAGGACACGTTCCTTTCCTCACCCCTCACCCAATCATTCTGCATCTTCTTGACTTTGCCTTCTAGCCTTCTCTTGCATCAATCCTCTCCTTGTTGTCTTCTCCACCACAGCTGAAGTCCAGATCATCCTTGGCTTCTTCCTAGAGAGTGGTAGTAGGTTCCAGATTGGTTCCACTGCCTCCAGACTCATTTCTTTCCCATCCAGGGAGCCTACCTACCAAGTTGATCTTGCTAAACCACAGGTCAAATTCTTCTTAAAATCTGTAATAACTCCCCATAGACTACAAAATGAAATCTGAGCTTTTCTGCAGGGTATGTAAAATCTTCAAGAGCCGTGCCCTATTTTTCTACCTCCCCAGCCTCATCCTCAGCTATTCTTCCATCTATTGGCCCTTCCAATTCCCCTTCCCCTATTCCTTTGTCTGGTATGTTCTTTTTTCCAAACTCTGTCTATAATATTGTATTATCTCTACCATCTAAGCATCCTTAGGAAACTCTACACAGAAGGGGACTCTACATAGAAGAGTTTAATGCTTTTACTAAGCCTCAAAAGATGAAGAAAAGCCCCTCCCATGGAGCCTCCCTTGGCCCCCAAAGAGCCTCCTACCTCTTCCCCATATTACACTGCTGCCTTGGTATGTTGACTTCTTTTTCCTGATGGACTGTGAGCTCCTTTAGGGTAGGGACCACATCACAGTCCTGGGAGTAGCCCCAGTGCTAAGCACAGTGCTGATGCTTTGTAGACCTCAGTAAACTTATTAAATTAGACTGAATCAGAGTAGCTCAAAGCCAAGGAGCTCATTAGTGGCAAGTGTTTGGCTAAAGAGAAACGGCACCCTATCCTCAGGAAAACTGGGCCTGGAATCTTGACCTCATTAGCACCCTGTTCTAACCCAACCTGCCAACTGACTCTGACTTTCCAAATGTTAACACAAGGCATCAGCACATGTGAGCTAAGGATACACACACCAAGTATCAACATGGGATATGGATATATAGTATATGGAAACTAAACTCCTTTCACTCACCAAGTTTATAGCCCTTTTAAACTGCCTGAGTTAGTTTTGAATCAAACCCAGATTTTCTAGTGTTTCAGTTCATTTTCTTTTGGCAAACACATCTTCCTGTTGTTAAGAAGAAAGGATTTGCAAAGATTATTTAAAGGTTGAACTGGTTTCTTGAACATCAGCTAACTCTTACAGTATAGATTTTAATGGTATGAGTGTAAATGAATTCGAAACACATGGATTCATACCTTCCTAGAATCTTTAGGCTATTTAAAAATTTAAAGGAGATATTTGAGAGAAAATATGCTATGGTTTTCCAGTGGTCATGTATGGGTGTGAGAGTTGGACTGTGAAGAAGGCTGAGCACCGAAGAATTGATGCTTTTGAACTGTGGTGTTGGAGAAGACTCTTGAGAGTCCCATGGGCTGCAAGGAGATCCAACCAGTCCATTCTGAAGGAGATCAGCCCTGGGATTTCTTTGGAAGGAATGGTGCTGAAGCTGAACCTCCAGTACTTTGGCCACCTCATGCCAAGAGTTGACTCATTGGAAAAGACTCTGATGCTGGGAAGAATTGGGGGCAGGAGGAGAAGGGGACGACCCAGGATGAGATGGCTGGATGGCATCACTGACTCGATGGACGTCAATCTGAGTGAACTCCAGGAGGAGTTGGTGATGGACAGGGAGGCCTGGCGTGCTGCGATTCATGGGGTCACAAAGAGTCGGACACCACCGAGCGACTGAACTGAACTGAACTGAACTGATGACTGAGGTGCCATCATATTCCAAACATAGAATATTGAAAGATATTCTATGAGTTCAAAGTATGGCTGTGCAAGCCTGTAGGAATATCATTTCATTAATAGGTATATAAGTGAACTAGTTAGTAACTAGAGTTATTACAAGTGGAGAGAAACCATAAGATCCTGTTTAAGCAAAATGGCTGCCACCAGAAGACGAGAATAAGCTCCAACTCAGAGTTTCTAAGTCTGATCCAACTAATAACAGAGAGAAGCTTTCTTTTAAGTTCAATAGAACAGCCTTGTAGAGGTGGGTGTCCTAATGTTGTTTCCTTAGGAGTGCTAGATGCAGGGAGACTTGGACACTGGAGTGAAAGGAAAGTCATGCAGGGGTCCGACCTGTCTCTTTAATGGAAGCTCTTTCATTGTGAAACTGTTGCCTCATTTGGCACAAGTTGAGTGCAGGCTGGGAAGAGCAGGGTAATTGCAGGTCATGATGATCTAGTAGGATTAGTTAGTTTATATAAACATGTTCCAAGTCTAGCTATGTTTCAGTTAAGCTGCACACGGAGAACTACCAAAGCAGGCCAGCCATGCTTCAGTGTCACAAACTGTTTATTTGTACAAGAGATCCCTAGAAGTCTACTAATCCAGGAGACAGCCATCTTAGGGAATTAATGGAGCCCTCTCTGTAGTGGTTATTTTAAAACCAGATTAAACCAGGCCCTTGAGAAAGCAGCATAGAAAGTAATCCCACATGGAGTCCCGTTGTGAAGCAGGGAAGTGGATCTTTTGAAAGAACTTTCCTATCACAGAGGTCTACTGATTTCCTTCATTCTAGAGTAATGTGAACTGGTGTAGAGGGCTATGGCTTACACATTTAGGTATGAATAATGTTTACAAATGATGCTCCTTCTGTGGTTAATGGGCCTTCTCCTCTTACCTGTTGAGAAATGACCATTGCTGTAGCTTTTCTGTAGTTCAAGTAGGCATTCAAGAAGCTTTTTTTTTCCTTTGCCTTTTTTTTCTTTAGGCCTTCAATGGAAACCACAAATGAAAGGTACACTAGGCATTGTTATTTAACACTTACTGAGTATTTCCTGTGGGCCAGGGACTGAGTTAGGGACTAGATACAGAGATGATAATCATAATAACAGCAAAAATGATATAGTGTCTTCAAGGTTATAGTCTGGGTCTGGAGGAGGGAAGAGACTGATATGTGAACATACCATAAACGTATAATAAGATAAGTTCTGAAACAAAGTCAAGAACAACCTGTTAGGTGAGTCTAAGCTCCACAGGGAAGGATCCAACCAACACTAGGGAGGTCAAAAAAGTCTGCCAGGGGAGATGATGTGGAGGGAGGTCTTAAAGGGTGGGTTGGATTTTAGTATTCAGGTTGGTGCAAAAAGTAATTGTGGTTTTACATTGTTGAACTTTGCCGCTTGATATTGGAATACATTCTTAATAAATGTGGTTATGCTTTACATCATTTTAATGTGTGTTTCTCACTTTTCTTTTTTTTAATAACATTACTTGCTGTTTATTTTATATTTATTTTAGACTATAGAATTGATGTTAGACAAAAAGCAAATTCAAGTGATTTTCTTATTCAAGTTCAAAATGAGTTGTAAAGCAGCAGAGACAGCTCACAATATCAGCAATGCAGTTGGCCCAGGAACTGTTAACAAATGTATAGTGTAGTGGTGGTTCAAGAAGTTTTGCAAAGGAAATGAGAGTCTTGAAGGTGAGGAGTACAGTTGCCAGCCATTTGAGAGGACCATCAAAGCTGATCCTCTTACAACTACCCAAGAAGCACCAAAGAACTCAACATCCACCTTTCTATAGTCATTCGGCATTTGAAGCAAATTGGAAAGGTGAGAAAGCTCGATAAGTGGATGCCACATGCTGCTGCTAAGTCCCTCCAGTCGTGTCCGACTCTCTGCGACCCCAGAAACGGCAGCCCACCAGGCTCCCCCGTCCCTGGGATTCTCCAGGCAAGAGTACTGGAGTGGGCTGCCATTTCCTTTTCTGGATGCCACATGAGCTGACCGCAAATCAAAAAAATCATTATTTTGAAGTGTCATCCTCTCTTATTCTGCACAACAACAATGAACCATTTCTAGATTGGGTTGTGATGTGTGAAGAAAAGTGGGTTTTATATGACAACCAGCAATGACCAGCTCAGTGGCTGGACCGAGCAGAAGCTCCAAAGCACTTAGCCAAACTTGCACCACATAAAAGGTCACGGTCACTGTTTGGTGGTCTGCTGCCAGTCTGATCCACTATAGCTTCTGAATCCTGGTGAAACCATTACATCTGAGAATTTGCTCAGCAAATTGATGAGATGCATGAAAAACTGCAATTTGGCAGCTGGCATTGGTCAACAGAAAGGGCCCAATTCTTCTCCATGACAGTGCCTGATTGCACATCACACAACCAACGCTTCAGAAGTTGAAAGAATTAGGCTATGAAATTTTGCCTCATCTGCCATCTTACTTCATCTCTCTCTTCAAGCATCTCAACTTTTTGCCAGGAAAACGCTTTCCACAACCAGCAGGAGGCAGAAAATGCTTTCTAAGAATTTGTTGTATTTCAAAGCATGGATTTTTATGTTATAGGAATAAATTTATTTCTTAATTGCAAAAATCTGTTGATTATAATGGTTCTTACTTTGATTAATAAAGATATGTTTGAGCCTAGTTATAATGATTGAAGGGCTTCCCATGTGGCGTAGTGGTAAACAGTCCATCTGGCAATGCAGGAGACGCAGGTTTGATCCCTGGGCCAGGAAGATCCCTGGAAGAGGAAATGGCAACCCACTCCAGTATTCTTGCCTGGAAAAGCCCATGGACAGAGGAGCCTCCTGTGCACAGTCCATGTTGTTGCAAAGAACTGGACACAACTGGGCAACTGAGCACACAATTTAAAATTCACCGTTCAAAACCAAAATTACATTTGCACCAACCTAATAATGGTACTAATGGTAAAGACCCACCTGCCAGTACAGGAGACGTGAGAGACATGGGTTCTATCCCTGGGTCAGGAAGATCCCCTGGAGGAGGGCATGGCAACCCACTCCAGTATTCTTGCCTGGAGAATCCCATGGACAGAGAAGCCTGGTGGGCTACAGTCCACCGGGTCGCAAAAAGTCAGACATGGCTGCAGTGACATACACACACAGCACGATAGTTGTCAAGGTCAATGTGTCAGTGGAAAAGTAGGTAGGGAGATGAATGGGAAAAGGAACTTGTCCACATGGGTTCAATAGGATTGAATTTGGTGAGAACCCTTTGTGCCTCCTATTGAGAGAGTGATTTGGTTTCTCCCTTATTTCTCTAATAACCCTTCTTCTCATTGGTTGCTTTGACTTTTCTCTTGGATCTAATAGTGTGGCAATTTTGATTCAATTTAATTCAGCATTTATTGCTATAATACATTTTTTAGCTCTGTATTAGGCTTATGCGAGATAGAAGAGGAGGAAACCTTTCCCTAGCCCTCCCAAAGCATGTTCTCCAAAGCATGTGTTCACATCCTCATTGCACTGCCTCAGAGACAGGTTGATGATGATCTTCTAGTCCTTAAAAGACATCCAAATTGACAGTCAATAGATCAGCCTTGCTCAATTGAGAGTTTAGCAAAAATGTCACAAAATATGCTAGGCATGGAAGTTGAAGTTTCCAATGTAAACTGTAACTGAAGCTGAAGATGGTGAAATGTAAATCCTTCCTTATGACAAACACGGTCTCCAAGAGTGGGACTACAAGCTGATTCATTTATCTCTTCTATGTTTTAGGACAAGCACAATTTTTCCATAATATAAAATGGTCTGTTATAGGACTATATGCCTCAAGGAATTATAAATGTAGATTTTCCTGGCACTAACATTTCCTGAGTTGTAAGGGTAAGGATTCCTAAGACAGGACTTTAAAAACCTGCAGTGCTGCATGAACTTTCTCCATACATTAAAAAAAAAAAAAAAACTGATTACTTTTATTTTATTGGTTGATCAAGGAGGAGAAATGTTAACCTAATTATTAGCTTGGCTCAATAGATTCACATGTATGAGAAAAAAAAGTGACATTGAATGGGACCAACCCCAAAATAGACTTGTGCTGATGTTCACTTTTCTCCTTAATCCTGAAAAATAAAAACCAGATTTAGGAAAGTACTTATATTTAGTATACCTGGAAAAACTTATAGAAAAGAAAAGGTTAGTCCCTGGCAATTAAAATCAAAGGAAATTACATTGGGTCTGTAAGTACTGGGATGGAAGCGAAACTAAGGACCTCTTGTCACCACTAGGGATAGCAAATTCAGAGCCTTTCCACCTTAAACATGCAATGAACCCAGAAGGTATTCACTAGCACTTACCATTCAAAATGGTCAAATTAACTTCCAGAATTCTCAGAATTATGGGAAAGAGACTATTACCCAATGAACTTCCAGCTAAACACTTGATTGAATCCTAACTTTTTTCCCCATTCTATTCTCAGGAAACAAATTGAGTCAATAAGAAAATACTAAACTGTTTTCACTTTCATGCATTGGAGAAAGAAATGGCAACCCACTCCAGTGTTTTTGCCTGGAGAATCCCAGGGACGGGTAAGCCTGGCGGGCTGCCGTCTATGGGGTCGCACAGAGTCAGACACGACTGAAATGGCTTAGCAGCAGCAGCAGCAAACTGTTTATAAAGTCACATGACTAAACCATACTTCCTCAAGGGCTCAGTGGGTAAAGAATCTGCCTGCAATGCAGGAGACACAGGAAATGTGGATTCGACCCCTGGGTCAGGAAAATCCCCTGGAAAAGGAATTGGCAACCCACTCCAGCATTCTTGCCTCAAAAACCCCATGGAGGGAGGAGTCTGGTGGCCTACAGTCCAAAGGGTCACAAAGAGTCAAAAATGACTGAGCGACTAAGCACAGCAGCACAGCAGGTGAGTAAACTTTGATATTGACTGTGAAAACAATATGCCTAATTTGGCTTTGTTCATTTGGGGTGTGTGTGTGTGTGTGTGTGTGTGTGTGGTGGTGTTTATTGTATTCTGGTCATTTGGGCATTTAACAAGTGATTAATACTCTTCTGTATCATCAGTTTATGCTGAACCCAGGAGCTTCAATTCAGGCCAGACATGCTTGTGATTATTCAGGGCTTTCTGTGGGGTTCATTAACCCAAACATCTGTGTAGTCTACAAAATATTTTCTCCTTTGATTTCTTATTTGACCCTTGAAATTGACCTATGAAGAGACTGGAAAGGTTTGATTATTCACATTTCACAGATGGGGACCAATGAGTCTAATTTAGACCCAGTTATATTAATTTAAACCTTAATAAGTAGCAGAACTAAGGCTTCTAGCTGTTTCCCCTCTTCAGGTTCAGAATTATTCCCACCACACAGGAGGTGGTGTCAGTCAAAGAAATCATTGGCTGGGTGAATCCCCACTCTGCTGATAGCCACTGCCTGACAAGGTTACTTTGCCAGAGTTATTAGTGCTCCAGGTGGGAGTGGGTGGGGTGACCAGGTGCCTCCTCAAATTAATAATCTTTAAATATTTACTTTTATTTAGTGAGAGCATCAGGTCAGTTCAGTTCAGTCACTCAGTCGTGTCCGACTCTTTGCAACCCCATGGATTGCAGCACCCCAGGCCTCCCTGTCCATCACCAACTCCCGGAGTTTACTCAAACTCATGTCCATTGAATTAGTGATACCATCCAACCATCTATCCTCTGTCATCCCCTTCTCCTCCCACCTTCAATCTTTCCCAGCATCAGGGTCTTTTCAAATGAGTCAGCTCTTTGCATCAGGTGGCCAAAGTATTGGAGTTTCAGCTTTAGCATCAGGCCTTCCAGTGGATATTCAGGACTGATTTCCTTTAGGATGGACTGGTTGGATCTCCTTGCAGTCCAGGGGACTCCCCGTCCCTGGGATTCTCCAGGCAAGAACACTGGAGTGGGTTGCCATTTTCTTCTCCAGTGCATAAAAGTGAAAAGTGAAAGTGAAGTCACTCAGTCATGTCTGACTCTTAGCGACCTCACAGACTGCAGCCTACCAGGCTCCTCCATCCATGGGATTTTCCAGGCAAGAGTACTGGAGTAGGGTGCCATTGCCTTCTCCAAAGAGATCTCTAGTCTTTCCCATTCTATTGTTTTCCTCTATTTCTTTGCCTTGATCACTGAGGAAGTCTTTCTTATCTCTCCTGGCTATTCTTTGGAATTCTGAATTCAAATGGGTATATCTTTCCTTTTCTCCTTTGCCTTTCGCTTCTCTTCTTTTCATAGCTGTTTGTAAGGGGTCCTCAGACAACCATTTTTCTTTTTTGCTCCTTATTGCCAAATTCAGACTTAAATTTAATAAAGTAGGGAAAACCACTAGACCATTCAGGTATGACCTAAATCAAATCCCTTATACTATACAGTGGAAGTGATAAATAGATTCAAGGGATTAGATACGATAGACAGAGTGAGAGCATGCTGTTGCTGCTGCTGCTAAGTTGCTTCAGTCGTGTCCGACTCTGTGCGACCCCATAGAGGGCAGCCCACCAGGCTCCGCCATCCCTGGGATTCTCCAGGCAAGAACACCGGAGTGGGTTGCCATTTCCTTCTCCAGTGTGTGCAAGTGAAAGGTGAAAGTGAAGTCATTCAGTCGTGTCCGACTCTTAGCAACCCCATGGACCTCAGCCTACCAGGCTCCTCCATCCGTGGGATTTTCCAGGCAAGAGTACTGGAGTGGGTTGCCATTGCCTTCTCTGGAGTGCAAGCACAGAGACATTGATTTTCTAATAACAAAGTTTCAATTTTTTTTTTTTTACAAAACATTATATTTGTTCCCTGTCCTATGGCTCCAGCTCCTCCAAGCCAAATCATCAATGACCTGTGTGTGCATCCACATGTGTGCACGCACAATGGTGTCTGACTCTTTTTGGCTCCACGAACTGTAGCCCACCAAGCTCCTCTGTCCCTGGAATTCTTCAGGCAAGAATACTGGAGTGGGTAGCCATTTCCTTCTCCAGGGGATCTTCCTGACCCAGCGATGGAACTCAAGTTGTATCTCCTCCATTGTCAGGCAGATTCTTTACCATTGAGCCACCTGGGAAGCCCAATTGAGATTCCACACAGAGATTTCACCAAAGACACTGGAGGAACATGAGAAGCGCCACACAGTGTTCTAGCACATTCCCTGAGAAAGTCCTTTTGGATCTGTTCCTACCCTAGATCTCTTTTATCTCTCCCTTTCTCTTTCTGGACTCAAACTTCCTAGCTTTGACCCCCTATTCTCAGGTCTTATACTTCTTGAGATCTCACTCCACTTAGCAGAGTAACTTTTGTCTCAGCTTCTACTGAACTTGCAACTTTCTTCCACAGGATAATATAAATCTTCAATATGTCAAACACTGTTTTGTTGCAAATAAACATTTCATTAAACTCAAGTAAATGAAGAACGAGGGATCAGTAACAGGTTAGGAGTGAGGTAGTAAAGAAATTGTTAAAATATAAATGTAAACTTTTCCTGTTATTTAATTAAATTCAAATGAGGGATTGATACATGTGCTAAGGCAGAATTTGGAGCAATTTACATGTCAAGTTATGTGAGGTAACATGGAATAAAGTTATTTCTGAACTAAAATTATTCTGAACTAACTGACACCATAATCGTGATTAATTTCAAAATGTTTACATTCCTTTTTGTTGTTTTAATTTTTATTTTATATTGGAGTATAGTTGATTTACAATGTTGTGTTAGTTTCAGGAGTACAGCAAAGTGATTCAGTTATACATATACATACATCTATTCTTTTTCAGATTCTTTTTTCCATGTAGGTTATTACAGAATATTGAGTAGAATTCCCTGTGCTATACAGCAGGTCTTTGTTGCTTCTATATTTTATACATAGTAGTATGCATATGTTAATCCCAAACTCCTAATTTACACCACCTCCCCTTTCCCCTTTAGTGACCATTAAGTTTGTTTCCAAAGTCAGTGAGTTTTTTTCTGTTTTATACATAATTTCATTTGTATCATCTTTTTAGATTCCACATATAAGTGATCAGGCTTCCCTGGTAGCTCAGCGGGTAAAGAATCTACCTGCAATGCAGGAGACTCTGGTTCAGTTCCTGGATCGAGAAGATTCCCTGGAGAAAGGGATATGCTACCCACTCTAGTTTTCTTGGGCTTCTCTGGTGGCTCAGACAGTAAAGAATCCAACTGCAATGTGGGAGAGTTGAGTTTGATCCCTGGGTTGAGAAGATCCCCTGGAGGAGGGCATGGCAATTCACTCCAGTATTCTTGCCTGGAGAATCCCCATGGACAGAGGAGCCTGGCAGGCTAGAGTCCATGGGGACACAAAGAGTTTGACACAACTGAGTGATTAAGCATAGCACATAAGTGATTTCATATGATATTTTGTCTTTCTCTGACTTACTTCACTTAGTATGATAATTGTTAGGTCCACTCACGAAGCTGCAAATGGCATTATTTAATTCTTTTTTATGGCTGAGTAATATTAATGTATACCACATCTTCCTATCCATTTATCTGTCACTGGACATTTAGGTTGCTTCTTAGCTATTGTAAATAGTGCTGCGATGAACAATGGGGTCCATGTATCTTTTCAAATGATGATTTTCTCTGAATATATGCCCCGGAGGGGAATTGCTAGATCATAAAAATATGGTATCATATTTTTAGTTTTTTAAGGAAACTTTGTGCTATTCTCCATAGCGGCTGTACCAATTACATTCTCACCAATAGTGTGGGAGGTTTCCCTTTTCACTGCACCATCTCCAGTATTTATTGCTTGTAAACTTTTTGATGATGGCCATTCTGACTGGTGTGAGGTGATACCTCACTGTAGTTTTCGCTTGCATTTCTATAATAATTAGCTACATTGAGCATCTTTTCATGTGTGTTTTGGCCACCTGTATGTCTTCTTTGGAGAATTGTTTATTTAAATCTTCTGCCTATTGTTTTTACTGGGTTGTTTTTTCTTGATATTGAGCTGCATGAGCTGTTTGTATATTTTGGATAATTTCTCATCAGTCACATCATTTGCAAATATTTTCTCCCATTCTGTTATATTCACTTTATCCTTTCTTTTTTCAATTCACACTTGAAGTGAAGTCACTCAGTCATGTCCAACTCTTTGCAACCCCATGGACTGTAGCCTACCAGGCTCCTCTATCCATGGGATTTTCCAGGCAAGAGTACTGTAATGGGTTGCCATTTCCTTATCCAGGGGATCTTCCCAACCCAGGGATCAAACCCAGGTCTCCCGCATTGTAGGCAGATGCTTTACCATCTGAGCCACCAGGGAAGTTAAGCTTACTTAGTAAATCTAAAATAGCCTCAAAATATGTAAAGCAAAATTGATAAGACTACAGGGAGAAATTTACAAGTGTAATATATTCACTAGGAGATGTCAGTACATTTTTCTTAGTTATTTGGTGGTAAAGCATCAAAAAACTCAGTAAAGATAGAGAACATTTAAACAACATAATTCATATGCATGATCTAATAGGCACGTAAACAGATCCTCTACCCAATAATTAAAGAATATACATCCTTAAGTACATGTGAAGAAGGCTGAGTGCCGAAGAATTGATGCTTTTGAACTGTGGTGTTGGAGAAGACTCTTGAGAGTCCCTTGGACTGCAAGGAGATCCAACCAGTCCATTCTGAAGGAGATCAGCCCTGGGATTTCTTTGGAAGGAACGGTGCTAAAGCTGAAACTCCAGTACTTTGGCCACCTCATTCGAAGAGCTGACTCATTGGAAAAGACTTTGATGCTGGGAGGGATTGGGGGCAGGAGGAGAAGGGGACGACCGAGGATGAGATGGCTGGATGGCATCACTGACTCAATGGACGTGAGTCTGAGTGAACTCCGGGAGTTGGTGATGGACAGGGAGGCCTGGCGTGCTGTGATTCATGGGGTCGCAAAGAGTCGGACACGACTGAGTGACTGAACTAACTGAACTGAACTGAAGTACATGTGAAACATTTTTCAAAACAACACAGGACCTAAAATAAAATGGTTAAACAGGAAGAGTTGATGATGTCATAGATAAGCATTAGCTTGATTCTACTTTTAAATCTTTTCTTGATTTGGGGCATTACTAGCACTAAATAAGCATCAGTTCAGTCAGTTGAGTTGCTCAGTCATGTCTGACTCTTTGCAACCCCATGAACCACAGCACACCAGGCCTCCCTCTCCATCACCAACTCCTGGAGTTCACCCAAACCCATGTCCATTGATAGATGATGCCATCCAGCCATCTCATCCTCTGTCGTCCCCTTCTTCTCCTGCCCCCAATCCCTCCAAGCATCAGGGCCTTTTCCAATTAATCAGCTCTTCGCATCAGGTGGCCAAAGTATTGGAGTTTCAGCTTCTGCATCAGTCCTTCCAATGAACACAAGGACTAATCTCCTTTAGAATGGACTGGTTGGATTTCCTTGCAGTCCAAGGGACTCTCAAGAGTCTTCTCCAACAACACAGTTCAAAAGCATCAATTCTTCAGTGCTCAGCTTTCCTTATAGTCCAATTCTCACATCCATACATGACCCCTGCAAAAACCATAGCTTTGACTAGACAAACCTTTGTTGACAAAGTAATGTCTCTGCTTTTCAATATGCTGTCTAGGTTGGTCATAACTTTCCTTCCAAGGAGTAAGCATCTTTTAATTTCACGGCTGCAATCACCATCTGCAGTGATTTTGGAGCCCAGAAATATAAAGTAAGCATTGTACATGCATTCTCTGTATCTAAAGCCTTGATCATTTCTGTGAAACTCATTCATTTTTCCCATTTGCAAACCTTGCAATGAATTGAGAGGGAACTGCTTGTGTCTTTGACAACACGACTGTATTATGTGAGCAATCTGATTCAGCTGTTTATTTTTTTCAGCTTCGTTGAGGCATAGTTGACAAAGTGCACCTCATAGTAATTTGATATTTATATTGTGAGGATTCCTCTCATCTAATTAATTAACACTTCCATCACCTATTATTTTTTTGTTTTAGTGACAACACTTAAATTCTACTCTCTTAGCAAATTTTGATTATACAATACTGTCTTATCTACATAGCCAACATGTTTATAGCTGAAAGTTTGTGTACTTTTGCCTAACTTTACCTATTTCCCCCAGTCCCCAGTCCCCAACCCCTGGCAACCACTTGTCTACTATTTCTATGAGTTTGGCTTTTTTAAGATTCCACATGTAATAATAGCATGCAATATTGATCTTTATCTGATTTATTTCACTTAGCATCAAGGTCCAGCCATGTTGTTGAAAATGACAGGATTTCCTTCTTTCTCATAGCTGAATAATATTCCTGTATGTATGTGTATATTCCATCTTCTTTATCCATTCATCCCTTGATGGGCAGTTAGGCTATTTCCATACTTTTGTTCTTACTGTTGTTCTCTAACTGCTAAGTCATGTCCAATTCATTATGACTCCATGAATTATAGCACACCAGGTTCCTCTGTCCATAGGATTTCCCAGGCAAGAATACTGGAGTTGGTTGCCATTTTCTTCTCCAGTTGATCTTCTTTACCAGGGATCAAACTCACATCTCCTGCATTGCAGGCAGATTCTTTACCACTGAGCCACCGGGGAAGTCCCGTTTCTGTACCTTAGTTATTACAAATAATGCTGCAGTTAACATGGTAGGGGGCAGATATCTCTTTGATATCCTGTTTTCATTTTCATCAAATATATACCCAGAAGTGGAATTGCTGGATCATATGGTCATTTTATTTTTACTATTTTCCATAGTTGCTATACTAAGTTACAATTCTGTAAGTTCCTTTTAAGTGGTTATTTTGGCAGCTGCTTAATTGCCCCTTTCATTGAGTTCTTCTAAACATTAGTTTCCTTATCTGGAAAATGGAGATAGTATTTACATTCACACTGGTTTGATGAGAGTTAAATTAGATAGCTTAATTCAGTTCAGTTCAGTCGTGTCCAACTCTTTGCGACCCCATGAATCACAGCACGCCAGGCTTCCCTGTCCATCTACGCCAGGCTTCACCATCTCCTGGAGTTCACTCAAACTCACGTCCATCGAGTCGGTGATGCCATCCAGCCATCTCATCCTCTGTCGTCCCCTTCTCCTCCTGACCCAAATCAGAGTATTTTCCAATGAGTCAACTCTTCGCATGAGGTGGCCAAAATACTGGAGTTTAATAGGACACGTCTAATTCCAATGCCTATTCATAGGACAGAATTGGCAAATCTGAGTCACATACTCCACCTTACCCCCATCAACTTATGCATATAAAACTTCTGCTGTCACTCAAGACCCAACTCTCATCAAATACTGTAAACTTTCCAGGGAACATGACATTGTCTTTCTTCCTTATTTTCTTATTTTAGGCCTTTATTTTTTAAGAATAGCTTCAGGTTCACAGGAAAATTGAATAGAAGTTACAGACATTTCCCATGTACCCCTACCCTCACACATGCATAGCCTCTTCTATGATCAAAATCCCCACCAGAGTGGGACAGCTGATGAACCTACACAGCGCAATCACTCACCCAAAGGCCATAGTTTACACTGCAGTTCATTCTTGGTGTTGTATATCCTATGAATTTGTACAGGTATTAATGACATGTGTAATGAAATGTACAATGCTATCCATCATTATGGTATCATATATTGATAATTTCACTGCCCTAAAAAATACTCTGTGCTCTGCTTATTCATCTCTCCTCCCCTTCCTTCAATCCATGATAACTGACTGATCCTTTTACTGTTTCCATAGTTTTGCCTTTTTCAGAATGTCATATAGTTGGAATCATAGTGTGCAGCCTTTTGAGATGGCTTCTTCCATCTAGTAATATGCACTGAAGTTTCCTTCATATTTTTTCATGGCTTGGTAGCTCATTTTCATTTCTTTTTAGGACTGAATAATGTTCCATTCTATGGATGCCCCACAGTTTATCCATTCACCTGCTGAACATTTTCTTGGTTGTTTCCAAGTTTTCACAGTTATGAATAAAGCTGCTTTAAATATTCATATGCAAGTTTTTGTATGGACATAAAATTTCAAATTAATTAGGTAAATACCAAGAAGCACAATTGCTGGATCATATGGTAAGGATATGTTTAGCTTTGTAATAAACTGCCCAAGTGTCTTCCAAAGTGGTTTTACATTCCCACCAGCAGTGACTGAAAGTTTCTCTTGCTCCACGTGCTCTCCAACATTTGATGTTGTGAGTGTTCCAGATTTTTTCCATTCTAGTAGGTGTGTAGTTCTTATTGTTCTTTTAAGACCTTGTCTTTTTATTCTTTATCCTTAGCATAATATGGCAAATGCTGGGTATAGAGAATTCACTCAGAGGATATTTCGTAGTTGATTTTCCAGATTAAATAAATTCTCTCTCTCCTCTCATATGTATATACATGTACACACATATAAGCATACGTGTAAACATATTTTAGCCTGAATATTTTTCTATTCTTGCTAGCAACACACATTTATGTGACAATAAAAGTATTATCTTTAGAAAAGAGATAAGAAGTTTTGGTTACTCAATATGATGAGCTATTGATTCTTACACCTGAGAAAAAGTTCAAACACCTACATTCCTTGAAATAATCATCTCTATGGCAAGCAGGACCTTTGTTTTCAAGGTTCCACCTGAAAGTCAAATGTTCCTCCTCCTCACATTAATGATTTTATTTGCCATGATAGATAAAGGAGTCATTTGAAGTGACATAGACCTAAAATGCTGGTTACAAGAAATTTTGTTGCTAGTTTGTATTAATTGTTCCTGTCTAAATGGAGGGTAACACTCACAATTGAGTTTGCTATCTGTTGCTGCTGCTAAGTCACTTCAGTCGTGTCCGACTCTGTGTGACCCCATAGACGGCAGCCCACCAGGCTACCCCGTCCCTGGGATTCTCCAGGCAAGAACACTGGAGTGGGTTGCTATTTCCCTCTCCAATGCATGAAAGTGAAAAGTGAAAGTGAAGTTGCTCAGTTGT
The DNA here is from genome assembly GCF_014754425.2 of Oryx dammah. Lineage (NCBI taxonomy): Eukaryota > Metazoa > Chordata > Mammalia > Artiodactyla > Bovidae > Oryx > Oryx dammah. The sequence goes on from NW_024070188.1 coordinate 31,797,643, forward strand.
ATCCGACTCTTAGCGACCCCATGGACTGCAGCCCACCAGGCTCCTCCGTCCACAGGATTTTCCAGGCAAGAGTACTGGAGTGGGGTGCCATTGACTCATGTCATATTTGACTTCATTCTTAACCCATCTGTGGAGTGTTTTGTAGATTAGTATTATGTTTTGGAAATCAAAGGATGCTGGAAAAATTCAAGTAGGCTTTAAAAAATTGACCATTAATTTGGTAAATAACATCTTCCTAGACAGAATGTTTTAACTAGGCCCTTTGAATATAAACATTTTTAGGAAGTATATTAGCTAGTTTGGTAATTCAGTTATAATTCATATCTTCTATTATTTTCTTTTACTCAAATGCTACAGAGTTATTTCCCTTGAGTCTAAATTATTCCACTCCTTTCTGTTGTGAACTGATCCTCAGTCGTGCACTGAGCGCCTCCTATGAGCCCTGCACTAAGTTCCAAGGACACATATAAGAGATCTATAGGATAGGATGCCATTGTGATTATGGAAGGGGCTGAGGGTAATGCCTGAATGAAGAAATAAGGTAGTTAGAAACTAGTTATCATTGACGTAGATGTGATTTTGAGAATAACCAAGCCCGCTGTTAGTTTCCCTTGTGATGTCTTAGACGCCCACCATGAGGCTGTGCACACAGGAGCCACCTACAAGTCAAGCAGACTGGTGAAAGTGAATGTTTCACCAGTGAAACTGGTGAAAGTGAAAGTTGTGTCTGACTCTTTGCAACCCCATGGACTGTAGCCTGCCAGGCTCCTCTGTCCATGGAATTCTCCAGGTCAGAATACTGGAGTAGGTGGCTATTCCATTCTCCAGGGGATCTTCCCAACTCAGGGACTGAACCCAGGTCTCCTGCATTGCAGGCAGATTCTTTATTGTCTGAGCCACCAGCGAAGCAGATTGGTGACACCCCCCAGTAACAGGCATGACACAGACCTCCAAGAGTACAGCTCAGCCTTATGCCCAAATGTTTTCATGTTGATGAATGACTACACTATCAAACCATGAAAAGATGTGGAGGAAACTTCAACGCATATTTTGTTAAGATTTCATCTACCTGATTTAATATTATTCCACAAAGAGTTTTCAGGCTTTCAGTGAATCACAACCCTCCATTTCTCCTTCTCTATATGAGTCCTTCATGGGATATTCAGGAAACCAGTGACAATCCAAGAAAAACTGACATTTAGAACTTTGGAATACAGTAGGTTTGGTTGAAGATGGATGGATAGTAACTATGGAGGTCTTAAAACCAAGTACGTTTATTTTTCAGGTCATTCCTATCCTTTATTTTCATTGATAAGAAGGAGTTGCTGTCACTGGTTTCACAAGCAATTCTCAGGCTTAATCTCCTCTTTATATTTCCTTTCCCCCAATCCAGAAATAATACAAGAAACCCTAATAGTTCAGTTCAATTCCTTGAAGTGTAGAATTCCACATTTTTTTCCTTCTGGTGACAATATCTCATGTTTAATGATTAAGAAGAAATAATGGGACTTACATTTCTCTGGCAATCTAGGAAACAAATCGGTTGAAAAAACATGCCCTGAATTTCCCAACTATTCTTAAGATTGGGTCAAAGTATAGGAAGAAAATAAACTCTTGTTAAAATTCTTGATCTGTTTGCAAAATCTTCATTGGGAGGCAGCATATTCAGGGTAAACCCTCTGCCTTTGCTTCTATTCTCATTGGCACACCATGAGATATTGACAAAGTTGCCCAGCTTTCTAGCTTTCCTATCTGCACAAGGTATTTGACCATGCTCATCTTGTCAACCAGCATTTATTAAGCATCTCTTTTTGTGTGTCACTGCACTAGGTACCACATCAGACTGGTAAAGATCTATGAGATAACCAAAGTAAAAGTGTTTTAAGGTCTTTGAAGGAATGAATCTGTGCCAAGTCAGAGATTATGAATTAAAAGATTCATAGCATGAAGAAAAGTCTTCACAGTTCTCAAAATTTTTAATGTATTTAGTTGACATGGAAATCAGGATTAATCCCAGTAGGGAAGAGTTAGCATTTCACAGAAAGAATTTCTGTTTCAGGGCCTGGAATGTTAGTAAAGATCACAGGATCTCACAGGGGTCATTGTATCGAGCAAGTCTGGATAGATAGTTACAAATTTATCGTTAAAAACTGGCCAAAAATTTGGGCAAAATCATTGCATGTGGAGAACATCTGGTTATGCTCCAGTTGTCTTAGTTGATTAATTCTCTTTCTTCCTTCACCCTGCATTATGTCCTGGGAAGCTCACCCCTAGGGAGTGTCTCACCCAGTGTCTCTCCCTTGCTACTGCTTTCTGGTTGATTTAGATCAATGGGAAGCACGAGTAGATCAGAGTTTGGAAAGAGACTGTGTTGGGGTATTGCTTCTTGGCTTCTTGGCTCCCTGTCTTCTTGGTGGGTCTTTGACAGGGACGGTAGCCTCTAGTAGGTAACTGAGTTTAAGTAGCACTATTTCCCCTTTTGCCCTTCAGACCTAAGGGTGGTACGATCTTCTCTGGCTGCCTCCACATCTCTTGTTTATTTGTTTAGCTTGTCCATACCTCTGTAAGTAGTCACTTATTAAACTGCCATCCCTAGAAACTTCTGAAGTGATTTCTGTTTCTTACCAGGATCCTGACTAATGTGTACAGCTTCAAAAGAAATTTTATAAAGCCCATTAAGACCCTGGTATAGACTGTAAAATATTTTTCACATGAAAAGCAAAATATCCCTCAGCTTTGGAATCAACCTCTCCACAAGCTGTCCCTGAAATGTTTGAATTTCATTTCTTTGACTCTGGGAATACTCACACAGGGACATTAAAATCTTCTGATGAAACCATTTTTTAAGCTGAGAATTCATTGCAAGAATATCTCAGAAGGGGTGAGAAACCCCAGAGAATATTTTGCACATTGTCTTTTTCCTTGACGTGGTTGATGACGTGCATTTTAAGTCAGAAGAAAGGGAAACATTCAGTAATTCTGGCTTTTCTTAGGCAATAATGGGTTTTGCAGGTCGGGAGAGATGATTTTATCTAAGAAGTTAGAGTGTGGATGGATAGATGCTCTGAGCAACATGCAGAGAAAACAATGAACGCAATGAGGTGTCCACAATCTACAGTCTGGAGGATGCTTATTTGATCCAGAGTTGACCTTTTGTGACTCACTTTACCTCCCCTCTGTGCTATTAACAAACATATGACCAAGCAGGGAACGGTAAATGAGGGCATTTCCTGCAAATAAGATTTTAATGAGACTCTCTAGCTGGTCACATACCAATGCCTGATGATAAAATGTTGATTGTTGATCCCCTCCCTCCCAGGTCAATGTGCTGAAAACAAACTAAATTTAATTTTAGTTTACAAAATCATAACGAAACAGAAAATTAGGTCAAAATAAGTAAGTCTGTCTCTGGTGGCAGTAACAGGGACTTTTGCATAAAACCAAATGACCTCACAGTAGAAGCCATTCTTGTCTGTCCTGGTGTTGTGGCAAACACAGCATTTTCTAACCAGCATGCTTCACTGGGTGTGATTTGGCTAACTAACTCTTCTTGGGCTTACAAATGGGGCACTGAGCTAGGTTAGAGAAAGGGAAAGTTACGTTCCAACTCTCTCTCCAAGGGTATTGGAAGGTTTACATGGAAAAAAGATTTGTTTCCTCCCCACAATATGTTGCTGTTTTGTTTTTTGGTTTCTTTTTGTTTTTTTTTTAGTTTTATTTTTTGGGCATGCCACATAGCATGTGGGATGTTAGCTCCCTAACTAGGGACCAAAACTCTGTCCCCTGCATTGGAAGCACAGAGTTTTAACTGCTGGACTGCCAAGGAAGTCCTTGTTCTTTATTTTTGACTATTGAGGGATAAGAGGGACACAAAGGGCACAGACCTGATCAGGAGCTGATGCAGGGAGAAGACATAGGAAAACAAGGATTTTTCCCCATTGTATCATCTATCATTCTCCAGGCAAATAATCCAGATTCTTATAGCCTTAACTATTAGGGACAACTTTAAAATTCCAAGTGATCCCACTTATTTGGAATTTATCCTGCTGCTTGCAATATCTCTTATTGCTCCCAAGGTTGAAGAAAATGGAAAAGGATGAAAAGAAATATGAAAAATAAAAGATTGAACAATAATATTAGCTAATCTACTTTTAAAAATTTCTTATTTATTTTATTTTTTGACTGTGCTGGGTCTTTGTGGGCTACAGGGCTTTTCTCTAGTTGTGGCAAGTGGCAGCTACTCTCTAGTTGGGTGTGTAGGCTTCTCATTGTTGTGGCTTCTCTTGTTGCAGAGCATGGGTTCCAGAGCATTCGGGCTTCAGTAGTTGTAGCTCCCAGGTTCTAAAGCACAGGCTTGGTAGTTGTGGCACACGGGCTCACTTGCTCTGTGGTATGTGGTATCTTCCCAGAGCAGGGATTGAACTCGCATCTCCTGCACTGGCAGATGGAATCTTTACCACTGAGATGCCAGGGAAGCCCCTTATCTATTTTTTTGATGTTAAATTATTTGTTGATTTCTTTATTCAACAAATGTGTACTAGACACTATTCTGAGCCTGTAGTAAGCCTGTGGATCCAAGCATGAAATAATGTTAAATCTGTATCTTCAAATGCCTACTTCTGAGTGAGGAAAGAAAACAGTAGACTACAAGACAAAATGATACATAATATAATATCTGATATCATAAATGCCAACATATGGGAGGCTCTGTACCAAGAATTTACTTACCCCAAGAGCTCATCCACTCCTCACAACAACTCATGGGGTAGATTTTGTGTCCCTATTTTATTCTGAGAAGACAGATTCAGAGTAGAAGGGACCTTGTCTCATGTAGTCCTAGGTGGGACTGAGCCCAAATCTGCCTGGTCTCATGATCAGCAGACAATTGGATACATTTGTTTGGCCTCCTCCTGGGTCTATCTATATCTGCTTATCCTGAAAGATGTTTTCCCAAGCTGGTCCTCTCTGAGGTCTCAGAGCACTTCCTGCTTATACAATTCTCTTGGCCATTAACCATGGACAGCCTCATGAGAGCTACCATCTCTAGCATTTAGATCTGTTATTGAAATATTTTATTTGCATTTAGCTTAATTAAAAGCTTGACCATGGTTAAATTGTCCTCAGCCTTGCTGCAAACTTCCTGAGGGTCAGAAACAGTTCAATGATTTTTACTCTTTATGGCCCTTGAAAACCACGTCATGCCTCACACACATGAATTCATGCATGCTGAGTCGTCTCAGTTGTGTGCGACTCTTTGCAACCCCACAGACTGGTAGCCTACCAGCCTCCTTTGTCCATGGGATTCTCCAGGCAAAAATACTGGAGTGACTTGTCATGCCCTTCTCCAGGGGATCTTCCCAACCTAGGGATCGAACCTGTGTCTCTTATCTCTCCTGTACTGGCAGGCGGGTTCTTTACCAGTAGTGCCACCTGGGAGTGCCTCATGCTCATGGACATTTAGTAAGGAGTTTATTTAATTGAGTCTCTAGAAAACGTGGTCTTAGGAATTCACTAAAGTTAATGCATTGTTATCTCAGTTCATAGAGGAGATTCTTGTTCTTGATTCCTCAGTGCATCTTGGTAGAACATTTCTTCTTTTAAATGTGTAGTCTGCCTTATAATACCTCCTTGGAAGGCAAAATAAACTGGTCCAAAATATTCAGTATAATTAGTACAGTAAGTGGAGAAGGCAATGGCACCCCACTCCAGTACTCTTGCCTGGAGAATCCCATGGACGGAGGAGCCTGGTAAGCTGCAGTCCTTGGGGTCGCTAAGAGTCGGACATGACTGAGCGACTTCACTTTCACTTTTCACTTTCATGCATTGGAGAAGGAAATGGCAACCCACTCCAGTGTTCTTGCCTGGAGAATCCCAGGGACAGGGGAGCCTTGTGGGCTGCCGTCTATGGGGTCACACTGAAGTGATTTAGCAGCAGCAGCAGCAGCAGCAGCAGTATAGTAAGGGTAAGGTACTCTGGACCCTTACACATCCACACTTATGGAGAAGAATAGAATTGTTAAATTTGTTCTCAGTTAAGCTGAGAATTAAAAAAATAAAACATGCAAAACAAAACCGGACATAGGAATAAATGATTTGCCTTGACAAAATCTTGCTATGGGGGAAACACCCCTGCAAACATTAGATTCAGACAGTGTCTACTGCAAAGTTTTCTAACCAACATCTGGAGCAGCAGGTCATCCTGAGTCTATTTGCATCAGGTCAAGGCTGCTCTTTTACAAGAGGGTTCACCCTGCAGCCTCACTCACGTAAAATAACATTCCATTTCAACATAACGTTTCTTAAGCAAGAATGCAGTCAGGCAGCAAGTAAATATCTAAAAAAAAAAAAAAAAAAAAGGATAGCCTTTATGGATGTGTAAATACTCTGTCCAGCTCTTCCTTACTCAAAATTCACTGGGGCCCAGGAGATTTGAGCAGAGTGATTCTGAAAGGAAATGTTTTCAAAGTACAAACATTTCTTATTCAATAACTGTGATCTTTCTGAATTGTTATATATGGAGATATCTCATAATTGAGACTTTATTTCTTTCTCCCTTGTATTTCCATTGTATTAGATAAATGTGAATGTATAATTGTATAAAATTTATACAGAGAGACATAAAGGAGTTTAATTGGAGTAATTACTTCAGGAAGTGGGGTAGCTCTCAACTCACTTCCCACACTTTTTGACATTTTACAAGGTCATTTACAATGACCTCCTCTCTTATTTTGATCACTTGAGAACAGGCAGTTGGAAGAGGTTGTTCTTAGGAGCAGTTTCAACCTCCTTAACATTGAGGTGGTAGCTTGGCTCTAGAAAAGAGCCATGTTTACCATGCTTTTGCTATTTGTACTCATATATACTGGCATCTTTGGGCTGGGCATGTTGCCATGATGAGAAACCACAGCACCAAACTTCTCTGTGTACATCCAGTGTGGGAGGAGTGGTCCAGATATGGCTAATGTCTGCATGACATCTCTGAAGACTAAATAAATTTGACAGTGTTGAAGACTTACGTGCAAAACCAAGACACTTGTTCAAACTAGTAGAATTAAGATGGTAGAAGATTAATAAAAATAAAAAATAAGAGAGCCAATGATTGGATGCTCATGATAAAATTTCAGAGTCAGGAAATTCCTTCACTCATTCATTCAACAAACATTTTTTAATATATGCCAGGCACTTTGCTAGTTTCATAGAATGATGAACGGCAATACCTTCTAAGAGTGTTCACATCGGGCTTCCCTGATGGCTCACTGGTAAAGAATCTGCCTGCTAATTCAGAAAGCATGTGTTTGATCCCTGATCTGGGAAGATATCACATCCCACAGAGCAACTAAGCCTGTGAGCCACAGCTATTAAGCCTGTGCCCTAGAGACTGGGAGCCACAATTACTGAGCCCACACGCCACAACATCTTAAGTCCGCCTGCCCTAGAGCCTGTGCTCCACAAGAGAAGCCATGTCAATGAGAAACCACACACTGCAACTAGAGGGTATTTTCCATTCTCCACAGCTAAAGAAAAGACCATGCAGCGACAAAGACCCAGTACAGTCAAAAAAATTTTTTTAATTATATTTTTAAAAAAATATTCATGGTAGAGAAGTAGAGGCAGATAAGCAACAATTTTTAGGAGCGTATATTAGTTTCCTAGGGCTATAAGAGAAATACCATAAATTGGATGGCTTAAACAACAGAAATTTATTTTTCACAGTTCTGGAGACTGGGAGCCCAAGATCAAGGTGTCTGCAGGTCTGGTTTCTCCGGAGGCCCCTCTCCTTGGCTTGTGGTCGGTGCCTTCTTGCTGTGTCTTCACGTGGCCCTACTGTGTGCATGCATCCCTGATGTCTCTCCTTTTCTTATAAGGACACCAGTGATACTGGAAGGGCCTCACCTTAATGGCTTCATTTTAAATTTATCACCTCTTTATAGACCTTATCCTTAAATATGGTTACATTGTGAGATACTGGAGGTAGGAACTTCATCATATAAATTTGGAGGGTAACACAACTTATCCCATAACAGTCTATTAAAAACTACAGTAAAGCCTGCCCAGGATGCTGGGGAAGCCCCAATGAGGGTGACAGTCAAAGAGGCCTCATAGAGCATGTGAGAAATAACCAGGCCTTATAAGATATAGAGCAAATAGCCTGAATGCAAACAGTGGACTCTTTGAAACTGAGTATGAATTAAGAACTCATGAATAAATGGTGACGTTATGTACTTTGAGAACCACATCTTACATTCAGTCTAAAAATTCGGCAATGGTGTATGTTCTTACAAAACAAAAACACAAAATAGGGATGTGTATAGATAGTAAAGATATCTAAAGGCATTTAAAGGGTGTTGGAATGGGATAGAAGCAGAGCATGGCCAATGCGAGGATGGATTGTTCACTGAACAGTGAAGAGACAGAGGTCAGGAGAGGCCCTACCCATCAACCATTTGACAGCTGCCCACTCTTGCGCACTCTGTGAGGGCTTCTTGGACCAGCAGCAATTCTATATTACAGGCTCTTCTTTTAGGTTCCTGCCACCAGGGACCCCTCTCTGAGGCTCAAACCAATGGGCTCCACACTCTTCTGTCTAATCTTTATTGTTTAGCAAATAGACATTTTTTCCTTAAAGAGGCATTTAGAAGCCAAAAGTTTCTGGATATGCACAGTCTGTGGAACCATGTTGAATTGTCATTGAATTAACAAAGTGGCAGATTGTGGTAGAAAATCAAGGAAACGGGAACTTTCCTGGCTTGTGTTTGTGTACTGTCTCTGCGATGCATCACAAAATGTCATCCTCCATTTTCCCAGCTCGGAAACAGTGATAGTAATAATGACCAGAATTTAAGGCTAAAATAGGATAATTTGGAGGCTTATAGAATATAAGGAAATTATGGATTGAATCAAACAGTTTATATTCCTCTGAGGAAGATTCAGGTGGATAAAACAATTCATTTGAGTTTGGTTTTGAGGATTAAAAGGGGAAATTCTTTTTTCAGAGACATTGAAAAATGTCAGCAGTGTGTAATTCAAAGATGTCCACCATATGGATTCTAATGGATCAGCTTTCAGAGAGCAGTGACATCAGAGAGAGTTTCTCAACTTCTGAAGCCCTGTGAGCCCAGGAAGCAGGGGAAGATTAAAATGCCCTGAAATTAATTTTCCTGCTTTTATTATTTTTCCAGTGTTTTCTTTTTAATATTGATACCCAGTAGTTTCTCAAAGGACCCTTGAAAAAAAGCATCAAATAAGCAAATGACACTGTTCATTTACTTGAATAGCTAGAATACAAATTTCAATTATTGCAAAATTGTGTCAAGTTCAAATGACGAGGATCAAATTTACATATGTTCAAGTCAATGAGGGTTTTACCCAAAAGTATTATAACTTTGAAATGCTTGTTCAAATAAGCTATGAGGAAACAGTAGTAAAAACTAGAATTAAAAATACGTGCATATTTTACTTTTTGCCAATTTTGCCTCTGAATTTCTCTGAGCTTTTTGATAATTCTGATTTAGTTATCCTTTTATAGCTGTTATTATTATATTCATTAGCTTTTTCCACATTCAGTATAATACCACAAAAGTGCAAAGTTCAATTAACTTTTATTTATATGTGAGTTTCAATAACAGTCCCAACAGGAAATTATACATTATATAGTCCATTTAAGTTAGTTGACAAGAGGAAACCTCAGGCATGAAAAGGGAAGAAGCATTTCCCAAAGAAACAAAGTGACAGAGTAGCAGAGATGAGCCTCAATTATGACTCCTGGGCCCTACATTCTAATACCTCCTCCCTCCCTGCTCTTTTCCCAGATTAGTCCCTCTAGATGTCTGGAACCTTCTCCTGGGCCCTGAGCAACCAAACAGAGGCTGACTTAAGGATGAATGGAAAAGAATCTTGAGCAGCATTGAGGTGTGGAAGTCACCACAAACCAAAGCCAAATTCAGATGAGTTTCAACTTTAAATTGTTTCTTAATTAATTGCATTTCCTTTCTAGTCATTAAAACAGATAATGAACAGTAAAACCAATCTTCCATCTAGATTTTCATACTAGGCTATGGGACAAGGACTATCTTCATTGCTTTCCATCATGTTTACAGATATTATGGACCTTTGCTTGGTCAAAGTGCTATGAGAAAAAGGCTTTTCATGGCCAGAGGAAGGCAAGTTTCTTCACTTAAAAAAATCATTATCATCTCCAATTACATGCATAAATAATACTGGATATTATGAGTATACAAAGTTGTATGGTATGGTCTCTGCCCTCATAAAGCTTATAGTAGTAAAAATTTTAAGATTAAAAAAATACATAACTTTTCCACTTATAAAAATATTCCTAGACTGCCAGTTAGTGATAGTTGTATGTTCTTCTTTTTGTATTTACTGGAAGGAGAAATCTTAATAGTTTAGTGGGAAAAGGCCTCATTGGGGTTTTCCGCTGGCATTCTAGAAGGAAGCACGTACTATTTCAGACAATAACGTTCTTCCAGCAAAAAGGAACTAGTCCAGAGCCTAAAAGTGGTTCAAGGCAAAAGTTCCTGAGAGAAAGTAATCTTGGCGAGCCTTTCATGAAATCCTAAGGGACCAGCCTTCCTCGTTGTTTCATAATGCTAGTAAACAAGAGAAAAACAACAAAAGCTTTTTGCTCCCCGCTCTTTTCTGGACTTCCATTGTGGAGAGCCTATGACTGACAGCTGAAGGCAGCATTAACTCCAAGGCTCTACCCAGGCTTCTCTCTCTCTTTTTTTAGATTTTATTGAAGTATAGTTGATTTACAATGTTGTGTTAGTTTCTTCTATAGAGCAAAGTGGTTCAGTTATATTCTTTTTTCATGTTCTTTTCCATTATGGTTTGTCAAAGGATATTGAATATAGTTCCATGTGCTGTACAGTAGAACCCACAAATGCCTGCCCACATTAGTTGCTGGGGAATCCAACCTACCCCCAATCTCAGCCCCCCATCCCTCCATGGCATCCCCTCCAGCCCCTCTCCCCACTTTCCTCTGGGACACTGGAGGCTTTGGTGTCTCTCAACCAGATCATGCCAATGGGAACCCATCTCCTTCAGGGTTTAACCAGTCTCACCTTCAGAGAAGGCAATGGCACCCCACTCCAGTACTCTTGCCTGGAAAATCCCATGGACGGAGGAGCCTGGTGGGCTGAAGTCCATGAGGTCACTAAGAGTCAGACACGACTGAGAGACTTCACTTTCACTTTTCACTTTCATGCATTGGAGAAGGAAATGGCAACCCACTCCAGTGTTCTTGCCTGGAGAATTCCAGGGATGGGGGAGCCTTGTGGGCTGCCATCTATGGGGTCGCACAGAGTGGGACATGACTAAAGCAACTTAGCAGTAGCAGCAGCAGTCTTACCTTGGCTGAATAGAAACTTGATTTTCAGGCAGCTCAGCATATTATAAAGGAATAGGAGCAATGAGTGAGAGACCTCTAGAGGTCCAGGAGATTCCCTGCTTTATTTATTAACAGAAACAAGCTCAGGAAAATAAAGACAAAATTGAGGACATTCAAGAGTAGAGTGGCTTTAAAGAGGGCTTCAGTATGTCAATTTATTTGTTAAGCTTTGTGGCAGCTCTGTACAGAGTTGAGTTATTTGTAACCCTGGAGTTTTAGCTTGATAATGGATAACTGTAGTTATTTTTAAATGAAAGAATTTGTTGGAGGGCTTTGGTTACCTCCTCATGATGATTTAGCCTCTTTGTCTCTTTTAGAAAGAAAAGTTTAGATGTGTGCCTCTAACAAAGCCTTTCTTTCACACACATAAAATATAAATAGAACCACTTCACCACAAGCTATCTGAGATCCCGTCTTACCGGGTTTTCTGAGTTTGAAGAAACTGCTTTTGCTCTGTACATATCTCATGATGAGTGAAGCGGGGAATTTCCTGGAAGCTACGTTGTCAAGAACTGACCCAATGCTGGCCTTCCCCACTCAGAGCATCCCCATCGCCCTGCCAGGAGGGCAACAGGAAGTGCTGTCCACTCAAAACAGTGGCTTAAGTCCTGCCTGGAGAAACCATCCTGAGGGTTACAGTCGGTGGAGTCAGAGGCAGACTTGTGCGTGTCTTTCCTTTCCTTTGCAGGGTTGATCCCTCATGTTTAAAGTAAGAGACTCTCAAAGTCAGGAAACAAGTCAGACGTCTGAACTCCGTGGTGACGCGGAGGCCCCTGTGAACCGGAAACAGACATTGACAGTATTCCCTTCAAACTCAGTTGGTTCCAAAAGCCTATCTCTGCTGCAGAGGGGGACTGGGCGGTTGAACCAAAGTCTAACTTGGGCAGAGTCAACCTACAGTTCACCAAGGTCACTTTTATTTTTCATTTTTACTGTTTAAAGAGAGAGATGGGTGTGTAATGTTGGCACTTTTACAAGCGGCTGGTAAAGAGAGGAAAGAGGAAAAAGTAAGACTGTTTTTAATTCATCAAACTGCTGCTGATTTCGGAATAATAAACACAAGTCTGTTTCCTTGATTATTTTATAAATAGCAAATATTTGGGTAAAGGAATTTGATAAGTGCACAGACTATAGGAATTGTTTACCAAAATGATGCGTCAGTTAAAAAAAACAAACAACAATCCCCCAAAAAAACCCTTGAGTATGTCTGTGAGATTCTTCAGTCTGGTTCCCAAGGTCCTTAGTCATCCTTTCCCTCATCTTTTGAACTTGATCAAAGCAACACGGGGGCCTCTGAGGGGAAAGATTGGTTTCATTATGCAAAAAGCAATAAGGTAGTGCCCTTCCCAGCAGTTAATAGACAGGAATGTTGTAAAATACCGTGTGGTTTTCAAATACCAAGGCGGAAGTCTTCGGGTTTATAACCTTCCTAGTCATCTTGCCTGTCCTCCTGGCTTTCTCGTGTATTGCGACTAATTCCATGCTAATCCAGACTGGTTAGGCCAGAGACCTGCTGCCCCAAGTAGGCCAGACCTCTGCCTGGCACTAACTAGCATGGCCCCTGGGACCACCAATCCTGGGCTTTTCCTCCAGACCCCAGCCAAAGTTCTGGAATTTCCACTGTGCTGAATTACTGTAAGAGCTTCCCAACTTAAGTCACTGACCCAAACATACAGCAAATTGCATTTAAATGAGCAACCCAGGCCTTGAGGAAAATAGGAGGGAAAATATAAACTGTGGTCACTGCATTCTTCTGATATTTAAAAATTAAAATGGAAATATTTTGTCCATTTGGATTTCTGGGAACTTTAGGATGGGAAAATTCTTCTGAAGTTCTTGTAAGTGGGGTATCCACTTTTTAAAATGAATAATTACCAAGGAAAAAGTAATGAAATGATGTTTTATTTGTTTGTTGGTTGGTTCCACAAATATTTTTTTGAGCATCTATCATAGTCAAGGCTGAGACAGATGTTGAACAGGAAGATGAACAGGAAGTTTCTGGTTCAGTGGGCTTATCAAGAATGGAAAATATCCACCACTGGATCATGGTTCTTTCAAGGTGAAAATCCTTCTCACTGAGGAAAGGAGAGGAACACACAAAGGAGTCATCTGACTCCCATTTTGAAGGTTAGTTCTTCAACCTTGAACCTCCAAAAGTTAGAGGTCATCAAAACCCACCCTTCAATCATGTGTGGGTTTTGTGTGTGTTTGTGCGTGTGTGTGTGTGTGTGTGTGTTTTTCCTGGTGCTTCCAAAGTCCTTGCATCTCCAGGGACCAGTGTGGCATCGTTTGTAGATGGGAGGGGAGATTTTCCCTTCTACTGAGACATAACATTCCTTATGAGGGAAGACGACTCCAGTCAAGGAGTAGGGATCCCATAGCCCTTCCAGACAGGATTAGATGGTTTTGGTGTGGTCAGCTTTCTTGGAATGTCTCCTTAATCAAGCTTGTGAAGTTTGTCCCCAATCCTAAATCAAAAAAATATCTGCTTTTAACCACATTTGTCTCAAGGTCTTTGAGTTACTTGATACCTCCTTAATCCAAATCACAGGTTGTTCTAGGAGACTCAAGGACTCAAACAGCTTAAATGTGGCCCTGGAAGGCAAAAGACTATCTGTCTTGTTAATCACCAGCCCAAGAGAATCAGGAGTTGCAGGCAGCCCAGAAGAGGACAGGTAATGACAGATGGGATATAAACAGAATGGAAGAGGCTCCCAGGCAATAGTTTTGTTTTCATAATGGAGTCTTTTAACATAATAGGATCATGTTAAACAAAAACTTAATTCATTGGCCCAAGAAAATAGATTGGATTTAGAAATTATTTTTTTTTAGTAGCTCAAAAAACACACTACAGCATCTAGGAGTGCTTATATTGGAGATTCTTTATGTGAGCCTGACATCATGCTAACTATTTAAGTGGAGGTTAGGACAGATTTCAATCTTTGTAAAACCATGTGATACTTATACTATTCCTTTCATTTGAGCATTTGTTCTCCCAGGATTTCTGCAAGGGTGTAGATAATTTATGGCTTCTTTTATGAGTAGAGAAACTGAAATGACTAACCATTAACAGGTTGTATTTTCTCAAAGTTACCCTGTAGGGTAATGAATAGATTTAAGAAAACAAGCCAAGACTGCAAATTCGTAGTTTCTTGGCCTTTCCCCTTAGACGTTTATACTTTAGATGATCCTGAATGCAATGCATCAAGAATATAAGAAGTCCTGTGTTAAGGATTCCAATGGACTATGACCTCATCACCATCATAGGACATTTTAAAGGGGAATGTGACAGTTACCAGGGGCTTCCCAGGTGGCTCTATTGGTGAAGAACCTTACTCCCAGTGCAGGAGATGTAAGAGATGAGGGTTCAGTCCCTGGGTCAGGATGATCCCCTGGAGGAGGGCATGGCAACTGTCTAGTATTATTACAAGGAGAATCCATGGACAGGGAAGCCTGGCGGGCTATAGTGCATAGGGGCACAAAGAGTCAGACACGACTGAAATGACTTAGCACGCACGTGACAGTTACTGTGTTTGCATGCGTGCCAATTCTCTAGGCAAGAATACTGGAGTGAGTTGCCATGCCATCATCCAGAGGATCTTCCCAACCCAAGGATCAAACTCGCATCTCTTATGTCTCCTGCATCAGCAGGCGAGTTCTTTACCACTAGTACCACCTGGGAAGCCCCTACTGTGTATTTCATTCATTCTAATTTAGTACTGCTCTTAGGGTGAGGCAAGAGGGACTCTTACCCTGATCTCTTGGCTTTAGAGGACACCACATGTCACAAACACTCATTTATAAACCAACACATGGGTGCTTAGTGCTATAACCAGCATAACCCAGCCATACCCCCAAACATCTGCCCTGATAATGAACCCTGCTCAGGTCCCAGGGAAACATGGTTACACTCCTCTTGCTCTGTGTCCTCAGGTCAAAAGGACTGTGACCAAATGCCATGAAGGCTTGTAGGCTGTGCCACCACTCATGTCAGAAATGGGCCTTACTTTGGTAAGTAGAGAGTATTTGGTAGCAGAAGCTCTTGCTACCTGTGTGCATGCGAAGTTGCTTCAGTCATGTCCAAGTCTTTGTAACCCTATGGACTGTAGCCTGCGAGGCAGCTCTGTCCATGGGATTCTCCAGGCAAGAATACTGGAGTGGGATGCCCTTCTCCAGGAGATCTTCCCAATCCAGGGAGCGAACCCACATCTATATGTCTCCTGCATTGGCAGGAGGGTTCTTTACCACCAGTGCCACCTGGGAAGCCCCAGGTTCTAGAGATATTCAGTACTAATACTCACCACAGTTGCAGATGGTGGCTGAGGAATATGTTGCAATTCTGGAAGCTTTGTATTATTCTGAAACTTATGTGTCAGTATGGCTAAATGTACCATCAGTGAATCATGATACTGGTTTTATACTTGAACATAAATACTAAAGCATATATTATCCAGATCTCAGTTAATATAGTATACTCTATGTGGACCTGTTTGAAGGTTATTATTACCTTATTGGGAGTTCTTGGACAGGTCATAACTTTTCAGGGTATCTATTTCCCCTTCTGGAAAATAAAGGTGTAGGACTAGATGCCCACTAAAGTCTCCTTCAGCTCTAAAAATTTATTTTTAACTTCTACTTATTTATAAATACATATGCTTCTTATAAAACCTAATATAGCTTTATGTAAAACCTACTATAAACTTCATATAACCTGCTAAAACCCTTACACCTTATATAAAAATGTGAACCCTTCTTGTCTTCATTTTGCCTCTCCATCCCCATTCATCCATCAGGCATTCAGAGGCTACTGGATATATGACAGACTTGATGCTCTACATGGAGTAAGAACAACACAACAATGACTAAGTCACAGTTTGTGTGCCCAAGCATCTCACAGGCCAGAAAACACATGATTAGATGAACAGACTACAATAAGGTCAGTGCAACAAGAGCTGGACCTGCAGAGCTCTGGGCCCTTTATCTGCCTTGAGGGATGATGGGCTAGAGAAGGATCTCAGGAGAAGGTAGTGTGTGAATTGAATCTTAAAGGACAAGCCGTACTCAACCAGCCAAGAGATGGGGAAAACATTTTGGGTGGAGAGGGCAGCACAGCAGAGGCACAGGGGTGAGAGGAGCATGGAACACAAGGACGGCAAATGTGTTAGCCGAGGACCCAGGCATAGACAGACAGGGCTGAGTCTGAAGCAGCAGGCAGGCACCGAGACTCTTGGATGGACTTCAGGTGATGGAAAACTCTAAAAGATGATAAATAAGAGGATGGCATCATAGATTTACATGGTAGTTGGATCATAACTTGACAATAGTATGGAAGGATAAAGTAGTGGAGATCAGCTTAGAATCAGAGGAACAAGTTGGAAACTAGAGATGGAATCCCCGTGAGAGATCCTGAAGGCCCAAGGTGGGACAATGATAGGACTGATGGAGAAAAGGGGTGGGATTGGGGTCCTATTTTGAAGAATGACTTGGATCCATTTAGGTAACAACCAAATTCAGAGTATCCATTCCTGTATTGGTCCATTTGATTCTCCCCATATGAACCACAAGATGAAAATGTTACTGGCTCTGTGTTTACAGATTTGCATCTTTGAGATCATACTTGCCACTTATTTTACAGGATGATGTACATGTTGAAAGAGGGACTCTGATGCCCCGCATTCCAAGAGGCTCATTCACTGATGCTCATCAGCTTTGGAAGCTGTGAGCAAACCATTTCCAGTCTCCATCCCTTATGCATCTAAAAGTACTTTGTGGAGAGGAAGTATGCACCACTCAACAGGACTCGTGCCATCCTCCCTATAGATTTTCAGTTTTCAATAGAGAGAGTCTCTTCACAGCCAAGGACAGTAAGCAATAACTTCAGTTCAGGCATCTGCAAACTCTTGTGAAAATGAGGCAGAACCAGAGGGTTAGTTTTTCCTTAAAGGCAAAGGCCTTCCAAATTCAGGGTGCAAGTCCATGGCACAGCAAGTTGGGTGAGATTGCCCTAAACTCTCCAGAACTGAAGACAGTTGATAAGATGTGGCCAGCCAGCGTGCAAGGGCTCCTCCAGGGAACTAGCAATTGCCCTAGGAAGCTCCAGGGAGGAGTGAGGCTGCTGTCCCAGCTAGATCTCTGAGATCCAAATGGCATTTCCAGGGGTCTGTGATTTATACAGATTTATATAAAATGGAAAGCACTTTATGAAATCTGTTCCTGCAATTACATTTCCTAAGAATTACTAGGGATTAGAATGTCACTAGCCTCAGACACTTTGGCACATAGTTTTCTGTAAACAGTTTATACAGAAATAAAGGAGAGAGAATGATCAGTTTCCAGTTTGTGTTCGCTTTTTCACGGAGGCTCACTATGGCCGGTTCCTTCTGATTTATGTACCAATTGCCTGTAGCCAGCTGCACAACAGTTATCCTGACTCCTTAGCACTTTTAAGGTGTTTTTAAAATCAGCCCTAATAAAAGGCTTCCTTTCTGTTATCCATGTCCTTCAGGATGACGAAAATTCCCCACAGAAATTGTACACATTTCTCAAAATCCGTAAATCCTTGTGTGACATTTTAATGTCCCAAAGTCAGTGCATAATTAATGTCTCTTGTTATAAGTTAAGGCCTTTCTGGAATGTGTTGACTTTTGAAGTCTCATCAGTGATAGATTTTCTCTCTTATTCAAGAACAGCTTATTATTGGTTTCAATTCCTATTAACCCCAAAATTATGATTAAAATTCTGAAATATTTGGCTTTTTTATAGCCTGAGATGATGCTCAAATTTAGTGATGTGAATCCCCTTTTCCCCCCAATACTGAGGAATTAAAAACCAAATACCACATTTGAGGAAGAAGGTATATTATAGGGTGAATATGTTAGAGAAATTGTAATGGGCATAAGAGTTAAATAAACAAACATTATTTAATATTGTTACTTGACCATATCAGCCTATATATACATGCAGGAATGTTTTCTTTTATTTATTAAAATATTTCCCTAAGAATCTTACTAAAATTCATTATTTTACTAATTTTACTAACTACTAGGAATCCACTTCTGCTATCAATGTTGGATTTTCTCCCCCCGGAAAGCCTTTGTATATTTCATGGATTGCTAGAAGCAAGGGAGCATTTCAGCACAGCCGAGGTCTGTGGGCCTCTTTGGCCTCCTTATTTACTGTCCAGACAGCATGTGCTCCCCTGCCCACCTTAGGACATCAAATGGTTCCCAGATCCAGGAACAGGTCAAGTCTCTCTGCAGGCTGACACCAAAAGAGGAAAGCCCTCTTCCATGGACATCCAGACCTTGAGTCCGTAGAAGAAAACTTCCTCTGGGTCTGTTGAGCATCTAGGACTGAGACAGATTTTGTTCCAGAGGTTTTCTGACTGGAATGGAATATACTCAGAGCTTCTGAGATGGATGCCAAGCAAAGTCCAAATAGCTGTGAGCCATACAGATGTGGCTGCCACTCTCCTGGAGTCCGCTTTTGTGTTTTCAGCTTTGGTCCAACTGAGACCCTCTTGTACTAAATTTTAAAATGGAGATACAGAACTATCCAGTGCAATTCCATCTGTATGAAAAATCTCTATATAAAAGTGAATAAGTACATGTATGCATACACTTGTATATGCTTTAAAACATTCCAAGGACCGGAATTAAAATACTGTAGGATGAGGAGAGAAGGAAAACATTTTTATTTTCAGTATATTTCTCTCTGTATTCTTTGCTTTAATTCTGTGTATAACTTACAATTTTAAAGAAATCTAGTGTTAAAAACCAAACACAGAATTAAGGTTTATCTTTATAAGTAAATGTGGGTAAGTATATTGTTGAAAAGCAATTTATATATTTATCAAGGGAGATTCCATTCCTGTTAAAAAAATACAGATAAATAGATGATAGATAGACAGACATAGACAGATAATAGTGTATCAATGGGGGAAAAATTGAAGATACAAAGCAAATTGCTATAAAAAATTACCTCTGGGGATGTACTGGGAGAGAAGCCCTCTTGTTTTCTATGTTACACATTTCTCTAATATTTGAGTATTTTGCCAGTGAGAATGAATTGATAATCAGAAAACAATTTTAGCAGGAAAAACGTGATATGCTTTATGCCAAACAATTCAGCAAATTCTTCCTCATTTAAGTGACAAAATAACTTAGAGAATTTTTTCCCTTTCTGGTTAAGGTCCATAAACATAATATTCACCCAATACTAGTTTTCCCAAATCCCTCTAGTTCTTTTTTGCCCTTCAAAGTCCTAAATCAGAGAGGATTCCCTAGAACTCTTCTCATTCAGTTTGGAGCCTGTTCCTCTGTGGGATCCAGATGTGGTCCAATAGGGGACATTTAGATCCTGTATGGGTTGCTTGACCTTGCTCAGGGTCACTTTCCCACAGCCAGGCCACTGGGAAAGGGTATTTAGTTAGTCTGAGAGGCCAACGCCTTTCTGTCGTTAACCCTTTAGCTTGACCTTGTACCCCAAAACCTTTGCTATCTTATGGGCCTCATTGAGAGGTAGCAAGCAGATTCAGTTTTTGTTTTACTTTCGGAGCACTCATTTGAAGGTTTTCATTTTGAATTGGCATGAATCTGGGTCTCAGACCCACACACAGCCAGTGGCAAGCTGTTGCATGGTAGAGAAGGCCTAGGCAGGCTCGTCTGTACTTTCACTTCCCACCCGGATTCCTGAGCACAAACCAATGGGAGATTGCGTCAGATTCGCCAAGGCAGACCAATTAGACAATCCTGAAATCCCCTGGATGACACAGCATGCATGAAAGCCTGTTTGTACCATCTCACATGGCTAAATTTAGCTGTAAGTCTGGCTATTTTATGGAAAAAAAAAAAAAAAAACTCTTGAAAAGAGGCAAAGAGATCAATCTAAGGATACAAAAAAACCTGCCTGGGCTGGTTAGTCTTCACTTATTTTGTAATGCAGACAGAGAAGGAGTTGATTCCAAGCTCAGCCAGTTGCAACAAGAGTCCTTGTTTCCATGAAGTTACTCTGGAGAAGAAAGTGCCTTCTAGGTACTAGGGTGCTGATGTCTGCCAAGCCCACACAAGAAGTAAGCTGGGAAGAGTAATTGGTATCCTGAAAAATAAGTCAGTTATCCAATACCGAGTTACTGGCAATGTCCTGTGAGTGTCTGTTAAAGGGCAAATAACAGGCATGTGAATAAAATCAAATATCTGCCAAAGGTACATGAATCAATAGCCAAAGCATTAATAATACCAAGGATATCATTCATGTTATGAACAAAGTCTTTGGAACACATGCATCAGATAGACCTTTTAATTCGTATGAAAAAATTAGACTTTTAGGGCATGTTGTGGTCTATAAACCATGGAGTTTTCAATATTTTTAGTAGTTGATACCAACAAAAGTAATATTATCCATTTATGATAAATACCACTAAATATCCATTAAATACCACTTGGTATTTTGAAGGGTGTTATAGAATCTCTTTTTCATATAAAGATGCAACAAACTATCTGGATATATTAACCATGCTTTTCTTTTAGAAGGAGTAATCTTCTCCAGGGTGTTTCCAAAGATTTTAATTTATAGAATAGTTTTTCCACACTTTCTGAAGATGAGTCTGGAGAACTACAATCAAAGATGTACTTAAAACTTTTCACATGTTGGCACCTCACAGGGCTCCACCTGCTGATTAGTTGATAGATAAAGTCTCAAAAGAGTGGAGAGAAGCATAGGTAAGTATTAGGATACATGTGGCAGAATGTCACAGAATGAAGTGCAAAAAGCTTTGGAATACATAGAAATCCAAATTTCCCTGAGAGAAGATTGGTGAACAGAAATGTATACAAGGGGAAAAAAAAAAAAAGCCCAGCAACAGAAAAATACCCCAGTGCTGTGCTAAGGATGTCAGTTACTGAGTTCCTCTTTCCCAGCTGTCAATCAATAAGGTGCTGGCCCCAACTGAATACATGTGCACTGAAAGAGAGAATCTTACATTCTAGAACCCATAAATCTAGAACCGATAAAGTCATCTCTAATTTAATTGCAAACAAAGCACTGAAGTGAATAACTTAAACAAGAAGAAAATGAAGCCCAAAGAAAAGAAAAAGAAATGAGTTAAATAGGAAGTAAATTCTCATACAGAGAATTATCATGATAAACTGGACATAATTGTATAGCTATGTGTGTACATTGTTTTATGTTAATAATAGTAGTATTTGATGTTGATAACACATAGCACTTTTGTCAACATCTCATTCTTTAGTACACAACTCTAGTAAAGATCAATTTATCATGAAGTACAGATTTTCAGAAATACACCTTTTGTGTCATTCTGATTTGTCTCCTATGCCCCAAAGTTTTAACAATCAATGCTTTAGGTTCCATTTGTAATTCAATTGCTTCAGCCATGTCTCTCAAATAAGAAGAAATAGATGGAAACAATTTGAAAATGAATTTGCCAGTTTAAAAAATGCCATAATTCAAAATATGAGGTGAGTCAAAGGGAGGTATTGCTCAGAAAGAAAAAAGACATACACACACCCTGAAAAGAAAACTATATCATTAGGCAAGTTCGTTCACTTTCCAACAACAAATGACTCATTCATCGGTTTGTATGCCACATGTGTTACATGCCTTGAATACAAAATGGTATTTACCTTTCAATAAGAAAAGCCCCTAAGGTCTCACATTACCTCAGTTTTCTCCTAAGTTTCCCAGTGTGCTAGACCAGTCTATTACCCTTCAGAGTAGGTGATCTGCAGAACTTGCATAGACAAGGAAAAACAACCAATTATTTTTCTACCTTTTACAAATAACAGCTACTCCTCTTGCCTAAGGCACTTTCTCCTTTCCTTTCACTGGGAGCTCATACATGGATGGATGGATAAATTGATAGATAAACAATTTTAATGAAATAAAATTATTTGAGCTTGTAGAGCTGAGTATGAACCAAGTGTTGCCTGAAATTTTAGAAGAAAGATTCTAGAAATATGGGGCAAATAATGACTCAACAGTTGCCTCAGAAAAAGACCAGCAGCATTATCTTTGGGGTCTGCTGGTTGTGTCTTATTAGGGGAGAGATTTGTTGATAACTTAAGCATTTTTCTGTCAGAGCTTTTTCCACAGGAGTTGGGGAAGGGTTTTGTGTCTCCAAATGGTCTATGTGCCCTCACACTCCCCAGCTTCTAGGCCAAAAACCCTGGGTTTTATGGTAAAATGAATAAGTAAATTTTTTAATTTTTAAAACAAAGACAAATAAATCAGTAAAAGAAGCTTCGTGTTTATACAGAAATATATATTCTTGAATCAATGAAATGAATATCCTGTGAATCAGTGAAATAAATATCCTAATGATTTTTACTAAGGAAATGCTTGCCATAAGCATTCCATTTCAGAACCAAGGAGTCATTTGTTTGTTTGTTTTATAAAGTGTCTGCCAAATATTTACTGTTTGAGATTAGGAAATGTTAAAGTCTATTCAAAAGTACATAAAGAACATGGTACAGGAGGATTAAAAACTCAAATGAAAACTATCTACATGAGAAAAGAAATCTGGGTTTTTAGTTTAAGTTCTGCTGCGATTTAGTATTTGACCTCGGCAAATGTCAGCTTCATCTGGGTCTCAGTTTCCTTATTTAAAAGTGGAGATGATAGGACCTTTTGAAGTAAGCCAGTCGCATTTTGTGAGGGACGGATGTGTGAAACTACTTTCAAAGAACAAAGCACTGTTTGAATGTTAGCTTCATGAAAAAATACAGTACCTTCTTCTGATTTCCTTCCCTCACAACTGCCACTAATAAAATTATGGTTAGGGTGAAACTAGCATTACAATAACATTCCTGATCCGCTTCAACTGTGTTTTAAGTAAGGGGTGGTTAACGTCCACAATGCATATTCTACTTAATTTGAACTCTTTTTAATTGAAAGTTGCCCTAACTACATTCCACTGTGTTCCCTTTGACTTATGACAAACTCATACTCATGTCTGGTTAATCAGTTGCTCAGTGAGCATCTCAATCACAGATGTGGTAGAGTACCCTAGTTCTCAGTTGAGTACAGCAGTCAGTTAAAACATCCTGGGAAAATAGTCAGTTTAGCCTGTGATTCATGTTGGAATCATGCATTGCTTTCTAGTAAGAGATTCCTTGGAGTTGTGTGTACAGTTTAAAAGCAGACAACTTTTACAAGAACATGTTGCTGAACAAAAATTCCCTTCTTAACTTTCAGAAATTGAATTTGCACAAGAGTGCTTGAATAGCATAGACATTACTGAAGAGTGGCCAAATCCAAGGCAGTCATCTCACATAATTTTTCAACTCTTCAAAGCTGAGATTGGAGAGTCCACTACTCTCAAATGTGGTTTTTTGTTCTATGATGATTTATTTTCCTCCCTGCAGTTTATCACATTTTATATCCTGGGACTAGAATCACTGACCTCCCCTAAGAGAACATTTTTAATGTTCCTGAGATGCTTGATGTGTCATAAGTAAGCAACAGACTTGAAAACATAGGCACTACAGAGAGTCCCAGACCTTCCCTTCAGCTGTTACGAAAGTTTAGGCAAATCATCTGCTGTACTCACGCCTCAGTGTTCTCATCTGTAAAACAGGAAAACAGTGCTGATCTGTAGCACAGGGCTGTCCTCTAACCTAAGGGGGGGACAGCTTACCAATAGAAAGTACTACGAGATAATTCACTGAAATATTTGATTTTGTGGGGTCAGTCCTAGCATTCTGGCACTTTCATTTAGGAGAAGAGTAGTTTTTTAAAAAAAATTTATTGGAGTATAGTTGCTTTACAGTGTATAATATTGGGTTAGTTTCTACCATACAGCAAAGTGCATCAACTGTTCGTATACATATATCCCCTCTTCTTTTAGATTTCCTTCCCATTTAGGCCACCGCAGAGCACTGCATAGGGTTCCCTGGGCTATTCAGCCAGTTCTCATCAGTTATCTATTTTAGACACAGTATCAATAGTGTATGTGGGTCAAGCCCAATCTCCCAATTCATGCCCTCCCCACTTTCCTTGGTATGGATGTTCTCTACATCTGTGTCTATTTCTGCTTTGTAAATAAGATCGTCTATACGGATTTTTTCAGATTCGACATATCTGTGTTAGTATACAATATTTGTTTTTCTCAGAAAAGGAGTCTAAAATGGGAAAACATGTAATTTAAAAACTCATAGAGAAGAAAAGCAAGCCTTTTGTTTGTGTTGAGCTGACCAATACCTCTGTCAGGATTAGATATCAGTCTGCCCATAGGAAATGGCTAACTTTGGAGAGCTGTCCTCTAACTTTTGTCCTTCACATCACTAACGCCAGCTCCATAGCACACAGATACTTTTGGTGACATGCAGTACCTAAATAAAGTTAATGCATGCGGAGGTTTGGGGTTTTGCCTTAGTAGATGGTAAAACATGTAGGAAATAGAACCAGGACTGTATTCTGTTTTCCAGTGTCACAAACTTATACGGGTATTTCCTATCAGGTCTCCAAAAGGCAACTTCTGTAAACCTTGGGGTGGGGGGTGGGTGGGAAAGTTTGAATATTTCCTTAGACATACATTATATGGACCAGCTCCATCATGTCACAAAATCACCACCTAAGGTGGTTAAATTTGTGATATACGACAAGGGATCATTGTATTTTACATAAAATTTTAATACACTAGTAAATGATCACTGTACAAAAGACAGGCAAAGTATGTGTAAGAGGAGCTCTAATAGGACCGATAAGGCATGGATTTCTCCTGCCTTCCCCCCAGGCTGTGTTAAGGAGCATTTCCTCTGTGTGCCAGCATCCCCTACACCTTCCCCCACCATCTGTACTTACTGCATTGCTTGAAGTTTTATTTCCTTTCCTAAACTAGCAGACTCACCATAAAGCCAGCACACAGTGGAGAGGCAAAGCTAGGTCTCCTTTTTCTTCTTTGCTCTCGTCTTTTATTCATTTAGTAATTTATGCTTTTATCCAAGAGATATTTTTGAGCACCTCCTATGTGCCAGTCACATGAATGGATTATCAGATTTAATCTTTACAACTTCACCATCACTTCCACTTCCAGTCTGAAGATAAAGAAATTAGAAGTTAGGTCACTTGCCCAGTTCAGAGAGGGAAAAAAAAAAAAAAGGGAGGAAACCAGGATTTAAAATTAGATCTCTCTGGCATCAAAGTCAATGCTTTTTTTTTTTCTTCTCCATCATGCTATTTCCCAGGCTTATGTTGTTAGACCAGAAAAAAAAAACAAAAAACAAAAAAACAATGGAAATGGAAATAATGCTTAAAGAAAGTATGTATGGGCTCTTTATCTGAAAGGAGCGGGATGGTAATCCGGAGATACTGTAGAAAGAAGGCTTTGGAACTTAAGGTGACCACTGAAAACTAAATGACATATGACGTGGCACACTGTATAGTATCTTCCAAACCCTTAGATAACCAGGTTAGCAGGTCTGTTTTGTAAAATGAATAAATACAAAACAAGGCCTTCAAGGATGCAGAACCTGGGGAGGGGGCACCTGTCAGGTCTAGAAACCAGGACACATTTTTGGGGAAAAGATTTCTGAATTAAAAAAAAAAAAAAAGTGCCCTTAAGGCTGATCTCTATAGCTGGGAAAGGAGAAGTCAAGACTTACAGGAACAGGTACCAATTAACATTTGGCAGGAAAGCAAAAAAAGCCTCAGGAAAATGCCAAGGATTTCATCAGAATAAACTCGTACAAGAATGTTAAGTTCCAGAGCACCAGATGGCATGTTCCAAGGTACTCAGTATTATAAACAGAGATGTCTGATATGGGCATTTCCTCAGAAACAAAGTCATCACAGATTTTTATTTTGGGGTGATAAGTAGGACCAACGGAAGCTCCACATGTGTGCCCATGCTTTGTGGAGACAAGGAGGGGTAAATTAGCCAAGGAGACCCACTCCTTGCCTTTGCCTGGACCTGTTTTCTTTGCTCTCCTAGAGGCTTACTGGTTAATAGCCAAGCTCAAAAGCATAAGTTTTGGTAACTGTTTTAGGAAACACACTTTTCATGTTTCTTTCTGGAAACCATCCCTTTATGAGACCAGAAACTGCCTTCATTTTGTCTGTCAGAGAACAGAGGGTTAAGATTTTCTCTTGGCTAATGGATGGCATCTGTAGGAAGCTTTGGAAGCCTTTTGAGTCTTTTGGAAGAGAACATTGGAGAAATATACTTTCATTCTTGTTAGTAAATAGGCAACATTTTTCAAGATACTAAAAACAAGGCATTTGTTTCTCTCCTTTACACACACAAGTCTCCTGTATCCTTGTCCTCCCCCCCACCCGTTTCCTTTGCCTCTGCCTTTCCACTCACCTCTCAGCCTGTGCAAGCCAGGAACATCTTCCTATATCTTCTTTGTTCCCTTCCTTACTTCCACCCCTCGCATTCTTCCATATGGCTCCACGTGCTTCCAATAAAAGCCCATTGTCCAGCTGACAAGTCACTTAGCTCTGTCTTTCATATTCCTCCTCTGAGTCACATCCCCTGGAAGTCCATCTTCCTTTCAGAGTGTCTTTCTTTCTGAAACACTTCAGATCCTGAAATGATGAAGGGAATCACAACAATACCCTATTTTCCCAACCTCTTCGTCACGTAAACACTCTCAGAAAACTTCCTCCCGGAGATTTTCCATCCTTTTCCTCTCATGATGTCTTTGGAGGGACTGTTATGCGTCTGAAAGAAAGAGATGCTTTGTGATTTTGCTTTGTGCATTTCCTAGCATGTTTGTTGGATTCTTTTCATGTCACGGAGGATATGATTGTGGCAACCATGATAGAAAAAAGTGAGGATATAGTTTATGGGCAAAAGCACATTTATTTTTAAAAAGGCATTGAAAAGTTCAAGGGGAGACCATCAAATTTCAGAAAACACATGCAATGAGAAAAATCTAGACCAAGCTGTCTTCCACAAAGCAGAGACAGACCCTGCTGTAGACTGGACCATTTTCCTCTCTCCATGGGGATTGGAATGGAGGAGATAGAAATAAGGCCAATCTAGGTTTGAAGCCCAGCTTCACCACTTACTAACAAGTTAACCTCTCAAACCCTCAGACTCCTCTTCTGTTAAATGGAAATAACAATCTAACTCATGGCCTTGCTGTGAGGTTTAAGTGAGAGAGTGCATGTGAGTGATTCTGCATGCTGACTGCTATAATGTACATGTTCCATAAGTGAGAGCTGTGATTAGTAGATGCCAAGAGGGACGTCTAGAGAGTATATGGATGTTTAGGGAGACAGACAGCAGCACACCATCCAATATAAAGTAGCAGTCATTAAAAACAGATGAAGGTGTTTCTCCATTCTCTGGGCGGGTAACCACCCAGCCGAGAGGAACTTGGGGAACAGCAGGTTACTGGGCGTGACTTGGGCTCCGAACCCAAGTCAGGGATCTGCAAGTGGGGACCTGGTCTTACAAAGCAGAAGCTCGTATACCAGAACCCAGAGTTGAGATCTTGGCAGGACAAACCCTGAGGATGCTTCCATGCTGAGTTCTCTGTCGAGCTCCTTAGGCCCCTCCCGCCTTAGACCAGGATTGATTTCAAGACCAGGGAGCCCAGGGGTCCACTAAACAGCACCTTTTTTAAGAAGTCTGATGAAACACTCCACTTCTTTTCCTCACATGGTAAATACGCAAACATAGAATTATCGTAAAATGAATCACTGAAAGAGGGCAGTTTGAATTTTTTCCAAGACAGCTGTGTTCGGAAAGCCTCTGTCTACGGAAGAAAGTTCTCAGGTTTCAATATTGCTTTCCACCCAAGTTCCAGAATGTTCTTTCCTTTATCTTTCTTGCCTGAGCTATCATTCTGCAAGTCCTCCCATGGGATCTGTGTGCTGGTATTAGCCCTGGTCCAAAAGAGTTTTAGGCTGCTGCCTTACAGTATCTTTAGATTTAATTCATTAACATTATTCAAACAAATATAATTTGTTCCCTCAAGTATAATTATGTTTATTAATGTGACAGAGAAACATAACATTTAAAAAATACATATATCTAGTATACCAAGCTTTTAAGAGCTTAGATTTGGTTAAAAATGAACACTAAGTCTTAGTTATTTATTAATCTTTTTATGTTGATATGTGTATAGGTAAATCAAAACAACATTTTTTGAACTATTACACCCTGGAATATACACTGATTTGTATATTTTGAGTTAATACCCTCATTTGAAGTGTTGTAAAGAAGATTTCTTTTGTCATATAGATGCTGTATTTGATGAGTATGTTCTGAAACCTACACAGATTCTTTCTCTGAAGGTTCTGAATCCTACAGCAGGCACTCAATCTGTTGGCCCTTGTTACTATTGTTTTATTATCCCCAAAGACTATTTCCTACCAGGCCCTTCCTGCACACACTAGTCACTCAATAAATACTCTGGACATATTGACAAAACCTGACTGTATGTCCACAATGATTTACTTTTTATTTTGTGTGTCCTTACTGGCAATATTTGGGGGAATTGTCAAGGTGATTTTTCCCTCTTAAAGAGAAATATCTGTTACTTGTAAACCCTGAAAAATGCAAGAAAAAGGCAGATGGTAGGTTAGGACAGGGAAGGAGTGAGGGATGATGTTAGGCAAAGAGGATTAGGTGTCTCTCCACAAGGATGAGTATTGATTGGAGTGGAGGAGTGGTCCTGGCACTCCACAGCTGTCCTTTGAACCATAAAGTAGAAGGTTTGTTTTCAGGAAGTGGCTAGTGGAATTTCCCAACTGCAGACAGATAATCTATTAGGTGGGGCAAGTGGAGAGTTACTAATTGCCTCTGGGTTATGACAGAGAGTATCCATAAATCAGGCCATTATTCTGAAGGGGGCAGGCCATCATGGAGGATTCATGTTCCTGAATAAGGCTGAAGAAGTCCAAAAAGAAACTTTAATCTTTGAAAACCCACAGCCTTGTAGGGCTGGAATAAATGGAGAAAGAAATGATTCAAAGAGTACAATTCAAAAACAGGTCAACAGCATCTGTATAATGGAAAGAAGAGAAGGTTCCCTCTAGCATGTCTTTCAGTTCAGTTCAGTCATTCAGTCGTGTCCGACTCTGTGACCCCATGAATTGCAGCACGCCAGGCCTCCCTGTCCATCACCAACTCCGGGAGTTCACTCAGACTCACGTCCATCGAGTCCGTGATGCCATCCAGCCATCTCATCCTCTGTCGTCCCCTTCTCCTCCTGCCCCCAATCCCTCCCAGCATCAGAGTCTTTTCCAATGAGTCAACTCTTTGCATGAGGTGGCCAAAGTACTGGAGCTTCAGCTTCAGCATCATTCCTTCCAAAGAAATCCCAGGGCTGATCTGCTTCCGAATGGACTGGTTGGATCTCCTTGCAGTCCAAGGGACTCTCAAGAGTCTTCTCCAACACCACAGTTCAAAAGCATCAATTCTTTGGTTCTCAGCCTTCTTCACAGTCCAACTCTCACATCCATACATGACCACTGGAAAAATCATAGCCTTGATTAGACGGACCTTAGTTGGCAAGGTAATGTCTCTATGCTACCTAGGTTGGTCATAACTTTCCTTCCAAGGAGTAAGCGTCTTCTATTTCATGGCTGCAATCACCATCTGCAGTGATTTTGGAGCCCCCAAACTAAAGTCTGACACTGTTTCCACTGTTTCCCCATCTATTTCCCATGAAGTGATGGGACCGGATGCCATGATCTTCGTTTTCTGAATGCTGAGCTTTAAGCCAACTTTTCCACTCTCCTCTTTCATTTTCATCAAGAGGTTTTTTAGTTTCTCTTCACTTTCTGCCATAAGGGTGGTGTCATCTGCATATCTGAGGTTATTGATATTTCTCCCGGCAATCTTGATTCCAGCTTGTGTTTCTTCCAGTGCAGCATTTCTCATGATGTACTCTGCATAGAAGTTAAATAAGCAGGGTGACAATATACAGCCTTGACGTACTCCTTTTCCTGTTTGAAACCAGTCTGTTGTTACATGTCCAGTTCTAACTGTTGCTTCCTGACCTGCATACAGATTTCTCAAGAGGCAGGTCAGGTGGTCTGGTATTCCCATCTCTTTCAGAATTTTCCACAGTTTATTGTGATCCACACAGCATGTCTTTACCACCATCTATTTCTTATGTCTCTTCATGCTTGGTAGTGAAGGTGAGCAAATCTTAAACTCTTGTGGTAAAAAACAAAATTCAGTTGAGTAAATTCGGAGATCTAATTGACTTTATTAAATGATTCATGAATGGGACAGCAACCCATCTAGCAAAGAGAAAGGTGCTCAGAGGACCTCAACAAAATGGAAGATTTTTAAGACAGAGGATGAAATATGGGAATGAAAAAAAAAAAAGGATTTTTTTCAGGCAAAGCTACCTTTCTTTGTCAGAAGTGGAAGGGTCTATCATGTATTTTACCTCACCAGTGTTGATTAGGAAAGTCCAGATTGATTGGCTTAAAATTCCACTCCTGGGAGAGGCTGAAAGTGCAGTTAGGTTAGTTAGTAGTACTTTGGTTTGCTGCCCTGGGACTTAGCACAAGCGACTCCATTTTGAACCTGTTGTTTCTATTTTTGCCCCTTGGTACACTCTATTTGTTGCTCTAAGTTTTATTTCATTAATAATTCCACGTACTTGAAGAAGGGACTGCATTTGGAGAACTTGCTGATGGTGCTACAGGGCCCCAAATATCTATGGTACCAGCGGCTGGGGCTCTCCATGGCTTCTGCGTGTAGTGCCAACACCAGGAACCCCAGTGTACCTCGAGAAAACCTGTGGGAGGCCATCTCATTGGAAGAAAGTCCTCCCACTGGGGATAGGCTTGGAGGGGTGTTTAAAATACCAAAACGCTGAAGTAGACATGATCAAATGATGCACTTTCTGAAAGAGAGAAGAAAATAAAATATAAAGGACAATTTATTCTTCTCCAAATAAAGCCACAATAAAACCTGTTTTGGAGGCATCCGATTTTCATGCCACTGTCCTTTTCCTCAATCTGTTTTGTTTGTACAAGTCAAGGGGGATCAAATCCATCCATAGAAGAAGCTTCAGAGTAAAAAGATGTGTAATAAAGTCCCCACAGTCACCTAAACCTGCTTTTGGAATCTAAATGACATGGAATGCAGAGACCTTTGAACACTGATGTCTAGTTCCTAAGTATATCAGCTTCTCCAAAATTTCCTCCCAGGTTAATCTTCTTAGTGGACCCTATTCTGTCTGTGGCACTGAATTTTCACCTGATCCTTTCCTTTTCCTTCTGTGGAAATGAAAGGAATTTCCATCAAAGGAGGAATTATTTTACTCAAGAGCAAAGACCTAAAATAAGACTTTCTGGGGAACCCATTTGCAGGTAGGAAGCCTCCTCGAATTCTGACCTTGCTCTCTTTGGCTCTAAAGCTTCCCTCTTGGCATCTTCTAGGAGGCCTTCCTGACTGTTCTTTTGACCCCAGTGAGATCAGGCCAGCATGTGCCTGAGAGAAATCTTGTACTTTCTATACCAAGGAACCCAACATAATTTACTATTTTATGTTTTGCTCCTGAGTTTGCCTCATCTCTTCTTTCTTCTCTCTTCCATTATCGCCAGTCCCTTAACCTGTATTCTTGATACCCCAGGTTTCACATCTCTACCCTAAACACCCTCTCTCCATTCCATGCCATCAATATAACTCTGTGTATAAATATAACTCAGTAGCCAGTGATAATGAACCACTTAAGTCTTCTCCCCTCATTTTCCCCATGAGACAACTGAATTGATGAACATTGTGGGCTTTGCTTTACAAGAACCAGGAATCCCAAACTACCTCCTTAAAAAATGTTAATACTAGATTGAACCAAAGAATAAGAAAAAGGATCACTCTATCTAGCCGAGACAAGTTATTCCCCTCAACACACCCATTGAGGAGATTAAATATATCTGCTTTTTAAAAATCTGAAGCCATCTGACTACATGGCACACTCATATTTTACAAGGTATGTGAGAAACCCTATGTCCTCAAGGTTTATATCCTCAGTGTCTACCAAGCTAAAACAAAGAATCAAGTTTACTCAGTTTGCATCTGCTAGTCTCATTTGCTCAGTCAAGTTCATCTGTGTGCTGTTATATATACTGAGTGAGGGGCTTTATTGCATCTCCCCTCTATTTAGTGATACATTCTATCTCCTATGAACATAACACTTTTGCTTCAATTATGACCCTTAATTTCAAACTTTCTGTTTCCTGAATAGGATGGAAAAAATAACTGGGCAAATCTTGGCCAGTCTTATAAAAATCCACAGATGCTTCTTTGAATAAAACAGTTCATAATAGTTTAAAAGAGGCTTTTCACTCTTAACTTTTATCTAACAGATGAGGTGGGTGGTGGGGGAGGGAGGAAGTGGATCAATGGCTACAATCAAATTTTGATCCCAGCTTTAACCCAAGCTCCACCCACAAACACCATCTAAAGCAGGAACATTTGTCAGCACTTCAATCGTGAGCACTGTAATTAAGATTCCACAGTTCACTTCTGGTATCAAACATTGGTTTCAATGGGAATAATTCATAGGGCATCTCCTCTGGGAAGAATGAGGAGGGTCCGTTTGGACTCTAGACGCTGTTCCGTGCTGTGGAGTGGAAAGCTTGCAGCAGCCCCCACTGAGAGGGATGGTACAGATGTCACCCAGAACCCAGTGCAGCGAAGAACTTGGGCAAGTTAAGAAAGAAAGTGAAGAGGAATGTTTTCCCTTCTGACATTTCTCCAACAACTGCGTCTAACCTGAAAATGTGGCTCCAATCCTTTTCAGAATTATTATTTTCTTTACAGCAAAGTTCTAAAACCTTGGTTTCTTTTGATTTCTGCCCCCCTGGCAGGAAAATGACACATTTGGGGCCAAGGCATTAAAGCAGGGTCTCTTGGGAGAAGGGGGAGGACTATTGCTTTCCAGCCCACAAACAGTTGCAGGTGCAAAAAATGTGCACACGAAAAGGGAGGTCTGCTCGAGGCCCCTTTTAAACTTCAGCCTTTTAAGTTCAATAAATCTCTTTGCTCTTCTCTTTGTGGGCTGGGTGCTCAAATGCACATCCCAGTCCTCAATGTGGCCTCCAGAAGGAATCTTCATGTTTGTTGTGAAGCTTTCCGTAATTACATAATCGGTGAAGTCTGTGAGTTTGTGTTGAGGTGGCTGAAAAATGCAAGGCCGGGGATTACGGTAACATAATTAGATGGCTTCCTGTAAGAGCCAAGTGATTTTTCCCTGAGCTAGACTCTGATTGGCTGCCTCAGAGGCCTTCCTCTTGATCAGTGAATCACAGTTCAGTGGACACTTCTGCTGGCCAACACCCTAAGGTGTTTCACGGTGCTTGCTGATGTTGTGGATGAACTCTGTGTGCACACTGCTGCGATTTGATTAAGAAGCCAGGAGCCATGAAACCAGAAGGCTGTGGTTTTTTGCATGCCTTTGTGTCTGTGTGTGACAGAGCCAGTGCTTAGCTTGTCTGGGCCGTGGTACCTTGACTCATTCGGCGGTGTCTAGAAGCCTGGATTCCTTGCCTCTTGGGGTTTTAGGGGCGGGAAGAAAGAGAATTTTGAAAAGAAAGATCACAGCTGAGTTTTCGGTGTGTAATAGAATTTGGTACCTGATATGCATCATTTTTTGTGAATTTTTTCCAAGTCAGCTGGACGTTGACGATTACATGTTAAAAACCAAACAGAACCAGAAATAGACTTTTATTTATCCACAGTGTTAGTCTCTTATAATCCCCTTTCCAAAACCTAGCAATCCTCTGAAATGATTATTCATGTGCTCTCTAAACCCTACCCTCTTGGTCTCTGGTGTTCAGTTCTTCTGTATATATGCCATCTTAGTTTTGTTCTGGCAGATGCAGAGACTCTAGGAATTGTTTAAAAGCACAAGCCAAGATGTGATAGAGGCTGTATTTTCTAAAGGAAACTTTCACATTGCTACCTTGTTATTTAGCTAGTATCCATGGAAACGTCAACTATCGTGGTCTCAAACCAAGGGATTAACTATGAAATAAGAAAAGATGACAATGATAGAAATATATCCCTTTATTTTGGTCTTTAATAAAGAACTAGACGATCAAATTCCATAATTGATGCCAGAATTTAACAGTTGATTTTTTAAAAAGATGAATGGAAAGACAGGTAAGTCTCAGGTGGAAAGTGTATACATTTAATTTCCAGGGGTGTCAGGACTGGTTCAATCACCAATAACTATATTCATCAGGCACAAAATTCTTCTCTGGGTGGACGATGGATCAGAATTTAGATCCTCAAGTGAAAATTTTCCTGAGGTCCCTTTTCAACCTATTGCTCTGAGAGATTTTCTGGCTCTGCTCTCCTGACCTTTCATTTCTGCTTGTATCCTAGTACTCATTCTTTCTGCCCAGTTTGCTCTCAGAGTTATTCTAACTTCATAAATTTATACAGGGAAGCATAATCTCTCTTTTGCTATGTTCCCCAAAAGAAGAAATAGTATAAATCTATTTCTTAAATGTTTGAAACAGTCTCTCTGGAAGCAAACTAAGCCCTGTGGCTTTTTGAGACCTAACTCATAACACATCCTACTTTTTCAATAGATGTGCTTCTTGATTTTGTCTTTGCCAAATTTGAATTCCAAAGAATAAAATCATTATGATGTCTTACATAAATACTTGCTCCTCTGCCTTATAAAATGAAAGATGAAAATGAAATTTATTTGGAATTCTTCAAATTTTAGTGATTACAAAATGATTGCAGTAGTCCTTATATTAATCAAACATACGATAAAAGAAAAAGTTGACAAATCAAACACAAAATCTAGCAATCCTGGGTTATGTTTAAGTAAAATGTGTTCTTGTAAATAAGATCCAAGTTTAAAAGAGATATACTTGAGGTCATGCACTGACTTGTATAGTAATTGTCAATAGAATAATGAGAGAAAGAATACTTTTTTCTAGAAGTTTAAATGTCATCAACTGGTGATATTTATAATATACTTTATGAGTTAAATTAACAATTTGTCAGTGTTCTCACTGTTCATGATATACCCTTACTCTCAGGATAATCAAATGACCAAATTCCTATAAAACTGATTATGTATAAAGACTCAATAGGAGAGAAAAATCACCTTTCTAATATTGTTGTATAAATTATATAACACATAAATATAATGTAATTTTTATTATAAAAATTAACCAAGGTAATTTAATCTTATTTTATCTACCTGTTACACAGTAATGTATGGCTATGTGACAAGTTACCCCCAAACTTCGTAACTTAAAACAAGAAACTTTTTATCACATAGCTTCTTTGTTTCCCAAAGCTTAGCATGCCTCTGGCTCAAGGCCTCTCATAGTCAAGGTGTTGCCTGGAGTCCCCAACTGGGAGATAATCTCCTCTGAGCTCGCTCATTGGCTGAATTCAGCTTTTTGTGGACTGTTGGACTTGCTGGCTCTTGGCCAGAGACATCACTTCGTTCCTCTGTGGGCCTCTCTAACGGGCAGCAAACAACATAGCAGCTGGCTTCCCTACGCATGAGCCAGTGAGAGAGTGAGAGAGGCAAGTAAAATGGAAGCCATGTGCTTTTGTATCCTAATCCTGGAGATAATATTGCATCTATTTTGTCATAATTTATTACTTAGGGCTTCCCTTGTAGCTCAATTGGTAAAGAATCTGCCTGAAATTCAGGAGACCTGGGTTTGATTCCTGGGTCAGGAAGATCCCCTGGAGAAGGAAATGGCAATCCACTCCAGTATTCTTGCCTGGAAAATTCTGTGGAGTAGTGGGCTACAGTCCATGGGGTTGCAGAGTGGGCCATGACTGAGAACAAGGGAGAACTATGAGAAGCAACTCACTAGATACCATCTGTGCTCAACAACAACAAAAAAGTACATAATAACATGAGTATCAGGAATCATGGCTCATCAGGGGCCATCTTAAAGGTCAACTACCATACTTATCCACAGGGATTCCTTCTTCTTCCTTATAATTACCTAAAGGTCCTAGCAATAAACAGAAATTGAGTCTTCTACATACAGATGGCTAACAAACACATGAAAAGTTGCACAACATCACTCATTATTAGAGAATTACAAATCAAAACCACAATGAGGTTCCATCTCATGCCAGTCAAAATGGTTGCCATCAAAAAGTCTACAAGCAGTAAATGCTGGAGAGAGTGTGGAGAAAAGGGGACCCTCTTACACTGTTGGTGGGAATGCAAACTAGTACAGCCACTATGGAGAAGAGTGTGGAGATTCCTAAAAAAACTGGAAATAGAACTGCCATACGGTCCAACAGTCCCATTCCTGGGCATACACACTGGGGAAACCAGAATTGAAAGAGACACATGTACCCCAGTGTTCATCACAGCACTGTTTATAATAGCCAGGACATGGAAGCAACCTAGATGTCCATTGACAGATGAATGGAAAAGGAAGCTGTGGTACATATACACAATGGAGTATTACTCAGCTATTAAAAAAAGAATGCATTTGAGTCCGTTCTAATGAGGTGGATGAAACTGGAGCCTATTATCCAGAGTGAAGTAAGTCAGAAAGAGAAATACCAATACTGTGTATTAACGCATATATGTGGAATTTAGAAAGATGGTAACGACGACCCTATATGTGAGACAGCAAAAGAGATACATATGTAAAGGGACACATATGTTGGATTATGAGAGAAGGTGAGGGTGGGATGATTTGAGAGAATAGCATAGAAACATGTATGTTACCATATGTGAAATAGATCACCAGTCCAAGTATGATGCATGAAGCAGGGCACTCAAAGACAAGTGCTCCAGGACAACCCAGAGGTGGGAGGGGGGTTCAGGGTGAGGGGACACATGTGCACCCATGCTGATTCATGTTGATATATGGCAAAAACTACCACAATATTGTAAAGCAATTAGCCTCCAATTAAAATAAATTAATTAATTTTAAAAATTCAAAAAATGAAAAAAGAAAATAAACTAAGTCTTCTAGAAGAAATAATACAAAATCTCAGCAAAGGGCAGTACTTTAGCTTTTTGCTGGTTCGGGAGTCTGAATTGTTAATAGACAATCCTGTCCAATGGTTATGGTATTTCTAAAACCATTGCCCTTAACAATAATTACCTGATATGGGATTAATCTTACAGACACTGGCAAAGATAAGTCATCTGTGTCCAAATTAAATGCAAAGGCCATTTGATATTAGTTATCATTGTACTCATTGTCTTCATACTAGTTACCTATCACTATAAAAACACATTGTCCCAAACTTAATGACATATCTAAAACATTTATTTCCTTTTGCACAGAGTTCTGTGGACTAAGAATTTGGGAGTGGTTTGGCTAGGTTTGGCTAGTGGTTTGGCTAAGAATTTGGAAGTGGTTCTGACCGGTGTCTCTCAGGGGGTTGCGATCAAGATGTCAGACAAGGCTGTAGTTGCCTAAAAGCTTGACTAGAGGATCCATTTCCAAGGTGACCATTCCTATGACTGGCAAGTTAATGACAGCTGTTGGCAGGAGGTCTCAGTTCCTCACCTCATGGGCCTCCACAGGGCTGCAGGAGTATCTTCATGATGTGGCAGCTGACTCCCCAGAGAGAGAAGTCCAGATTGATTATGGGACATATGAAATATGTTTCAAATTTGAGTAATGATCCTTGTCTTAGTGTTTTTCCTTGTTGCAGGTAAAATATATAGATGATCTCCAGAGTATTATAGTCTATTACACAGAACCTACCTTTTCAAAAGGTTCAAAAAATGGTCATCTCCCCAAAAAGGACCAGAATCCCTGTTAGTTATAGAGGTCAAAAACATTCCCATGATACTGTGATATTTGATCACCAACTGCCAAACCACGGTGAAAATTGGTTGGACCTATGCCCATCTCCTGCTCTCTGTCAGATCCCCTTCACTGCCTCCAGCTTAAAAAAAGAAAAAATTTGTTATAGAGAATGTGGAGAGGAGACAGCGACAGTTCTAGGGGTCCAGAAAGGATCTGGACTCAGGTCCTGTCTGCAAGGCACAATTCCAAAGAAATGGACAACTTGCAAAGAGGAATAGATACAAGGTACCTTTAGTGCAATGGTAAACATTTTAAGTCCCACATCAATGTGTGATACCTTCTTGGCCTTTGGAACGAGGTGGCTGAGGATACTAGAAAGATGGAAACATGGGGCTTGGAATCAGAAATTAAGGTGCTGTAATCCATAGAGAGGAGAAGGCAATGGCACCCCACTCCAGTACTCTTGCCTGGAAAATCCCATGGACGGAGGAGCCTGGTAGGCTGCAGTCCATGGGGTCGCCAAGAGTCGGACATGACTGAGCGACTTCACTTTGACTTTTCACTTTCATGCATTGGAGAAGGAAATGGTAACCCACTCCAGTATTCTTGCCTAGAGAATCCCAGGGATGGGGGAGCCCAGTGGGCGGTGGGCTGCAGTCTATGGGGTCGCACAGAGTCAGACACGACTGAAGTGACTTAGCAGCAGCAGCAGCAGCAATACATAGAGAATATGCTCTTCTTACACATCTGGGTATGTGGGAATTTACATGCATGCCTCCTGTATTATGGTACAAACTTTTTGTAAATGCAAATAATTTATTGCCTTTTTTGTTTTTTTTTTACAAAATTTAAATATTTACGGCAACCCTGCTAGGACCAATTCTATTGGTGCCATTTTTCCAAGAGTATTTGGTCACTTCCTATCTCTGTATCACATTTCGATAATTCTCACAATATTTCAAACATTTTCATCATTAGTAATACTTGTTCTAGCAATCTGTGATCATGATCTTTGATATTACTATCATGACTTGCTGAAGGCTCAAAGGATGGTTAGCATTTTTTAGTAACGGGTGTTTTTCAATTAAGATATGTGCATTATTAATAGACTAAAGTGTGCTATAAAGATAATTTTTATATGCACTGAGAAACCAAACATTCATGTGACTTGTTTTATTGCAATATTTACTTTATTGTAGTGTTCTGGAACCAAATCTAAAATATCCCTGGGGTTTGTCTGTGTATCTTATGTGTTTGTTTAGTTGATTTTTAGTTACATAAATTTGGCAAAATGATTGCCTATCACATCCTAGAAGGGGAAAAGAGTTCATGTCTCATTATATTACAGGTGAGTGTATTATATAATTTTGGATCCTAGGTCTGTCACTAAATTAGCTGTGTAACTTTGAGAAAATTATTTCACTTTTTTTAAGTCTAAGGTGCATCATATATTTGTAAAAAAATATCCACCTTGTTGGGGTGATGTGACAATAAACTGAGATAGTATCTATAAAGTGTTGAGCAAAGGAACTGCAATGATGGCTATCATATATTAAAGTAGAGACATTTTTTAGGACTGATGAAACTTAATATTCATGTAGACCAGTTATAATATTCAGATTTTGTGAACAATAAAAAATATCCTTTTCCTTCTGTATATTTATTTCTCTTTCAAAAATAATATTTTAGGGAAATTCAGCAATATTTATTATGGAAATGGAAAAAAGTAATTCCTCAATTTAAAAATTCTCAATAAAAAATATAGAATAGGAATAGTTATGCACCAGAGACTTTTGAACATTAAAAAAGTGTAGATAAGATGAAAACACAAATAAGTTATTTGACACTGCATATTTTAATTAAGGATTGAACTAAGTTGTACATACTCATATATTATATACCCATGCCAGAAAAAGGAGTCTTTTTTTTTCTAGGTGAATTTACAACCAATATGTCAATGAAATCTAACTTTTTGCTGATAGATGGAAAGCCATATATAATGATGAGGAATATGTTAAAATCAAGAGCAGTAAATGGCAATCTCCCAATTTACTGTATGTGTCCACTGGGAAGAGTGATTATTTCTCACAAGTAGAAGTGAAACCAGGAACTATTATCATCCATATTTAAGTGGTTTTGCTCTTTTCTTCCACAGCCACCAACTTGATTAAATAATGATTTGGCTCACAAGAGACTTGAGCTTGGTGGCTCCAAGTTCATTCCAATCAAGTTTGTAAATGTCCCTGGTGTTCAGCATAGAAGCGCAGAGATAAGGAAAGGCTCCACTAAGTCCACACCAGAGAGGGATGTGGGGGAGGCATCAGCCTCAAGGAGAGGCAGCAAGTCGCCAGATAGAGGAAGAGTCAGAATGCCTGAATGACAATTACAAGCCAGCCTTCCCCAACATATTGCATAGCTGCAGGAAAATTCTAGGCTGTAGAGGAGGAGGAAGGGGCTATAGAAGCCACCCCTTAAGGAAGAATGCTTTGAACTCTCTCTGACTGCTCAAGGAAAGTCCAGGGCTTGCTGGAAGATCCCAGCGGTTTTACATGATAATCAAGGGAAGCAGTTCTCTGGTGGGGGCAGAGTTTAGATCTTCAGTGCGAGCCAGGTAAAAAGTATTAAGATCACAAATGGGTTCCAGCATTTCAATGAATACCAGTGGGTTAGTGTCCCAGTGGGTGTGATTTCAATGGGTGTTTTAACTGATATTGCTGCTGCTGCTGCTAAGTCACTTCAGTCACATCTGATACTGCTAGTGGGCAGGATATAGACAGCTTTTTACCAGGAGCAGAAATTCTCATCATAGCCTAATATTAAAGAACTCAGAAAAGGTATGCAATAATGTGATTTAAAAGAAATATGTGTATTTGATCTTTGTCCATGGTTCTTGGCTCTCAGCTCCCCAAACCCCTGGAATTTCCTGAATGATAAGAGAAATGGGAGCATCTTTTATTGTAACATTTGGTTTTGACATCATTTCCTGAAAATGCTCCAGAGATACAGAGGTGAAATGGGTGTCTTGTTATTTACAACAAGCCTCTTTCCACTACATTTGGGTTTGTGTTACTTTTGGAAATGCCCTAAGGATGGAAACTGGTTGCCAGAAGAACCAACCACAAATGGAGGGTTGGAACTTTCAGAACCACCCTCTGATTTCCGGGTTGGGGGGAGGGGGATTGGAGGTTGAATCAATTACCAATGGCCTATGAGTTAATCAGTCATGCCTAAGTAATGAAGCCTCCATAAAACCCCAAAGAGGTGAGTGTTCAGAGAACGTCTGGGCTGGTGAACACGTGGAGTACAACGAGAGTGGCGTGGCGTGCCTGGAGAGGGCATGGAAGCTCTGCACCCTTTCCCCAAGTGCCTCTCTTCCATCTGGCTGGTCCTGAGTCACATCCTTTTACAGTAAACCAGGGATCCAGTAAGTACAATGTTTTCCCGAGTTCTATGAGCCACTCTTGCAAATTAATTGAACCCAAAGAGCGGGTTGTGGGAACCTCTGATTTATAGCCAGTGGGTCAAGAAGCACAGGTGACAACCTGGTTTTGCTATTTGGCATTTGAAGTGGAAGAAGAGGGTGGACAGTCTTGTGGGATTGAGCTCTTAATCTATGGAATCTGATGCCATCTCTGAGTAGTGTCACAATTGAGTTGAATCGTAAACACCCAGCTGGTATCAGAGAATTGCTTCATTGTGTGTGGGAACCCCTACCCCAACACACAGAAATGTTGGATAAGAACCTCTTTAGGGTGGTTGTCTGAATGTCTTCTTAATTTTTGTTTTTTAATTTAGCACTGTAAGTCACAGTTACTGAACTTCTGTATTCAGAACGCATTCACAATGTTTAATGCCAGGTATTTGTTCAGCATTGTAACCTAATCTCCTCTTATTTCTAAGTCAATCTCTGGCATATTGGCTAGGAGCATTTTCTTTTCTGAGAAACAGCTCTGTGTCAATCACTAAAGTAATCCTTATTTTTAATGTATTGGCTCATGAAATCACTGTGAAGGAGCC
The DNA here is from genome assembly GCF_014754425.2 of Oryx dammah. NCBI lineage: Eukaryota > Metazoa > Chordata > Mammalia > Artiodactyla > Bovidae > Oryx > Oryx dammah. The sequence goes on from NW_024070188.1 coordinate 31,839,776, forward strand.
ATGTGGTGGGCATGTGCCCCATTTTCAGAGGAAACTGAAACTCAGAATTTGTCCAAATTCCATAGCCTAGTAAATTAAAGAGAAGAAATTTATAGCAGATCTCTCTAATTCCCATAAATCCTACTCATATCTCCACAATTGCTGCCTGTCTTAGAACAAAAGAAACAAAAGGCTTTGAGTTGAAAAAAATCTATATTCTCATTTAGAAAAACATTTTGGAGTCACTTCTCATTTTGCCTACTTTTACTTACATCTTGATTAATAAGTAAAAATAGAAATCTCTCCCCTATCATTAACTATGGTTTAACAACACAATGATTTAGGTGCTTCATTTATAACCCATGCCAGTGCCCATGACATGCTACAAATATTTAAAAAGTGAATTCTTTAGTTAACCTTAGAACTAATTTCTTAGAAAATAGTTACTCATGGAGAGTTAGTCTCTCACCAGCTTTTCCTATTCGTTTCAATTTCGTTTCAACCTAAAATACACTTGGGAAAGAATACAGCTTTCCTTTGTTAGTTGGCATTCTGATGCACTGAGAAAAGGAGAGAAGGTATCTGAAGCAGCTGAGGCACTGCAAAATATATTTTTTAAAACGTATCATTCATCTGTTGATGGATGCTGAGGTTGCCTCCATGTCATAGTCATTTTTTAATAACTTTGGATTTATTATAGTCATAACCTATAAACATATAGAAATACTATGTTTACATCTAAAGCTAATATAATATTGTAAGTCAACTATACTTCAATTAAAAAACATACCATATTTGTTTAGAACATTTCTAAACGTTTGATTCATGTGTGAATACAAATTATTTTTCTATCTAAAACTGTTTGACACACATTATTAAGTATAATCAACAGCTGATATTCAGCATCTCTAACCTGGTACCAAATAAAATTTTGAAGACAGTCTTGGGTGAAGTAGAAAAGAATAAGTTTATTGCTTTGCAGGGCAAAGAGTGTCACAGAACACTAATGCCCTCAAAACTGTGGGTCCCAAACTGGAAAGCTGTGAGGAGTTTTAGTATAATGGTTCAGAAAGGGAGGCCATGATTGACTCATGGACAATCTTCTGATTGACTGCTAGTGAGGTAATTGGGAGTCAGAATCATCAACCTTCTGGTTCCAACAGGTCTGGGGTCTACATGCTTGCAGGTATCATACAGTTCATTTCTACCACCTGATGGGGATTTCAGTACCTGTATCTGCAAAGCAGGTCAAAGATACTGTTAAGTAGTCCTTGAGAAGGAACCAAGACCCTCCCCAAGCATACACTATTGGTTTCTTGGTTTTGTAACTGCTCCCCCCTCTACACATGGACATCACGAGATGGTCAATACTGAAATCAGATTGATTTTATTCTCTGCAGCCAAAGATGGAGAAGTTCTATACAGTCAGCAAAAGCCAGACCAGGAGCTGACTGTGGCTCAGACTATGAACTCCTTATTGGCAAATTCAGACTTAAATTGAAGAAAGTAGGGAAAACCACTAGACCATTCAGATATGACCTAAATCAAATCCCTTATGATTATACAGTGGAAGTGACAAATAGATTCAAGGGATTAGATCTGATAGAGAGAGTGCCTGATGAACTATGGATGGAGATTCGTGACATTGTACAGGAGGCAGAAATCAAGACCATCCCCAAGGAAAAGAAATGCAAAAAGGCAAAATGGTTGTCTGAGGAGGCCTTACAAATGGCTGTTAATAGAAGAGAAGTGAAAGGCAAAGGAGAAAAGGAAAGATATACCCATTTGAATGTAGAGTTCCAAAGAATAGCAAGGAGAGATAAGAAAGCCTTCCTCAGTGATCAATGCAAAGAAATAGAGGAAAACAATAGAATGGGAAAGACTGGAGATCACTTCAAGAAAATTAGAGATAGCAAGGGAATGTTTTAAGCAAAGATGGGCACAATAAAAGATAGAAATGGTATGGACCTAACAGAAGCAGTTCAGTTCCGTTCAGTCGCTCAGTCGTGTCTGACTCTGCGACCTCATGAACTGCAGCATGCCAGGCCTCCCTGTCCATCACCAACTCCCAGAGTTCACCCAAACTCATGTCCATTGAGTTGGTAATGCCATCCAACCATCTCATCCTCTGTCGTCCCCTTCTCCTCCTGCCCTTAATCTTTCCCATCATCAGGGTCTCTTCCAATGAAACAGAAGCAGAAGATATTAAGAAGAGGTGGCAAGAATACACAGAAGAGCTATACAGAAAAGATCTTTACAACTCAGATAATCACGATTGTAATCACTTACCTAGAGCCAGACATCCGGGAATGCGAAGTCAAGGGGGCCTTAGAAATCATCACTGTGAACAAAGCTAATGGAGGTGATGGAATTCCAGTTGAGCTATATCAAATCCTGAAAGATGATGCTGTGAAAGTGCTGCATTCAATGTGCCATGCAAATTTGGAAAACTCAACACTGGCCACAGGACTGGAAAAGGTCAGTTTGCATTTCAATCCCAAAGAAAGGCAATGCCAAAGAATGTTCAAACTGCCACACAGTTGCACTCATCTCACACACTAGCAAAGTAATGCTAAAAATTCTCCAAGCTAGGCTTCAACAGTACATGAACCTAGAACCTCTAGATGTTAAAGCTGGATTTAGAAAAGGCAGAGGAACTAGAGATCAAGTTGCCAGTATCCATTGGATCATATAAAAAGCAAAAGAGTTCCAGAATATCATCTACTTCTGCTTTATTTGCTATACAAAAGCCTTTGACTGTGTGGACCACAACAAACTCTGGAAAATTGTAAAAGAGATGTGAATACCAGACCACCTGACCTGTCTCTTGAGAAATCTGTATGCAGGTCAGGAAGCAACAATTAGAATTGGACATGGAACAATAGACTGGTTCCAAATAGGGAAAGGAGTATGTCAAGGCTATATATTGTCACCTTGCTTATTTAACTTATATGCTGAGTACATCATGAGAAACTCTGAGCTGGATGAAGTACATGCTGGAATCAAGATTGCTGGGAGAAATATCAACAACCTCAGATATGCAGATGACACCACCCTTATGGCAGAAAGCAAAAAAGACTAAAGAGCCTCTTGATGAAAGTGAAAGAGGAGAGTGAAAAAGTTGGCTTAAAGCTCAACATTCAGAAAACGAAGATCATGGCATCTAGTCCCATCACTTCGTGGCAAATAGATGGGGAAACAGTGGAAAGAGGGAGAGACTTTATTTTGGGGGGCTCCAAAATCACTGCAGATGGTGACTGTAGCCATGAAATTAAAGGACGCTTGCTGCTTGGAAAAAAAGTTATGACCAACCTAGACAGCTTGTTAAAAAGCAGTGACATTACTTTGTCAACAAAGGTCCGTCTAGTCAAAGCTATAGTTTTTCCAGTAGTCATGTATGGATGTGAGAGTTGGACTATAAAGAAAGCTGAGCGCCGAAGAATTGATGCTTTTGAACTGTGTTGTTGGAGAAGACTCTTGAGAGTCCCTTGGACTGCAAGGAGATCCAACCAGTCCATCCTAAAGGAAATCAGTCCTGAATATTCACTGGAAGGACTGATGCTGAAGCTGAAACTCCAATACTTTGGCCACCTGATGCAAAGAGCTGACTCATTTGAAAAGACCCTGATGCTGGGAAAGACTGAAGGTGGGAGGAGAAGGGGATGACAGAGGATGAGATGGTTGGATGGCATCACCGACTCAATGGACATGAGTTTGGGTAAACTCCGGGAGTCGGTGATGGACAGGGAGGCCTGGCGTGCTGCAGTCCATGGGGTCACAAAGAGTCAGATAGGACTGAGTGACTGAACTGAACTGCTCTCCCCCTAGTCTCCACATCCCCTCCCTTCCCTGATTAGTAATTGTTGGAACCTGCTCTTTACAACTCAAGGAAGGTCATGTAGACTGAACGAAACCTGTTTCCTGCTAACAGGAAAAAGGGGGACATAGACTTTTGTGCCCAGAAGCTTCACAGTGTCCCACTTAGTTTCAATCCCAGTTTATACACTTGTTTTCTACTATGAAAGAAATCACTTTTTGTTATTTAAAAGTTACTTATTGCTGATATATATGTATACAGAGGGAGGGATTGGGGGCAGGAAGGAAGGGGACGACAGAGGATGAGATGGCTGGATGGCACCACTGACTCGATGGACGTGAGTCTGAGTGAACTCCAGGAGTTGGTGATGGACAGGGAGGCCTGGCGTGCTGCGATTCATGGGGTCGCAAACAGTCGGACACGACTGAGTGACTGAACTGAACTGAACTGAATGTGTATATATCATCTTCTATACAAATATTGCTGAATAATATACTCTTGATAAATATTAAGGTAATTTTTGTTACAGTGGTTTCTGTACATATACGAATATAGTTTGCAAGTCATGAAAATTATCTTGGAGAAGCAGTCCCTGACATCAGAAGCTGGCCTGATCATGTTAGGCAGGCCTTGGGTGTTTGCACTAGATATACATAATTTCACAGAACATCTACATCAGACAAGGCCACACTGTGACCACTGTGTATCCAGGCAAAAATAAGACCACTCTGTAATCATGTCTGAGCACAGACAAATCATAAACAATAGCCAAGCCACAAAAATACCAGATATCTCGCTGTTTTGACCAATATGTGTATTGTTACACTATTACTAGCTATAGCTTTAGCCTTACTCTAGTCTCCCATACCTTTGGAAAATATTTATTAAGGTTTTAATAATTTATTAAGACACTCACAGAGTTATCCCCACTTCCTGACTGCATCCTCTCCAGAGATAAGCCTTGCTTCCTTAAACCATCCAAAATCACTTAACACAAGCCAAATTATAAGTCCTTCCCAATACTTTGTTACAAAGATACTGAACAAAGCTCTGTTGGCTTAATTCTCCAGCAAGCCTTCTCTCCCTGAAAGAAGTAATAAGCCCACATTGTTTAAAAGTGAATTCCTGGTGGTCTTCGTCTGGAGGACGTTGATAGTGTGAAATACAATATTTTTTGTCATATCAATAAACAAGGATATCACAGCCGTCCATGAGTCTGGCCCTCCAAATATGAATTTCTGAGCCCAGAGGGCACCCAGGAAGAACAATGTTGGCTATCCAGAAGCCACAGTGGGGTGTGGAGGGGGGTGAGAAGTTCAGGCAGCAGCCACCCACCACTCCTTACGGTGACCAAAGGACTAAGAATGTGAAAACCCAAACTGTAGGATGTTGGCGCCAGATAGCATGGAGAAGGAAATGGCAACCCACTCCAGTGTTCTTGCCTGGAGAATCCCAGGGATGGGGGAGCCTGGTGGGCTGCCGTCTATGGGGTCTCACAGAGTCGGACATGACTGAAGCAACTTAGCAGCAGCAGCAGTGGCTGAGATACATATGAAAGAAATGATTTCAGTAAGCCCAGACTCGTATTTTTCCATACATAGAAAATGGCTAAATTTCTTTACTTGAGATATCTGTTTTTCCTTAATTAACAATAATATTTTCATTTTTAGACTACCTATCTCTTGTTGTAAGTTTCTATATAATCTAACTCCTCCCCTCCACCTCCTTAGAATGGTTCTTTCAGGGTCCCCTGAGATGCTGTCTCCTGGGCTTGAAGTCCTAAAAATTCCCACCAAATAACACATAACTCTCAACTTCTAGGTTGTGACTATTTTTTAGGTCGATGATAGTCTCTCATGTCAAGATTTTTTTAACTTTTCTTTTTCATGCCTTGTTACATTGACCAAATTGTAAAATAACATAGAAGAGTAATGAGGACAACAAAGGGACTAATGTGTTTTACTGTGGAATTAACACTTGCTTTTCTTTTAACGTGGGTTCCTTTATCAAATAAGAATAGTTCTGTACTTTGAAAAGAAAGTTTATTTTGAAATTGACACAAAACTTTAATAATATTTGTCTATTACTCAGTTTCAGTTCAGTCACTCAGTCGTGTCCAACTCTTTGTGACACCATGAATCACAGCACGCCAGGCCTCCCTATCTATCACCAACACCCAGAGTCTACCCAAACCCATGTCCATTGAGTTGGTGGACTCAACCATCTCATCCTCTGTCGTCCCCTTCTCCTCCTGCCCTCAGTCTTTCCCAGTATCAGGGTCTTCTCAAACGAGTCAGCTCTTCACATCAGGTGGCCAAAGTAGTGGAGTTTTAGCTTCAACATCAGTCCTTCCAATGAACACCCAGGACTAATCTCCCTTAGGATGAACTGGTTGGATCTCCTTACAGTCCAAAGGACTCTCAAGAGTCTTCTCCAACAACACAGTTCAAAAGCATCAATTCTTCGGCGCTCAGCTTTCTTTATAGTCCAACTCTCACATCCATACATGACTACTGGAAAAACCATAGCCTTGACTAGATGGACCTTTGTTGACAAAGTAATGTCTCTGCTTTTTAATATGCTGTCTAGGTTGGTCATAACTTTCCTTCCAAGGAGTAAGTGTCTTTTAATTTCATGGCTGCAATCACTATCTGTGGAGATTTTGGAGCCCCCCCAAAATAAAATCAGCCACTATTTCCACTGTTTCCCCATCTATTTGCCATGAAGTGATGGGACCAATGCCATGATCTTAGTTTTCTGAATGTTAAGCTTTAAGCCAACTTTTTCACTCTCCTCTTTCACTTTCATCAAGAGGCTTTTTAGTTCCTCTTCACTTTCTGCCATAAGGGTGGTGTCATCTGCTTATCTGAGGTTATTGATATTTCTCCCAGCAATCTTGACTCCAGCTTGTGTTTTCCTCCAACCCAGTGTTTTTCATGATATACTCTGCATATAAGTTATTACTAGCTTTTTATTTCTGAATTTTGTAATGGAACATTATTTTGTTAGGTTTTTCTCCCACAAATTTCTAGAATAAATCCTTTATAGTTGTGGAAGATTATTTTAATGAATTCCATCTTTAATAAATTATTTAATTTACTTTATCCACGTGACAATATTCTTTAAATACTTACAATACGAAGTTCTATCTTAAGTCATGGAGATATTGCAATTAAAAAAAAATCACAGAAAGGGAGGTGGCTGTGGCTATAAAAGTGTAACATAAGAGATACTTAGAAATTTTCTGCACCTTGACTATGGTGGTGATCATGAATCTCCATGTGATAAAATTGCATGGAATGACACACATACACGTGTTGAACACATGTAAAACTGATAAACTCTGAGTCAGGTTAACAGATTCTATTGATGTCAGTTTTCTGGTTGTGATATTGTACTATGGTTATTCAAGATGTTGTCACTGGGGGAAAGTACATGAGATATACACAGAATTCTTCTACATTATTTCTTGCAACAGAATGTGACTTTATTATTTTAAATTGAAAAGGTTTAAAAATTATGTAATCTCCGATATGTAGAATACAATCTAATAATATTAACAGAAATAGATTATAAAGAAATTAAACACACACAAAAAGCTATATAGGAACTACTATGATGTAGTTAGAGAAAAGTATTGGCACCCATAGGTACATATGATATTGGAATCTAACCTGTACTCAAGGGTCAAGAAAGACCCCCTTGAAGATGTAACACTCAAAGCCTGTTATGATGCTCCAATACTTTGGCCACCTGATGCAAAGTACCAACTTATTAGAAAAGACACTGATGCTTAGAAAAGATTGAAGATAAAACGATAAGAGGGCAGCAGAGGATGAGATGGTTAGATAGCATCAGTGACTCAATGGACATGAATTTGAGCAAACCCTGAGAGAGAGTGGAGGACAAAGGAGCCTGGTGTGCTGCAGTCCATGGAGTTACAAGGAATCAGACACAACTTAGTGACTGAACAACAACAATAAAAGAATGAGTACAAATGTAGATTTTCACCTTTGAGGGAATGGGGTCTCAGCAGAGAATAGTGATCATAAGGAAGATTGACAGAAGGTAATGCTGAAGATTAGTTTGGGACAGGTCATTTATACTTGTGGATTATAGTAATTTTATCATGTTAATAACGCAAAGCCATAAAAATGCTTTAAGCAAGGCAGTAATAATTTCAAATTTACATTTTTACCCATTATTTTGACTTTTAGGTAGATCAGAGCTTGGTTGGAAAGGATCTTCATAAATAAGCGGAAAAAAGGTTGTGGAAATCCAGCTTAGTGATGGGGTTTTTGGAACTGAGGGAGGAGAGGGCTCTGTGAGGCTGGTGATATGTAAATGGATTCAAGAGATCAAGAGATAAGTGGACAGATTTAGTAATGATTTGGATGTGAGATATCGACATCATAGATTATACCCAGATTTTGACATGTATGATTGGGTGATGGAGAAGCAATGTTCCCAGGCAGGTTGAGTGAGAGGAAATGAAGATCTGAAGTGGGGTAGGGGATAGTTTGGTTCAATTTTACATCTAAAATAAGATGCCACCAAGACTTCCAAATGGAGGTTTCAAGAAGGCAAGTAGATCTTTCCATCTGGAACACAGAAAAAGAAGTACACACCAGGGATAAAAGCTTTTTAAGTCTTTGTCATATAGTTAGTATTTAAAGTTAAGATTGATAGTTATAAGCATGGAGAGAGTGAAAAGAGAAAGGAAAAAGTGGCCCAGAGGAAATTCCTGATGAATCTGAACATTTAAAAATCAAGGAGGCTTATTTTATCAAGTGCAGTAGAAAAGGTTTTGTATATATATGGGCTTCCCAGGTGGCCCAGTGGTAAAGAATCCACCTGCCAATGCAGATGACACAAGAGACACAGGTTCAATCCCTGGGTCAGGAAAATCCTCTGGAGTAGGAAATGTCAACCAAGTCCAGTATTCTTACTGGGAAAATTCCATGGACAGAGGAGCCTGGTGGGCTGTAGTCTATGGAGTGGCAAGGAATCAGAAATGACTGATCAACTAACACAGTAGTATTACTGCTAAAAGTCTAGAAAGCTAATTAGTGATCTTTTAAAAAAAAAAATTGAATGAACCTTGAAACTTCTAATTCAATTCTGAGAATATAAACAAATACTATGTTATTTTTTAAAAAAGGAAATTCACATGTGATACAGTGTAGTAACTAAAGTACAGAATTTGTTCAAATTTCACAAAACTTTGTGCTAGTGTCCATTATGTGTCTTCGTATCGTATTCAAGATTCTACATTGTATTTAGTTATACTAAGCAGCTTCAGCTGATGCAACAAATTCTGATAAATTCTCTTTCATTTTTATTCTGGTACAAATACTTTCAAATTTTCCTTTTAGAAAGGAAAATTATGGCTTCTTGGATATACCCATCACTTAAAAGTGGACTTAGTTTCCAAATACATGGGATTTTAAAAGTATCTTTATTAATTTCTCGTGTCGATATTAATTTCTCATTTAAGTGTTTTCTGCTCTGCAATCACCCTCTGTGTGTTTACAGTCTTCTAATTTTATTGAGGCTTTCAATGGCTAAGTCAAAGATCTCTCTTGGTAAATGCACTCGAAAATATGTGAGTTATTTTCAAATATCTTTTGATATTTGTTTCTAACAGAATTCCACAATAAGAGAATAGACTCTGCATGATTTCAATATCTTTAGACCATGAAAATTTTGCACCTGGTTTTATGTCTCTGGATATGTTCCAGTGCCTCCTGGTTTATAATCTATGGGAACTTGAATAGAATTTGTATCCTGCTCTTGTGTGAAAATTGTATATATCTTAGTTATGTTGAATTGGTTCATAGTGCTTTTCAGATCTACTATATCCTACTTTTCTGTCCATTCATTCTATTAATTTTTGAGATTTTGATATTGAAACTCCAACTGTCTTAATTTATTCACTTTAAAAAACTGTAACATATAGTAGACTATGTGTAACTTTGTTCTGTATTTTTCAACTCTCTTATAAATGTGTTCCATACTTTCATAATTTAAAAACAAAAATTTAAAGAAAAAAAAATGTCAAGAGGCTTAGAAGATACAGTCAGAGAGATGGTGAAAATCCAAGAGTAATGTGGGAGAAGCAGAGGGAAGAGAGTATTTCCAGAAAGAAATGGTAAAACCTGTTTTAAATGCTCTGCTGAGAAATCAAGTCCAATGAGGCATGGAAATTGGCCATTGGATTTAGCAACATGAGGATCATTTGTAACTGGAGTGGAGGAGGGGAGAAGGAACACCAAGGGAAGACTCTTGCAAATTTCCCTAGAGAAAATAAAGTGGCTGAAACCTCATGACAATGATTTTTTCCTACAAAAGTATAGATACTGGGAAGGACTTGAGGAAGAAGAAGGTCTAAGTTGTTGCAAGAGAATGACAGTGAGTAGAAAAACATTTCAAGTTCGGGGGTAAATTTTTTTTAAGTGGAAATTATCCAAATTTTCCATTGAATAAAAAGACTCAATATTACAAAGATGTTAAACCTCTTCATCTCTATCATTATTTTTGATCTAAACTTGAAAGTGAAAGTCACTCAGTTGTGTCCAACTCTTTGTGACCCCATGGACTATGGGAATTCTCCAGGCCAGGATACTGGGGTGGGTTGCCTTTCCCTTCTCCAGGGAATCTTCCCAACCCAGGGATCAAACCCAGGTCTCCCACACTGCAGGCAGATTCTTTACCAGCTGAGCCACAAGGTGGGCGATGGGTGGCGGGGGGGTAGAGGTGGAAGGTGGGATCTAAACTTAATTATTACTAAAATTACAATTATACTACACTTGCAGAGGGCTTACTGTGTGTCCAGCACTGGCTTAAATGTTCATCAAACTCTAATCAAAATTACAAGTTCAAGGAAACTTGCAAAATGACTAAAGTTTATTTGGAAAATAAACACACAAGAATAGCAAAGAAAATTCTGGGAAAGAAAGTAAAGAGTACAGATTAACCAACTGTAATTGTGGTTTGTAACAATGGAGAGCTCCATGGAAAGAATTGAGAAATAAACACAAGTTTATACAGAGTGACTTTGATAAAGCTGGGATTTCCAATCAATGGAAAAATAGATTTACAATAAGAAGTTTGGGACACCTAGATAGCCATTTGGAAAATGATAAGGCTAGATTTCTACATAATTCCTTAACCCCAAATTACATGGATCAAAGGTGTGAATGGAAAAAAATTCAGCTATAAAAGAACAAAACATAACCTTTTAAAATATAGGACAGTATTCATCACTGACTTGGCAAAAACACATACTCACGCACACACACACAATGCCAGAAGTCAAATGTTAACTGGAGGAAACATTGTCAATTTCTAAGACAAAAGATTGAGCTTTCATAGGTCAATTGAAAATATGACAAGCCCATTATAATAATAAGGACAAGAGGCAGGCAGTTCAGGGTAAAAGAAATACACACAGTTAATAAACCACGTGAAAAGATGCCAAAGTTTTGCCACAAATTTAAAACAGAAAAATTTAAACAACAAACTGATAGGACTTTTTACTTTCCACATGAATTCAGTTAACATTATTTTTGAGTACTTCCTAGATGCCAGGTGTTTTTAGTATTTTTAAGTGTATTTCACATACTTTTTGTGAGCATATTTTCCATAATCTGCCAATTTTTCATAATATGATCAGTAGTTTGAATGGAAACATGCTTCTGAAGAGCTTGATAATACTTGAAAGGTGATTTTCTTACATAAGTCAGACTTTTAGCAATCTTGTTTATATGCTTAATTTGATTAACACACTCTTTTTCACAGAATGCACAGTCTTCAAGAGCAATCTATTTTTTTTAATGCTCACAAAATTGTTTCCCTCCCACATAATTATATTTTATAGAATTGACAGTATTTCTGAGCATTCAAACTTAACGTTGGAATTCTGAAAGCAAACCAAACTTGAATCATAACCACTGACTCATCTATCACAGAAGGTAAGAGGAGCAGTTGATGTAGCTAGTATTCTTTCATCTCTTCATTTTTTCATTCAACAAACATTTCTTGTATCTCTACTCTGTGCAGCCACAGAAATAGGTGCACGGGATACCATAATGGATGGGAGAGAATTCTTACCCTCAGATTTTACCATCTAACTGGGGTTACATAAAAGTAAACCTGCCATGATAACACTCTGTTGTAAGAACTTGCATTTAAGTACCTGAAATCTTCCCTCACTTCCATTCCTTCAATCCAGGAACAGTGTTGTGTTACTGAGGGGGATAAGTTACTTTTGTGACTATACTAGATATACTCATTTGGGGATGCTTGAGGCACCATATTTAAAGTATCTTTTTAAATAATGTGTGACACCTAAATGTAGTTAAATCACAAACTTCCTCTAAATTAATAAAACTAAGCTTTTTTGGCAACATGTAAGAGCTATTCCAGATCTAAATGAATCATTAGAAATGAGTAAATCATAGACATAACAAATGCTTGGGGTTGCCATTTTCTTCTCCAATGCATGAAAGTGAAAAGTGAAAGTGAAGTCCCTCAGTCGTGTCTGACCCTCAGCGACCCCATGGACTGCAGCCTTCCAGGCTCCTCCACCCATGGGATTTTCCAGGCAAGAGTACTGGAGTGGGGTGCCATTGCCTTCTCTGATAATTAAGATAAAATGTATGTTTAAAAGATGTATTTGTAAATCTCAGAATAACCCCCAAGTATGTCCATTTGTCTTTGTCAAAAATTACTGAAAAGAACCAAAAGAAATAATCAACTGTAGTTCCAAATAGTCTATGCTTAAAAAAAAAAAAAAAAAAACCCACTAAGCTAAAATATACTTTCTTGGGGAGTGAGGCTGGGAACCTCATAGTATAAACTAGAGAATTAAATTAGTTTCACAAGATATTTTACAGAATTCCTGAATTATATTAGATTGAACTATTTGAAATTGCCAATATTTAAATTTTACCTACAAATTAACAGTTTCATGTGGTTCACCCTAATAGCATGACATTATTTCAATTCCTGAGAAGAAACCTTTGAATAATGCACAATTTATAGAGCTCTCCCTGCAAGCAACTTGCTCTTCTAAGCCCTGTCTGTCATCAGTCCAAGGTGTTTACCTGGAGCCCATAGACTCCTCCCAAACAGTCCAGACTAGAATTGATGAGGATCTTTGAACTCAGATGAAAAAAATTGACATATTTGTTTTCCATAAAGCTTTAACTGGAGCTTAGCATTTCTTTCAACTGTAGATGCAAACAGCAAACGTTGGTGATATTAGCAGCATCTTTGTTTTTATCACAAGTAGAAACCACAGATATTTTTATATTATATTACAATTGTTACAGCTTCTCAAAATAACACATATACTTATCATAAACTTGAAATTTCCTATTGATATTAAACCTACTTTTAGATTTATTTAATGTATGTATTACTAATCATATATTTGTTTTTTTAAATATTGAAAACCTCTCAGATTGGTTTGCTTTATAGTATTGTATATTTTATTTTATGTATTTAAAATATATTATTCTGAAAACAGTTTCGAAGGGCTCTCCCAGCTTGTCAATGGGGTCCATGACACAAAAAGTTAAAAAAAAAAAAGTTTTTTTAAAGCATTTTATTGTTGTAGCCAGTCATACCAGTAGTAGGAGATATTGCCACCCCCTGTGTACAGAGAGGAAAGGTTGGGTCACTTGCTGAAGGTATACAGCTAACAGCACAGCCAGTTTTCACCATGAGTCTGGCTCCAAAGCCTAGGGTTTTAACTAGGACCTTCAGCTCCTCCGGAAGTTTCCAGGTGACCAATGGAGATCATAACGGTTGAGATGTTGATGGTGATCATCAAATAATGCTTGTGTGAACCTGAAAATATTTCTCTAGTGCTGCAGCGAGGACTATTCAACAACCCACCTGAAAAGTGTTGTCCAAGGCAGTCATAGCTTTACAACATGGACTAGAAAGTGTTAACTAAATAATGAGCATTGGGCTCTGAGCATTGCAGTGCCGAGAGGGGAGAAGGCCTGAGACTCAGAGAAGGGTGTGTCAGAGAGGAGCATACCTGGCACATAGAAGGGTAATGGGGTTTTCGTGAAATTGATTTTTTACTCAGCTGGTGACCACTGTCTTCTTTTCCTACTTTTATTTCTCTTTCTCTCTTCTGCCTCCTTTCAGTTTCTCTTTTAGATTTCTATCCTACCTCTCCATATACTAGCCAACACTCAGCTTGAAATAGAGAGAAATAGGCGAGGTTAGAGCAGATGAAGTTCAGTTCAGTTCAGTCGCTCAGTTGTGCCTGACTCTTTGCGACCCCATGAATCGCAGCACGCAAGGCCTCCCTGTCCATCACCAACTCCCGGAGGTCAGGATGGTATATTTATATGTTTATTTGGGATTCTGTTTTTGTGTTTGCTTTTGAGGTGTAATTGATGTATAACATGTTTATTTCAAGTATACAGCATGATGATTTGATACTTACATATATTGTGAAATGATTCCCAAGTGCCTTTCAGTTTTACCAGGATGAATAGATATTGACAAATATCACCATCCCAAATCCCACTCTTTATTTATGTAATAGTAAATGTAAATATGAAGACATTTTCACTTAGAGAACAGTGAGGATCCTCAGTGAACGTCAGCACTATAGGGACCTCCCTGCTGGGGAAAGGCCCACTGGATTAGCGTGTTGGTGAGCACTCTCCTGTAGCTGCTCCTTCTCTTGATTCCCTGCTGTCAGTTTCCCAACAGGGTGCTGGTCTGTAGACCACAGTTCTGCATTTAGATGACCTATATTTGAATTCCCTCCTTAGCATCTCGAGAGAGATTGTCTTGGACAAATTTTTAATAATTACCCTCTTTGTGCCTTAGTTTTTCCATCTGTAAGTGAAGCTGATAATATTTCTTAGCAACAATGTTATAGGGATTAACAGAAATGTTTGCAAAGTAGTTGCCATATAGCTTACTACATGTAAGCCATGTTCATCACAACTGATAGAAATACCACGCATTTCTCAGTGCATTTGCTTTTCCTCTACAATCTCCGTGACACAAATGAATTCCACTTCAATGAGGAAAGAGAAGGTGCAGAGACTGAGGAAGCTGATATTTCTCCTGTCAATTATAGGTTTGCTGTGATTCAAGAGATTATGAAGCAAATATCCCCAGCTATTTGGTTAGACAGAAACAAAGGGCTAGAAAGGCTGATGCTCTCAGCAATAGAAGCATGCTTCCACAAAGAGTCATCTAAGGTGGTATGAAACCAATGCCTTGGTTTCGAAGACGTTACAAGTTTTCACAGTCATTGCTAACATAAATAATAAGTCCATTTTGAAGCTATGGAAATTTGAGTTTGAGTTTTACTTTCATGTTGTACTTGAAGCTTTTGCTCCAACATCAGAGAATAGTTGAAACCATATAATAACTATGAACATGTAACAATTGAAGCCCCTTTTGAGGACACAAGATGGAGAGGTTGGAAAATCAGGTCATTGAAATGAGCATTTACTATGTATCAAGTGCTATGTGGTTTTTCATACATTAACTCACTGGTCATCAGGATTAACTGCATGTGTGAAAAGTGCCTACCCTGCCCCCAGATCTCAAAGTTGTTTATACAGTTGACCCTTGAACAACATGGGTTTGAACCTCCCAAGTCCACTTATATGTCGATTTTTAAAATTATAGTTCTATGCCATCCTTGTATGTTGAATCTGCTGGTGCAGAACTACAGATACAGGGGAACTGAGTACATGTCCAGCCAAGCCTGACATGCTGCAGTCCATGCAGTCGCAAATAGTCAGACTTGACTCAGTAACTGAACAACAAGTTATACCTGATATTCAACTGCACGGATGGTTGACACCATTAATCCCCTCCAACTCCCATGTTGTTCAAGGGTCAATGGTATTAATTGTTATTGAATTTCACAAAACCACACAAGGTTAAAATCATTATTAATTTTAACTTTATTAATAATGCCATAATCTTTGCTAAAACTGCCAATGGCCACATAACACAGTGCTATAACAAAAATTAAGCAAAGATTAGAGGGTGACTAATTTAACTAAAAAGGACATGCTGATTCTTAGATTTCTTTGGATAAGAATACATGGTTTCAAAAAAAAAAAAAAAAAAGAATACATGGTTTCAGTAGACTCAGAACTTGAATTTGTCAAAGTCCACAGGAGGGAAGGTGTTATCTTTTTGTGCCAAACTCTAGGCTCACCAGACAAGGCATGTTGCAGAAAAAGAAAGTCAAGAGGTTATCTCCCACAAACATTAAAAGACTCTCAATAGGCAGGGAATGGTGCTTTGGATGAAATTCTTAACGATCTTATCATTGAGCTAATGGTTTTAAAAGTGAACTTTTTCCACGTTCATGAATCATTCTATAAATGATTGCCCAGACTGTAGTTAGCTGGGTATTAACTATTTCATAGCTCTGTGTCTATGTTTCCCCAAGAATCACCTCTTCTCAGAAAATAATTTTCTACATTATACACTCCATACTGACTCTCAAAATTCAGCTGAGCTTTGAAAGGTGCTTTGGCTCATTTTTAATAAAGCTAATCCCCAAAAAAGTCAAGCATGGGTGAAAATGCATGACCTACATTGTTCATTTTCATTGCTGATACATCGTGTTTTCAATCCTAGATGTTATATCAAAAGATACTTTGCTTCTAAGAAAGAAGGTTCTACAAAGACATTTATTTTTCACTCAATCAGTAGCCTGTTGTTCCCTGGCAAAGTCAGAGAGGGTTTGCCTACTGGAGTAGTAGGGATGAAACATCACTGAGAGTGCTCATGGGCAGCTTCCATGGTGATCACCATGCTGACAAATATCCCTCAAAGTAAGCCTGACAGGTGAATGAAGTTGCCACAAAATGGTTTAGTTGTGATGTTGAAAATTCTGGGCAGCTTTCTTTTGAAAGAGAAGTGTAAGCAGATATAGTAAATCACCACTTTAATTAAAAAGTAACTAAATATGCAAAATAATGCCTTCCCAGCATAGATACCCAAAGAAAGGCCAACTTACTTACCTCTCTAGGGTGAGCTTGCCTCAGTAAAACTTAGGACTGGAACAGTACATCTCTGTGAGGCCCCAGGAGCTAGTGTTGATTCCAGGGATAATCTAATCCCACAGCAATTTGGGGACCTCACTGGTAGATAAAATAGGAAAGGGAAATTGTTAAAGTTTTGAGAAGTTCGAATTCAATTCCATCTCTAGATCTTTTAGAGGACTGTTCACTCTTTGCCCTCCAACTGAGATTTGAAATAGCGTTAAGAACCATTTTCTAAATAAAGAGCTGGGGAGAAAGGTCATGTTAACAAATGAGTATCTTGCAGCTGACTTGACATTCATAAAAACTGACCTTATATAGTTTCACTTATGTAATATGGCTGAGCACCAAAGAATTGGTGCTTTCAATTGTGGTGCTTGAGAAGACTCTTGAGAGTCCCTTGAACTGTAAGGAAATCAAGCCAGTCAGTCCTAAAGGAAATCCGTCCTGAATATTCATTGAAAGGACTGATGCTGAAACTCCAATATTTGGCCACCTGCTGTGAGAAACTCATTCACTGGAAAAGACCTTGATGCTGGGAAAGATTGAAGGCAAAAGAAGAAGAGGGCAGCAGAAGATGAGATGGTTAGATAGCATCACCAACTCAATGGGCATGAATTTCAGCAAGCTCCAGGAGCTAGTAGAGGACAGGGAAGCCTTATGTGCAGCAGTCCACAGGGTTGCAGAGAATTGAACATGATTTAGTGACAGAACAGTAAATATTTACCAATACCTTTTATCCAATGGACTCTGTGTGCATAGAAATAGTTTGTCAAATCATGGTTTTTTAAAAAAATACCCAATTTGGTCTGATAAAAGGCAAAAATAACAGGATTTCTCTGATGTGTATCATCACCCTATCATCATTCCACTTTTAACATTTTTTGACATTGTGCAGATCAGAGAACACAAATAACAAATTATTCCTCAAGGGAACTCTGAAGCAAGAAGAGATCATAGTCTATAATTCAGTCACGTGATGATCAACATAAAACAACTCTTTAACCATTATTTCAAAGTCTTCATTTTTTTTTAAATTAATTTATTTATTTATTTTTAACTTTTACTTTACAATTCTGTATTTGTTTTGGCATAGATTGACATGAATCCACCACAGGTGTACATGCGTTCCCAAACATGAACCCCCCTCCCACCCCCCTCCCCACAACATCTCTCTGGGTCATCCCCGCGCGTCAGCCCCAAGAGTGTCATATCCTGCATCAGACATAGACTGGCATTTCGATTCTTACATGATATTATACATGTTTCAATGCCATTCTCCCAAATCATCACACCCTCTCCCTCAAAGTCTTCAGCCAGTTTCAAAATCCTAAAGAGTCACATTCATCCTTGGCCCAAGCATACCATTCACATTAGAATGGGTGCGAGATCCTCAGGCAAATGGTAGTTTGTAGCTCCAGTTCGATGGGTTCTCTCTAGGCTTCCCTGGTGGCTCAGATGGTAAAGCATCTCCCTGCAATGCGGGAGACCCACGTTCATTTCCTGGGTCGGGAAGATCCCCTGGAGAAGGAAATGGCAAACCTGATTTGCGTTGACATCTTAGGACTTGGTTTCCCATGCGCGAACTTATCTATCATACACCTTGACAAATTTTCTGTTGCTACTACTCTGACTATGTAAGGCTTTGTCTAAAACTCTGCAATGATAAGGGCTTTCATTCACACACACTTTTTTGTAAACCTTAATTATCAGGTAGATCCAGAAGGAGCATTGTTAGAAAATGGTTGAACAGAGACTGGGAGTGTTTGTAGAGTACCCATTTCAGGAAAATAACTATCTGTACTCACATAAATCAGGAAGCTGCAACCCTAATTCACCTTGTGGCCAGGGGCGGTGGGGGGGGGTTCACTTATATTAGTGCTTCCCTAAATTCTCCATTCAAGAGCATCCACCAGTTGACTAAAATTGATGCTATGGAGAAAAGAGGAGTAAATGGTACAGGGGAGAGGTTGTTTTGAAAAGATTATCCTGACTCCTAATGATAAAGTGGAGGGAAAAAAAGAGAGAGAGCCACAGAACCCAGCAAATATGGTAACTTGTCTGCTGTAAGAATGTCTAAGTTAGGAAGTACAGTTTGCAATGTGAGTTTAAGTCTGTTCGTAGGAGATAGAAGAAATGTCAAGGAAGAGAAGAGGGCAGAATTCTTAGGCAGGGAAGCACCAATGGCAGCTCCCAGGGAGGAGGGGTCAGAGTGAAGCCAAGGCTGCCAGTTTGTAGAGAGTGATAATAGCAACTATTATTAGTGATAATAGCAATTACTGTCAGACTCTCTAGAGTTCATATGAACTTCTACAACATTGTTTGAGCACCCAGTACAAGATGAAGGATGAATTAGAAGCTATTTGTTTCCCTCTTATTGATGAAAATCCTGGGAAAGGAAAATTCAGTAACTGGCTCAGCATCAGTTCAGTTCAGTTCAGTTGCTCAGTTGTATCTGACTCTTTGTGACTCCATGAATCGCAGCACGCCAGGCCTCCCTGTCCATCACCAACTCCAGGAGTTCACTCAGACTCACGTCCATCGAGTCGGTGATGCCATCCAGCCATCTCATCCTCGGTTGTCCTCTTCTCCTTCCGCCCCCAATCCCTCCCAGCATCAGAGTCTTTTCCAGTGAGTCAACTCTTTGCATGAGGTGGCCAAAATACTGGAGTTTCAGCTTTAGCATCATTCCTTCCAAAGAAATCCCAGGGCTGATCTCCTTCAGAATGGACTGGTTGGATCTCCTTGCAGTCCAAGGGACTCTCAAGAGGCTTCTCCAACACCACACTTCAAAAGCATCAATTCTTCGGCACTCAGCCTTCTTCACAGTCCAACTCTCACATCCATACGTGACCACAGGAAAAACCATAGCCTTGACTAGACGGACCTTAGTCGGCAAAGTAATGTCTCTGCTTTTGAATATGCTATCTAGGTTGGTCATAACTTTTCTTCCAAGGAGTAAGCATCTTTTAATTTCATGGCTGCAGTCACCATCTGCAGTGATTTTAGAGCCCCAAAAAATAAAGTCTGACACTGTTTCCACTGTTTCCCCATCTATTTCCCATGAAGTGATGGGACCGGATGCCATGATCTTCGTTTTCTGAATGTTGAGCTTTAAGCCAACTTTTTCACTCTCCTCTTTCACTTTCATCAAGAGGCTTTCTAGTTCCTCTTCACTTTCTGCCATAAGGGTGGTGTCATCTGCATATCTGAGGTTATTGATATTTCTCCCGGCAATCTTGATTCCAGCTTGTGTTTCTTCCAGTCCAGCGTTTCTCATGATGTACTCTGCATAGAAGTTAAATAAGCAGGGTGACAATATACAGCCTTGACGTACTTCTTTTCCTATTTGGAACCAACTGGTACATAACAGAACTGTGTCTCAAACCCATCTCTTGGGTCTTATGCTTTTCCCAGGGAACCACACTTGTGGCAGTGACCTATTTTGTGATCTGTTCTGAGATAGAACATTGATGTGTAAATCAAGTTGAATTGTGAATCTAACATCTAGACTAGTTAAGGAGAGAAAGTAGACATTAGACAAGATTTCCTGTCTTGTAATGGCATGAATGTGATACTCTTATTCTAGCTGCTTTAGAGGTAAGCTATCGGAGGGCAAGCTACTCACAGCCCTAATACCAGGCATCTGCCTGGCCCATTTCCAAATGAGAACACAGGAGGATTGAATATGGAGCTAGAAGGAATCAAAATATGTAGGCTGGGTGTGTATGTATAAGAGAGAGACAGAGAGCAACACTAAGAGGAAATGGTAGAGGAGAGTATATTTGCGTATTTTCTGCTTCCTAGTTTCTTCAGTGTGCTCCAAGAGCAGACAGACAGACTCAGGAATGGATCACTCTTATATATTCACATTATACCTTGACTAATAAAACTGTTCTCTGAAGATGTCTGAGTTTTACTAAATCTTTGTCTCCTCTTCTTCCACAACTATTCTCATACTCTACACAGAGACTGAAAGCATAGCAGTGAATCCTGACTGACCACATGCTGACTGCCTCTGTATTTCAGTGCGCTCATCTTTTCTGTGTTTGGGGAAATGTCCAGATAGATTAGCTGAGGTTGCGCCCAGCAGCAGGCCGTTGGGAAAGGGTAATGATTGTGGCCCTGCAGCTCGCGTCAGCTGACTTGTAAAATGTCCTGACAGCACACTATTGCATGTTGTAAAACTCTTGGACATGAGCTTAGGGAAAGCTTTTTCAGCCACAATAACACTCTGTGTGCCCGAAAGTTCTTTCCAGCCAAGTCAGTGGCATCAGTGGTAGAACGGATTTGCTTCTCAGGAAAATATGAAGTCAATGCCAGTAAAATCTAGTGTACACTGAAGAACCACATTTTAAAAAATAACGTTGACACCAATAACACTGCTCACTGTTATCAAAATTACCTCTTCTAGGGCTCACCAGAAGTGATTTTTCCAGCAACAGGGAGAGGCTTGGATATTTAGAGGAATCCTCTATGCTGGTATTTAGAGGAATGGTCTGCACGCGCTGCCTCCATCTCCTTCCTTTTCATTTCTGCTTTAAACTGGCTGTCTCATGCTTTTCACCTCCTCCCCTCCACTCCACCGAAAAAGCATCTCAGAGATGAGCAGGATTCTTCCATTACTAAGTACAGCATCATTTTCTCAGTTCATGTTATACACTGTTTTCCCCTCTGCGTTGCAGACTCTATTTTTAAACTCTTCTCTAATCTTCTCAATGTGCTTTTCTGACCTCTCTTCATTCTCCAAGCTCATGATTTGATGATTCTTCACCTTCAATTTCACAAACCTTAAGAATCTGATGGCGTTACAGACCCTTTTCCCAAATGAGTGCACATATTCCAACACACACACACAAATTGACTGCATGAGATACAACCCACACCTAAAGGATGATAAATAACAGCAACCCAAAGTGCTGACAAGAATGAAGAGCAGTCGAATTCTCAGTCACTCCCGTGCGCGCAAAGTCGCTTTAGTCATGTCCGCCTCTTTGCGACCCTATGGACTGAAGCCTGCCAGGCTCCTGTGTCCATGGGATATTCCAGGCAAGAACACTGGAGCGGGTTGCCATGCCCTCCTCCTCCTTCAGGGGACCTTCCCGACCCAGGGATCGAACCCTGTCTCTTACGTTTCCTGCACTGGCAGGCGTGTCCTTCACCACTAGAGCCAGCTGGGCAGCTCAGTCACCGCCAGGAAGAATGCAAACAGAATAACTTCCCAGGAAAACAGTTTGGCAGTTTCTCATAAAATTAAATATTGACCTGCCATACCATCCAGCAATCTCACTCTTAAGATTTACCCCTAAAAATGAAAACTGTGTTTCCACAAAAGTCTGTATGCAAATGTTTATAGGACCTTTATTTATAATCAGCAAAAACTGGAAGCGACCCAATTGTATGTCAAGTGGTGAATGGATAAACAAACTGTGGTATCTCCACACATGGGAATACTGCTTACCATAAAGAGGGATGGACTACTGATACTCACAACAACTTGGATAAATCTCAAGTTCAGTTCAGTTGCTCAGTCGTGTCCATCTCTTTGCAACCCCATGGACTGCAGCACACCAGGCTTCCCTGTCCATCACCAGCTCCCACAGCTTGGTCAAATTCACGTCCATCGAGTCGGTGATGCCATCCAACCATCTCATCCTCTGTCGTCCCCTTCTCCTCCTGCCTTCAATTAAATACAGGAAGCCAAACTCAAAAATTGCATGTTGCTATGATTCCATTCATAAGACATTCTGAAAAAAACAAAAATATTGGATTAGAAAAATAACTAGTTGTTACCCAGGGGCTAATGTGAGGAGATAATTAACTACTAAAAGGCATACAGGAATTTTTGGACAGAAATAGAAATGCTCTAGGTCTTGATTCTGGTCATGGTTATACAACTGTATGTAGCCCTCAAACTCATAGAACTGTACATGTTCAAGGATGAATTTTACTGTATAAATTTATATTCTAAAAACCTGACTAAAATTTTTTTTGGGGGGGGGGCTCTAAATTTCAGGAGCATTCAGGGATACCAAGGTAAATTGACTACAAATGAAATCCTCCCCTTCTTTTCTTCCTTTCCTCTCACTCTGTACCTCGTTCCTGGGTTCTCACTCTCTATGGTGGCTTCAAACACATTCTCTACACTGATGACTGCAAATTTTATATCTACTGAGCTCCAGTTCAAAATATTTACTGGCAATGCAAAATTACCATGTCCTGAACTTACACTCTGGAAGAGTTTCTTTCCAGAACTGTACCTTCTCCTATGTTTCCTACGTGCTTCATCTAATCACACTGTTCTCAGGACACTTTTATTGGACTTATCTCTCACTCAAGTCTATGCTCCTATCTCATCAGTCACTAAGACCTGTTGATTCCACTTGTTAATTATCTCTCAGACAACTTTATCTCTTTCATTATATCTTTCAAGCTACTTTTCAAATCTATGTTGTTTAATCTCTTCATTAAATCTATGTAATATCTCCCTTTACAATTAAATCCTTATCTCTTCAACCCACACCTCAGTAACATGGCACAAAGGTCAGGTGACATGTTTCCTTTGCTCAAAACCCTGCGAAATTTCTTGCATCTTACAGGATAAAGTATGATTTTCTTCGCTCAGTGTTCAAGGCTCTGAGTGATTGAATTCAAACACCTTTTTAAGTCGCATCTCCTACAATATCTTACCCACACACAGCCTCTAGAAACTTTATCAGTATACTATACTATACTATACTATACTTTATCAGGGCCCTATAGATACCACAGTACTTACATTCTCCTGGCTTGTGTGAGGTCTCTTCCTAGAATATCCTTCCTCTAAAATTGTTTGGCTAGTGACAAAACTACCATTCTTTGAGAAGTGGGCCAAATATCACAGTCTCTGATGACTCTTCCTCAATCATTCCTCTCTGAATTATTTTCTTCCTTAGCATGCCTATAGCATATATGTGTATGCGTGTGTGTGTATGTATGTGTTAGTTACCAGACTGAAATTATTTATGTAGTTGCTGAACCCTCCTAGAAAGTCAGTCACTTCAGGATAGGAACTGTGTTTTAATTTTTGTGTACCCCACAGCTAACTAGTAAGGGTGCCTCCCCAAAAAAAGATACTCAATACATATTTGCTGAACTAAGTTTGTCTAAAAAAATTCCACACAATTAAAAAAAGTTAAAATCCATGTATGCTTTAAATAAGGCATGTACACTGTGTCTACTATGTGCTCCAATCCAAGTTGTGATTCAAAGAATATAGAAAAGTCCTTGTCTCCAAATACCTCCCTGATAGCCTTAAATTCTACTGCTGCTGCCGCCAAGTCACTTCAGTCATGTCCGACTCTGTGCGACCCCATAGACGGCAGCCCATCAGGCTCCACCGTCCCTGGGATTCTCCAGGCAAGAACACTGGAGTATGTTGCCATTTCCTTCTCCAATGCATGAAAGTGAAAAGTGAAAGTGAAGTTGCTCAGTCATGTCTGACTCATAGCGACTTCATGGACTGCAGCCTATCAGGATCTTCCGCCATGGGATTTTCCAGGCAAGAGTACTGGAGTGGGGTGCCATTGCCTTCTCCATAAATTCTGCTATATGTAATCAAACCAAGAGTATCTGACACAACAGCAGAAAGGCCTCTAGTATACATCCTACCTGAGACTGACTTTCTTTAATAGAAATGTAAGGTTATTAAAGGCAGAGGAACCAGAGATCAAATTGCCAACATCTGCTGGATCATGGAAAAAGCAAGAGAGTTCCAGAAAAACATCTATTTCTGCTTTATTGACTATGCCAAAGCCTTTGACTGTGTGGATCACAAGAAACTGTGGAAAATTCTGAAAGAGATGGGAATACCAGACCACCTGACCTGCCTCTCGAGAAGCCTATATGCAGGTCAGGAAGCAACAGTTAGAACTGGACATGGAACAACAGACTGGTTCCAAATAGGAAAAGGAGTACGTCAAGGCTGTATATTGTCACCCTGCTTATTTAACTTATATGCAGAGTACATCATGAGAAATGCTGGACTGGAAGAAACACAAGCTGGAATCAAGATTGCCGGGAGAAATATCAATAACCTCAGATATGCAGATGACACCACCCTTATGGCAGAAAGTGAAGAGAAACTAAAAAACCTCTTGATGAGAGTGAAAGAGGAGAGTGAAAAAGTTGGCTTAAAGCTCAACATTCAGAAAACGAAGATCATGGCATCCGGTCCCATCACTTCATGGGAAATAGATGGAGAAACAGTGGAAACAGTGTCAGACTTTATTTTTGGGGGCTCTAAAATCACTGCAGATGGTGACTGCAGCCATGAAATTAAAAGATGCTTACTCCTTGGAAGAAAAGTTATGACCAACCTAGATAGCATATTCAAAAGCAGAGACATTACTTTGCCGACTAAGGTCCGTCTAGTCAAGGCTATGGTTTTTCTTGTGGTCATGTATGGATGTGAGAGTTGGACTGTGAAGAAGGCTGAGCACCGAAGAATTGAGGCATTTGAACTGTGGTGTTGGAGAAGCCTCTTGAGAGTCCCTTGGACTGCAGGGAGATCCAACCAGTCCATTCTGAAGGAGATCAGCCCTGGGATTTCTTTGGAAGGAATGATGCTAAAGCTGAAACTCCAGTATTTTGGCCACCTCATTCGAAGAGTTGACTCATTGGAAAAGACTCTGATGCTGGGAGGGATTGGGGGCAGGAGGAGAAAGGGACGACCGAGGATGAGATAGCTGGATGGCATCACGGACTCGATGGACGTGAATCTGAGTGAACTCTGGGAGATGGTGATGAACAGGGAGGCCTGGCGTGCTGCGATTCATGGGGTCGCAAAGAGTCAGACACAACTGAGCGACTGAACTGAACTGAAGGTTATTCAGCAATTTGGATTTAAATCACTTTTAGGCTTTTGTAAAATAGTCACTTTGTTAAAATAAATTTGTCTGAGATTCATTTTTAAAGGTTTGCTGTTCACGTAGGGAAGAGAGATTAGAATCCTCCTGCCAATGCAAGAGACATAAGAGATCCAGTTTCGATCCCTGGATCGGGAAGGTCCCCTGGAGGAGAACACAGCAACCCACTCCAGTGTCCTTGCCTGGAGAATCCCATGGACAGAGGAGCCTGGGGAACTACAGTCCATAGGGTTGCACAGAGTCAGACATGGCTGAGGCAGCTTAGTACGTACATGAGTCATCTAAATGTTAAAGAGAAAAATATAAGAATAAAATAAAAACCTCATCAGTATTTCAAGCATGGTCAGTCAATAGGAATCCACTGAAAATTTTCTGTAAAACTAGTATTTTCCAAGACAGCCTAGAGGGCACAGTCTTTGAGACATGTTCTTTATTCCCAAGGAATTTAGTTCTCAGAGACAACATAAAGGGGCAAAACTAGAATGTAAAATGATCAGAAATTAGCATCTGGGTGATGCAGGATGATGCAGAGCAACTAGAGAAGAGGTGGACCTCCATGCTAAGGTCCACACACCTAGTTGGAGAAAGGAAGTTCAGTGAAAGAGTCAGGGTGTTAGTTTCCTAGGGCTATAAAATAAATTACCACAAGCTGAATGGCTTACAACCACAATATTTTATCTCTCAGTTCTGGAAACTGAGTGAGTGAAGTCGCTCAGTTGTGTCCGACTCTTTGCGACCCCATGGACAGTCTAAAATCCAGATGTCTGCTAGGCTGTTCTCTAATGAGAGGCCCTACAGTTGTTTCTGTTCTGTGTCTTCCAGCTTCTAGGGGCCCCGGGCCTTCCTTGGCTTTGGTTGCATCATCCCAAGCCATGGTCCCATTGTCTCCTCCTCTTCTCTGTATCTCCATCTTATAAGGATACATTGATTGTATTTAGGGACTTAGGATCCACCTAGAAAATCCAGGAGGAACTCCTCCTCTTAAGACCCTAAACTTAACCACATCTTTTGTCATAAAAGTTATTGTTTACTCTTTTGCCAAATAAGGTAATATTCACTCTTTTGCCTTATAAAGTAATATTCACAGGTTCCACAGATTAGGCCATGGACATACTATTGGGGAGGGTGGTAAACCCAACTCCTGGCAGCTGCATAATTTGCAGATCTCAGAGGAAAATGAAAATGATAGACCCCCAAATTAAAAAACCAGGAAAACTGCCAGTATAGGTACTACAAAGCTTTTCATTTTCTTTGGTGGTCTCTCTCCCTCACTGACTTATCATGTTTTTTTTATTTACTATTTAATATCATTCTAAGACAAGAAATTTTAAATTATTTGCATGAATTTTATTATTCATCTTTATTCTATGCAATGACAGTTTAAAATTAAAATATAATAATATTTAACTCATCTGCAGAATCACCAAAATTACACAATTTGTGTTTCATAATTAATACATGTTTATGTATTTCATTCTTACCAGAACATCAGATATATTACACAAAACTAAATAAACAGTTTTTATTCTTGACACACACACACACTCTCTACCAACATTCATTCTCTCTGTCCCACTGATGATCAAGGACAGACTGAAAGGAAAAGGCACTCTGAATTGCCCTATCTTTCCCTTTCCTTCTATGTCATCATTTTCAGCCTAAGTGCTTGGCTAATACAGGGAAGTGATGTGAGTAAGAAAGGATATGATAAGGCTACTCGGTAATTTGTATTCTTAGAATGTCATCACGTTTCTTTGCAGCTGAAGCAAATTCAGGTTTAAATTGCAAGCATGGCCTCCCCAGGCTGTCTTGTCCCCACTTACTCAGTCACAGACAAAGCATACTTAACCACATCCTCACGTGGAGTCTCACTGAATTCCCATCCAGTGTCGATTCACCAGCATTCTGTGCCCATGGGGACAAGGAGCGATGGACATACAGATTGCACCTCTTTCTGCTCAAGTTTCATGCTCCATTGTCCTGTTGGGCATCACTTCCAAAGCACAAGTTCGAAGATAAAATAAGTGTTAAGAGTTTCAGATGACAACATGAGAACCTGAAAGCAAGAGGCCCCTGAGGATGGTGCCCTTGGTACCTACGCAGACTATTGCAAGGTCACCTTGCAGTGAGAGACCCTGTGGTACAGCTTTTCAAAGTGTGGTCACAGCCCATTTGTGAAAATCAATTTAGATGTGGCTGATAACCAGCTTTAACACACACAACTCAAAATAGAAGTCATTTATATATATATTAAGTGTTAATTTGTAAAACTTTTAACTTAAATATGGGCATATATGATGTATTTCTTTCTATGTGTCTTTGAAACCACTGTTAGGAGGGGCAGCTTTGTGGGCTCTGGAGTCAGAACATAGGGATTTTAACCCCATTTCCAAGTATTTCTCCCAAAGACCATAAAGGATATCAATTAAATTTTTTGAACCCATATTTCTTTATTTTCATGAGGTTCAAATAGGATAAATGAAAATGCTAGTCTTAGTGTTAGTTGCTCAGTGTGTCCAACTCTACAACTCCATGGACTATACCCCACCAGGCTCCTCTGTTCAAGGAATTCTCTAGGCAAGAATACTGGAGTCGGTAGCATTGTCTTCTCCAGGGCATCTACCCAACCCAGGGATCGAACCCAGGTCTCCAGAATGGCAGGCAGATTCTTTACCAGCTGAGCCACCAGGGCTAGTTCTAGTTCAGTTCAGTCACTCAGTCGTGTCCGAATCTTTGTGACCTCATGAACTGCAGCACGCCAGGCCTCCCTGTCCATCACCACCTCCTGGAGTTCACTCAGACCCTCGTCCATCGACTCCGTGATGCCATCCAGCCATCTCATCCTGGGTCATCCCTTTCTCCTCCTGCCCCCAATCCCTCCCAGCGTCAGAGTTTTTTCCAATGAGTCAACTCTTGAGGTGAGTCACATGAGGTGGCCAAAGTACTGGAGTTTCAGCTTCAGCATCATTCCTTCCAAAGACATCCCAGGGCTGATCTCCTTCAGAATGGACTGGTTGGATCTCCTTGCAGTCCAAGGGACTCTCAAGAGGCTTCCCCAACACCACAGTTCAAAAGCATCAATTCTTCAGCGCTCAGCCTTCTTCACAGTCCAACTCTCACATCCATACATGACCACAGGAAAAACCATAGCCTTGACTAGATGGACCTTAGTCGGCAAAGTAATGTCTCTGCTTTTGAATATGCTGTCTAGGTTGCTCATAACTTTCCTTCTAAGGAGTGTCTTTTAATTTCATGGCTGCAGTCACCATCTACAGTGATTTTGGAGCCCCCAAAAATAAAGTCTGACACTGTTCCCACTGTTTCCCCATCTATTTGCCATGAAGTGATGGGACTAGATGCCATGAATGTTGAGCTTTAAGCCAACATTTTCACTCTCCTCTTTCACTCTCATCAAGAGGCTTTTTAGTTCCTCTTCCCTCTGCCATAAGGGTGGTGTCATCTGCATATCTGAGGTTATTGATATTTCTCCCAGCAATCTTGATTCCAGCTTGTGCTTCATCCAACCCAGAGTTTCTCATGATGTACTCTGCATAGAAGTTAAATAAGCAGAGTGACAATATACAGCCTTGACGTACTCCTTTTCCTATTTGGAATCAGTCTGTTGTTCCATGTCCAGTTCTAACTGTTGCTTCCTGACCTGCATATAGGTTTCTCAAGAGGTAGGTCAGGTGGTCTGGTATTCCCATCTCTTTCAGAATTTTCCACAGTTTCTTGTGATCCACACAAAGGCTTTGACATAGTCAATAAAGCAGAAATAGATGTTTTTATGGAACTCTCTTGCTTTTTCCATGATCCAGCGGATGTTGGCAATTTGATCTCTGGTTCCTGTGCCTTTTCTAAAACCAGCTTGAACATCGAAGTTCACGGTTCATGTATTACTGAAGCCTGGCTTGAAGATTTTTGAGCATTACTTTGTTAGCGTGTGAGATGAGTGCAATTGTGCAGTAGTTTCAACATTGTTTGGCATTGCCTTTCTTTGGGATTGGAATGCTAACTGACCTTTTCCAGTCCTGTGGCCACTGCTGAGTTTTCCAAATTTGCTGGCATATTGAGTGCAGCACTTTCACAGCATCACCTTTCAGGATTTGAAATAGCTCAACTGGAATTCCATCACTTCCACTAGCTTTGTTCGTAGTGATGCTTTCTAAGACCCACTTGACTTCACATTCCAGGATGTCTGGCTCTAGGTGAGTGATCACACCATCATGATTATCTGGGTCGTGAAGATCATTTTTGTATAGTTCTGTGTATTCTTGCCACCTCTTCTTAATATCTTCTGCTTCTGTTAGGTCCATACCATTCTGTCCTTTATTGAGCCCATCTTTGCATGAAATGTTTCCTTGGTATCTCTAATTTTCTTGAAGAGATCTCTACTCTTTCCCATTCTGTTGTTTTCCTCTATTTCCTTGCATTGATCGCTGAGGAAGGCTTTCTTATCTCTCCTTGCTATTCTTTGGAACTCTGAATTCAGATGCTTATATCTTTCCTTTTCTTCTTTGCTTTTCACTTCTGTTTTTTTCACAGCTATTTGTAACCCTAACCGTAACCCTAATTTGTAAGGCCTCCTCAGACAGCCATTTTGCTTTTTTGCATTTCTTTTCCATGGAAATGGTTTTAATCCCTGTCTCCTGTACAATGTCACAAACCTCCATCCATAGTTCATCAGGCACTCTATCAGATCTAGTCTCTTAAATCTATTTCTCACTTCCACTGTATAATCATAAGGAATTTGATTTAGGTCATACCTGAATAGTCTAGTGGTTTTCCCTACTTTCTTCAATTTAAATCTGAATTTGGCAATAAGGTGTTCATGAGGTGAGCCACAGTCAGCTCCCGGTCTTGTTTTTGCTGTCTGTATAGAGCTTCTCCATCTTTGGCTGCAAAGAATATAATCATTCTGATTCTGGTGTTGACCATCTGGTGATGTCCATGTATACAGTCTTCTCTTGTGTTGTTGGAAGAGGGTGTTTGCTGTGACTATTATGTTCTCTTGGCAAAACTCTATTAGTCTTTGCCCTGCTTCATTCTGTACTCTAAGGCCAAATTTGCCTGTCACTCCAGGTGTTTCCTGACTACCTACTTTTGCATCCCAGTCCCCTATAATAAAAAAGACATCTTTTTGGGGTGTTAGTTCTAAAAGGTCTTGTAGGTCTTCATAGAACCGTTCACCTTCAGCTTCTTCAGTGTTACTGGTTGGGGCATAGGCTTGGATTACTGCCATATTGAATGGTTTGCCTTGGAAACGAACAGAGATCATTCTGTCATTTTTGAGATTGCATCCAAGTACTGCATTTTGAACTCTTTTGTTGACCATAATGGCTATTCTATCTCTTCTAAGGGATTCCTGCCCACAGTAGTAGATTTAATGGTCATCTGAGTTAAATTCACCCATTCCAGTCCATCTTAGTTCACTGATTCCTAGAATGTCAATGTTCACTCTTGCATCTCCTGTTTGACCACTTCCACTTTGCCCTAATTCATGGACCTAAGATTCCAGGTTCCTATGCAATATTTTACTTTGTATTCAGTTCAGTCCATCAGTCGTGTCCACTCTTTGTGACCCTTTGGACTGCAGTATGCCAGGCTTTCCTGCCAATCGCCAAGTCCCAGAGCTAGCTCAGACTCAAGTCCATTGAGTCAGTGATCCCATCCAAACATCTCATCCTCTGTCATCCCCTTCTCCTCCTGCCTTCAATCTTTCCCAGCATCAGGGTCTTTTCTAAGAAGTCAGTTCTTCAGATCAGGTCAGCAACAGTCTTTCCAATGAATATTCAGGATTGATTTCCTTTAGGATTGTTTGGTTTGATTTCCTTGCAAGAGACTCTTAAGATTCTTCTCCAACACTACAGTTCAAAAACATCAATTCTTCAGTGCTCACTTGTTTCATAGTCCATCTCTCACAACCATACATGACTACTGGAAAAACCATAGCTTTGACCAGATGGACCTTTGTCAGCAACATAATGTCTTTGCTTTTTAATATACTGTCTAGGTTGGTCATAACTTTTCTTTCAAGGAGTAAGTGTCTTTTAATTTCATGGCTACAGTCACCATCTGCAATGATTTTGGAGCCCAAGAAAATAAAGTCTGTCACCGTTTCCATTGTTTCCCCCTCTATTTGCCATGAAGTGATGGGACGAGATGCCATGATCTTCATTTTTTGAATGTGGGGTTTAAGCCAGCTTTTTCACTCTCTTCTTTCACTTTCATCAAGAGGCTCTTTAGTTCTTCTTTGCTTTCTGCCATAAGGGTGGTGTCATCTGCATATCTGATGTTACTGATATTTCTCCCGGCAATCTTGATTCCAGCATGTGCTTCATCCAGCCTGGCATTTTGTCAGATGTACTCTGTATGTAACTTAAATAAGCAGGGTGACAGTATACAGCCTTGTTGGACTCCTTTCCCAATTTGGAACCAGTTCATTGTTCCATGTCTGGTTTGAATTGTTGCTTCCTGACCTGCATAGAGATTTCTCAAGAGGCAGGTCAGGTGGTCTGGTATTCCCATCTCTTGAAGAATTTTCCACAGTTTGTTGTGATCCACACAGTCAAAGGCTTTGGCGTAGTCAATAAATGCGAAGTAGATATTTTTCTGGGATTCTCTCACTTTTTCTGTGTTCCAGTGGATGTTGGCAATTTGATCTCTGGTTTTATAAATCCAACTTGAACATCTGGAAGTTATCGGTTCACATACGGTTGAAGCCTAGCTTGGAGAATTTTAAGCATTACTTTGCTAGTGTGTGAGATGAATGCAATTGTGCAGTAGTTTGAACATTCTTTGGCATTGTCTTTCTTTGGGATTGGAATGCAAACTGACCTTTTCCAGTCCTGTGGCCACTGCTGAGTTTTCCAAATTTGCTGGCATATTGAGTGCAGCACTTTCACAGCATCATCTTTCAGGATTTGAAATAGCTCAGCTGGAATTCATCACTTCCACTAGCTTTGTTCATGGTGATGATTCCTAAGGCCCACTTGACTTCACATTCCAGGATGTCTGGCTCTAGATGAGTGATCATACCATCATGGTTTTCTGGGCCATGAAGATCTTTTTTACATCGTTCTTCTGAGTGTTCTTGCCTCCTTTTCTTTATACATTCTGCTTCTGTTAGGTTCATACTGTTTCTGTCCTTTATTGTGCTCATCTTTGCATGAAATATTCCCTTGGTATCTCTGATTTTCTTGAAGATATCTCTAGTCTTTCCCATTCCATTGTTTTCCTCTAATTCTTTGCATTGATTGCTGAGGAAGGCTTTCTTATCTCTCCCTGCTGTTCTTTGGAACTCTGCATTCAGATGGGTATACCTTTCCTTTTCTCCTTTGTCTTTGGCTTCTCTTCTTTTCACAGCTATTTTTAAGGCCTCCTCAGACAACCATTGTGCCCTTTTGCATTTCATTTTCTTGGGGATGATGTTGATCACCACCTCCTGTACAGTTTTATGAATCTCCATCCATATTTTTTCAGGCACTCTGTCTACCTCAGGCACTCTGTTTATCAGATCCAATCCCTTGAATCTATTTGTCATTTCCACTGTATAATCATAAGGGATTTGATTTAGGTCTTACGTGAATCGTAAGTAGTTTTCCCTACTTTCTTAAATTTGAATTTGCCAATAAGGTCTGAGCCATTTTGTATTGGGTATAGCCAATTAATAGTGTTGTGATAGTTTCAGGTGAACTCAAAAGGACTCAGTCGTACATATACAGATATCTATTCACTCCCACTCTCCCCTCCATCCAGGCAGCCATATAACATTTAGCAGCGTTCCCTGAGCTATACAGTAAGTCCTTGTTGGTTATCCATTTGATATATAGCAGTGTATACATATATCACATGGATACCCACCAAAGACTTAGCAGTGTATACATGGAGAAGGCAATGGCACCCCACTCCAGTACTCTTGCCTGGAAAATCCCATGGACGGAGGAGCCTGGTAGGCTGCAGTCTGTGAGGTCGCTAAGAGTCAGACATGACTGAGTGACTTCACTTTCACTTTTCACTTTCATGCATTGGAGAAGGAAATGGCAGCCCATTCCGGTGTTCTTGCCTGGAGAATCCCAGGGACGGGGGAGCCAGGTGGGCTGCCATCTGTGGGGTTGCACAGAGTCGGACACAACTGACGCGATGCAGCAGCAGCACCAGCAGCAGTGTATATCTGTTGATCCCAAACTCCCTAACTATGCCTTCCCCCATTCTTCCACCCCGACCCACAGCAAGTATAACTTCGTTCTCTGAGTCTGTAAGTCTCTTGCTGTTTTGTGAATGAGTTCATTTGTATCATTTCTTTTTAGATCCCACGTATAACGGATGTCACATACTATTTCTCCTCTTTGGTCTTACTTATTACACTCAATATGACAATCTCTTGTTGTTGTTGTTCAATCACTAAGTCATGGTCGACTTGGTGACACCATGAATTACAACAGGTCAGGCTTCCCTGTCCTTCACTGTCTTCCAGAGTTTGCTCAAATTCACATCCATTGAGTCAGTGATGCCATCCAATCATCACATCCTCTGTTGCCCCCTTCTCCAGCCCTCAATCTTTCCCAGCATCAGGATTGTATCCAATGAGTCAGCCTGCATCAGGTAGTTAAAGTATTGGTGCTTCAGCATCACCCCTTCCAATAATATTCAGGTAGATTTCCCTTCAGATTGACTGGCTTGGTCTCCCTGCAGTCCAAGGGACTCTCAAGAATCTTCTCCAGCACCTCAGTTCAAAAGCATCAGTTCTTTGGTGCTCAGCTTTCTTTATGGTCTCACTCTCACATCTGTACATGACTACTAGAAAAACCACAACTTTGACTATATGGACCTTTGTTGGCAAAATGACGTCTGTGCTTTTTAATATGCTATCTAGGATTGTCATAGCATTTCTTCTAAGTAGCATGTGTCTGAATTTCATGGCTGCAGTCACCATCTGCAATGATTTTGGAGATCAAGAAGATAAAATCTGTCACTATTTCCATTGTTTGCCCCTCTATTTGCCATGAAAGGATGGGACTGAATGCCATGATCTTAGTTTTTTGAATGTTGAGTTTTAAGCCAGCTTTTCCACTCTCCTCTTTCACCTTTATCAAGAGGCTCTTTAGTTCTTCTTCCCTTTCTGCCATTAGAGTGGTATCATCAGCATATCTGAAGTTGTTGATATTTCTCCTGGCTGTCTTGATTCAGCATGTGCTTCATCCAGCCCAGCACTTCCCATGATTTACTCTGTACATAAATTAAATACCAGGATGACAGCAGAGAGCCTTGTTGTACTCCTTTCCCAATTTGGAACCAGTCCATTGTTCCACATCTAATTCTAACTGTTGCTGCTTGTCCTGCATACAGGTTTCTCAGAAGACAGGTAAGGTAGTCTGGTATTCCTATCTCTTAACAACTTCCCAGAGTTTGTTGTGATCCACATAGTCAAAGGCTTTCACGTAGTCAGTGAAGCACATGTAGATGTCATCTGAGCCACAGTCAGCTCCAGGTCTTGTTTTTGCTGATTGTATAGAGCTTTTCAACCTTTGGCTGCAAAAAATATAATCAATCTGATTTCAGTATTGACCATCTGGTGATGTCCTCTGTAGAGTCATCTCTTGCATTGTTGGAGGAGGGTGTTTGCTATGACCAGTGTATTTTCTTAGCAAAACTCTGTTAACCTTCACCCTGCTTCATTTTGTACTCCAAAACCAAACTTGCCTGTTATACTAGGTATCTTTTGACTTCCTTCTTTTGCATTCTAATCCCATATGATGAAAAGGACAAGACGGTCAGGTCATGGTGGATAGTTTTGATGAAATGTGATTCACTGGAGAAGGGAATTGCAAAACACTCCAGTATTCTGCCTCAAGAACCCCATGAACAGTATGAAAAAGCAGAAAGGTATGATACTGGAAGATGAGGTCAAATAGTTGTCCAATATTTTATGGGGGAAGAGTGGAAAAATAGCTCCAGAAAGAAAGAAGAGGCTGGGCCAAAGTGGAAACAACACGCAGTTTTGGATGTGTCTGGTGGTGAAAGTAAAGTCCAGTGCAATAAATAACAATATTATATAGGAACCTGGAATGTTAGGTCCATGAAACAAGGTAAATTGCACGTGGTCAAGCAGGAGATGGCAAGAGTGAACACTGACATTTTAGGAATCAGTGAACTAAAATGGGTGAGAATGGGCGAATTTAATTCAGATGACCATTATATCTACTACCATGGGCAAGAATCCCTTAGAAGAAACAGAGTAGACCTTATAGTCAACAAGAATCCAAAATCCAATACTTGCCTGCAATCTCAAAAATGACAGAATGATCTCGGTTCGTTTCTAAGGCAAACCAATCAACATCACAATAGTTCAGGTCTCTGCCCAACCAGTAATGCCAAAGGAGCTGAATTTGAATAGTCCTGTGAAGACCTACAACACCATCTAGCACTAACACCAAAAATAAAGATGTCCTTTTCATCATAAGGGATTGGAATGCAAAAGTAGGAAGTCAAAAGATATCTGTAGTAACCAGCAAGTTTGACCTTGGAGCACAAAATGAAGCAGGGTGAAGACTAACAGAGTTTTGCCAAGGAACCCACTGATCATAGCAAACACCCTCTTCCAACATGTGACAATCTCTAGGTCCATCCAAGTTGCTGCAAATGGCATTATTTCATTCCTTTCAGTGGCTGAATAATACTCTGTGTATATATCTACCATATCTTCATTATCCATTCCTCAGTTGATGGACATTCCCTAGTGGCTCAGTAGTAAAGAATCTCCCTGCAATGCAGAAGCTGCAGGAGACTCAGGTTCAATCCTTGGGTTGAGAAGATCCTCTGGAGAAAGGAATGGCTACCCACTCCAGTATTCTTGCCTGGAGAATCACATGGACAGAGGAGCCTGGCCAGCTACAGTCCATAGGGTTGCAAAGAGTCAGACATGACTAAATCAACTTAGCAGCAGCAGCAGCAAATGACTAAAAAAATATTTTGTAATTTACAGAGTCAAAGACTAATTAAACATCGAGGCTTACATATTATTCAGTGTGAAGTTAATGGATCTTGTTATTTTCATTAAATTGCCCATTTAGGATCATTTCCTAAATGCTCTGTTTGAAAAAACAGAATAAACAATTTAAGAATGAAAAAAAAAGTACTAAACCCTTTGAAATCTTCCCACAGCCTAGAATTGAAATAGTGAAATTGCTGTTACAAGGATTTATAGAACATTCTTTGGAAAACTTTAATCATTGTGGCTATGATCCTCCCCATGATTTTTAACACTGAAAATGGTGTAACTAGGCCATGCCATTTTGAGAAGTCACCTCCGTTTGGAAGAGGAAGACCGCTGATTGTGGTTTTATCTTATTCACGTTATGTAACATGTTTGGTTCTGGTTTAGCAAAAGAACAAGTTTATTCAAGAGATACATATTTTGGGCTCTTCACACTCTTTTTAAAATGATTGCTTTTTAAAAGATGTTTCTAATATAATAAAGTGTGTAGGTTTGATGCCAATAATAATGTCAAAAATCTAAAGTATTTGTCAAACTTAAGTACTTTTGCACTTAAAAAACTCTAGAGGTTTTCCTTTTTATATTCGCTTCTTTTTGGATTATTTTCACAAAAGATCCAAGATCTAATAGCCACCTCATTTATAGGACAAAGACGACAAAAACATGATTTCACTGGTCACCAGAGGGTTTGTGGTTTTAGCTACAGACCTTATGACAAAAGGAAACCCTGATACCTGGGTGGGACGAGGACTGAAATACGGGTGGATCTAAAGTGAATTGTTCCATTACTCTCCCCCAAGTGTATGGACTCGGGAAACATTTCAAACATCCCCACACCAGGTTGCAGACTTTATGAGCAAAGAGAAAGTGGGATTCTTAAAAACACAAAGTAATACAGACATATCTTTGGCTGCCAAAACAATACTTCAGACGAAAGGTTAAATGCAGTGAGAAAGCAAGCAGCAGGGTTCCCAGAGAACCAGATGCTGTGATGAAAACGCATCTTGTGTGGATTTTGCTCCAGACATCAATGTACTCACTGAACCTTTGGGGAGGTGAGAGAAAAATAGAAATTAATAATTTCCAGATTCAAGGCTCCAGGGCACACGCTGGTCCACTGGTGATTAGTCAGTCTTTATTTTCTCTTCCTGTTCAGTGTCTGTGCTAAATTGTGTTTGTAAGATTTGTTTAAAGCAGCTGTTGTTCTTTCCCATTATTCTTTCGAGATCAGCTCCTTCTCTGTAGTGGTGAATTGAGCATTCCTTCTGAATTTGGGCTGAACTGGGGGATAACAATTTGAAGAGCATTGGGTTGAATTTGGAGTCAACACTATAGAAAACAAACACCATGTTTAATGATTGCTAGTAAGTACACAGAGCAAGAATCTGCACACAAGAGCCCTCGAACAATTAGTTTGTAATAAAAAATAAACAGTAATATAATCACAAGAGTTCTTAGGAATTCAACATGCCATATGGCTCTGGTAGATCAGTCTGGTAATGACAATTGCTTCTCAGTTAATAGTACTTTTATTATTTTAGCTAACAGCACTCTCATCAGAAAACATTTTAGAGTACTTATTTTTGCCATAGTCAAGAGTAAACAACTGATCACAAATTTTGTATTGGTGTTTTAAAAGGGAGAGATCTGTATTGTCTTATTATTGTCTAAATGGTAAGAAAGAAAATAAAAATCCACAGACCCAAAAAACTCAACGCTGTGCTCTACTGGGCTAACATCATGTTCTTAAATGAACTTAAGTGTCTTTAGGCAGAGCATGGGTTCCCCAATTTGCCAAAGGTCTACCACGCCATGTTACTTTTTAATTTCACATGTTCTATTTATTACCTTCTTGGCCAGTAAATATATTTGAGGGGTTTTAAACTTTTTTATTGGAGCATAGTTGATTTACACTGTTTTGTTAGTTTCTGCTGTACATACAGTAAAGTGATTCAGTTATGCACAAACATAGATCCAGGGGTCTCACATGGTAAAGAATCAGCCTGCCAGTGCAGGGCCTGCTGGAGCTGCGGGTTTGATCCCTGGGTGGGGAAGATCCCCTGGAGGAGGACATGACAACCCACTCCAGTGTTCTTGTTGGGATAATCCCATGGAAAGTGAAGCCTGGTTCATGGAGTCGCAAAGAGTCAGACATGACTGAAACTACTGAGCACATACATATACCACTCTTTTTCAAATTCTTCTCCCATGCAGGTCGTTACGGAGTATTAAGTAGAGTTCCCTGTGCTATGCAGAGGTCCATATTAGTTATCTATTTTATACAGATTACTAGTCATGTGTATATGTCAAGCTCAATCTCCCAATTTATGCCCCCACCTTTCTACCCTGGTAACCATAAGTTTGTTTTTTACATCTGTGACTCTTCGTTTTGTGAGTAAATTCATTTACCCTTTTTTTTTTTTTAGATACCACGTATAAGTGATATCAAATATTTGTCTTTCTCTGTCTTGTTTCACCCAGTATGACAGTCTCTAGGTGCATCCATGTTGTGACAAATGCCATTATTCCATTCTTCTTTTTCACAGTTGAGTAATGTTCCGTAGTATATATGTACTACATCTTCTCTACCCAGTCTTCTTTTGATGAACATTTAGGTTGCTTTGCAATTGAGTTTATTACCCCTACCCAGAGCATCATGAGACTTACTAACATGAAAGTGATTAGTATACACTTGTGAGGATACTGATGGGTTCACTGATTAAAGGCTACTGTAGTAACATAGACAGGACATCTATGCAAAGAGACTAATGAATGAAAGGTTTTTTAGAATGGGAGAATAATCGCAGATACTATACAAAGGAAACAGGACACCTTCCTAAAAATGAAATAGAAAATTATTCTAGAAGCCTAGGAGCTGGGTCTGAGGTAAAATATCAATACAAATTACACACCAGAGATGTATAGGAATATCTTTTGAAAATCTTTCTTATTGGGCATGTACCTAATAGAATGCCATATCCATACCTGATTTAGGATAAAAAAATGATAGGTAAGTTCAGTTGGTATACTTCTGATTATCACTGACCATTCAAATACACTTGCTCTGTGCTGAGAAGTGTCTATAAATTTTTAATTTGTAATATCAGGTCACTTGTATCTTAATCAAAAATTATAAACAAGGATAAAAGAGAAGTATCAATATAATAATGAAAAGAGTAATTTAACACTTTATTAGCACCTCCAAAGAGGTTCAGTTTCCACATTGGAAGAGAAAGTCTTTAGACTAGTTCCTGTTACAAATAGGGGAGGGGGGCTCAGCAGTATTAGGGATTTTTCAGAAAGCCCTAAAACCATTTTTATTTTCCTTCAAGTTTTATTTTTGAAACTTCAAGTTTTCCAAAACATTTTACCCTTAACTTAAGCCTTTGTTTTCCAAAGGAAATTTAATTTAAAAAACATGTTTTTTCTAACTAAGTTCAATCTTCTATTGTACAAGACAGATTTTTGTTTAAAATTAATTCTTGTTTGCTTCTAGTACTACAAGGGAAACCAAATTCAAAAGGCTGAGCTAGTGCATTTTCAGAGTTGAATACAACATAAGCTAAAACATTTCAAATTCTCTTCTCACTTCAGATTTTAAATAATTTTATTTCTTTTTGGGGGTTACTATTTATATAATTTCCAGGATATAAGTTTAAAAACATACCAATAAGTAAGAACCTAGAAAAGATATAATGGAAATGTGTTAAAGATCACCTTAGGAAGGTGTAAATTGGCAAAATCTGTTGGCAGAATTTCTGCTGAAGGTTTAATTTGGCAAAATCTGTTGACAAATCTCTGCTATTGTCTAGGGTGTCTCACTGGAGAAGGATAGAAGTAGTACTAAGCCCCCAGTGTTAGAAACCTCTGCTGAGATGGGAACACAGGGCCAAGCAAATGTCATATATCTGGAAGAGGAAATACACATCCTAACATCTCTGTTTGTTTCCCATTATTTTACCACATACCCTGGTTGTGATGAAAATAAGGCATAGTCATGGATCATGGTAGAATTGCTCTGAGAAAATTTTCTTAAATTGAGAGCCTTTTAACATTGTTTAATAACTTCTATCCCTGCCTCATCCTCAAAGTCAATACACACACAACCTTTCTGATCCATCCATTTACTAAAATATCTGACATTTGTTGGGCATCAGAAGTGTGTCAGGCCCATCCCCAAAATGCTATGATAGATGAGCCTCTCTAGTCCCCAGAAAGTTACAACCCTATAAGGGAGGTAGACACACAAGTTATCACAAGGAGATGAATCAAAGCTGTATTAGAATGAAAAAATTATCCCATCATTGTGTATCTCAGATATACAGGCTTCTTAGCACTATTTCAAAAGCATACGGGGGATTTCCTTGGTAGTCCAGTGGTTAAGACTCTGTGCTTCCAAAGCAGGGGGCCCAGGTTCTGTTCCTGGTTGGGGAACTAAAATCCCACATGTAGAAGGTGCAGTTAAAAAAAAAAAATGCACATGGATCAGCTGTAGATTTGGGGCTAATCAACATGTCCCATGAGTCTGCCAGTTTGGAAGTACCAGGACAACTCTCTATGGACTCTGTGGCACCATCCAGCAGAGGTCCTCACTCCTGAACATCACTTGACTGAGCTCTGCTCAGCATAAAAGAACCCACCCAACACAGCTTCTTTGTGACCACAGGTAGAGGAAGATGAACTGAATCACCCCAAAGACAAAATGCAGAAGTTTGTCTTTGACTTTGCAACCTACCATTTCTGCTTCCTCTTCACTCTGTCAGAATCACAGTCCCTCCCCACTTCAGAACACAGTGTGTGCCTTCCCCCAACCCTCTCCTTAAACAAATCAGAAAAGAATCCATCTTTGCCAACATGGTAGTATGTTGGCTGCCACCTGTAGAATACAGTTTTCTTTTCTGGCCTCCCAATAACTAAAGACTTTGCTGTGTTGCGAGAACTTCACATTTTGTGAATCTTTGGGGAGCAGAGGAGGAGAAGGAGCCAGAAGCTCTCTCCCCACACCGCGATGTCAGGGAGCTGGCACGAAGCAGGGACCGTGAGGCAGGACCAGCTTCAGGAGCTGCCAGAGCTAGCAGAAGTGGCATCAAGTATCCAGTGGCTGAGATGTATACCTTGCCACTTGATTGCCATGGTGTAAGTTGATCCTTACACTGTTATCTGTTGAATCAGATCCTCTAAAAGCTGTTGAAGCCTAACCCCCATACCTGTGAATGGAAACTTATTAGTAAATAGTCTTTGTAGATGGTCAAGTTAAGATAAAGTCATTAGTATGGGCCCTATTGCCTTTACAGTTCAATATGACTGTATCTTTATAAAGAGAGGGAATTTGGACACAGAGACAGACGGGCACACAGAGAAAAACATTGTGTGAGTATGAAGGCAGAGACTGGATGATGTGTCTACAAGCTGAGGAATTCCAAAGACTGACGGTAACTACCAGAAGCTAGGAAGGAAGCAAGGAAAAGATCTTCACTCAGCCTCAGAAGGAATGAACCCTGCTTACACCTTCATCTCAGACTTCTAGCCTTAAGAACTTGGAGATAATAAGGGTGTTTGTTTAAGCCCCAGGTTTTTGGCATTTTGTTGAGGCAGCCTTAACAAACTAGTGCATAGACTTTTACCCTGCCTGGTTTACCCGCCTTTCTGATAGTCTGTTGAGCTGCTCAGTGTATGTAATCATTTCCTTTTTTAAAAAATAATTTGTGCATGGGCTCAGTAGTTGCGGTTCCCGGGCTCGAGAGCACAGGCTCAGTAGTTGTAGTACACGGGGTTAGTTGCTCCGCAGCACGTGGGATCTTCCTAGACCAGGGATCCAACAAGTGTCACCTGCGTTGGCAGGCAGATTCTTAACCACTGTGCCACCAGGGAAGCCCCTAGTCCTTTCCTTTCCTTAACTGGAGTTGGTCATTTCCTTTCCTTAACTGGAGTTGGTTTCTTGTCAGTGCCTTAAGACCATGATCGCTATCTTTCAGTATCCATTCTTTCCTTCCTCCTTCCCAACAGCTCCATTTCTCATTTTAGAATTCATGTGGTTCTGGGGAAACAGATATTACCTCTTAGCCAGTCAACAATGTGATTGGTTCCTGAGTGGGCAAGACCTGAAGATGATCTGCTCACAGTGAATGCCAGACATTTTCTAGAATGCTGAGGCAAAGATATTCTCTTCCTTGCTGTATATAAATAAAGATGTTTGTAGCCTAGCAACTCTGGCAAGCCTGTCTCAGAGGCAGCCAACCTCAGAAGGCAAGAAAGAAGGGAAGAAAGAAATCCTATTCCTTGGTGACATCACTGAGCTGCTGGACCAAGGCACACCTGGTCCCTATGGCTTTCTCATCCCAGGAGCCAAACAATTCCCCTTATTTTCAAAGCCAATTGGAGATAAATTTTTCTCCTATCTCTAGACAAAAGCATCTTAACTGACCCACCCCATTTATACTTTAAACATTATTCACAGAATTTCAGTAAGCCTCTAAGTTATATGCTATTTAAAATAATTGTGCTTAATTTTATGGTGACAGCCCTTTGAAAACAATGTCCATCCATTGTGAGGAGTTGAATAGCATTTAAAGTGACCTGAGGGAGAAATATCAATAACGTCAGATATGCAGATGACACCACCCTTATGGCAGAAAGTGAAGAGGAACTAGAAAGCCTCTTGATGAAAGTAAAAGTGGAGAGTGAAAAAGTTGGCTTAAAGCTCAACATTCAGAAAATGAAGATCATGGCATCTGGTCCCATCACTTCATGGGAAATAGATGGGGAAACAGTGGAAAGAGTGCCAGACTTTTTTGGGGGGCTCCAAAATCACTGCAGATGGTGACTGCAGCCATGAAATTAAAAGACGCTTACTCCTTGGAAGGAAAGTTATGACCAACCTAGATAGCATATTCAAAAGCAGAGACATTACTTTGCCAACTAAGGTCCATCTAGTCAAGGCTATGGTTTTTCCAGTAGTCATGTATGGATGTGAGAGCTGGACTGTGAAGAAAGCTGAGTGCCAAAGAACTGATGCTTTTGAACCGTGGTGTTGGAGAAGACTCTTGAGAGTCCCTTGGACTGCAAGGAGATCCAACCAGTCCATTCTGAAGGAGATCAGCCCTGGGATTTCTTTGGAAGGAATGATGCTAAAGCTGAAACTCCAGTACTTTGGCCACCTCATGCGAAGAGTTGACTCATTGGAAAAGACTCTGATGCTGGGAGGGATTGGGGGCAGGAAGAGAAGGGGACGACCGAGGATGAGATGGCTGGATGGCATCACTGACTCAATGGACGTGAGTCTGAGTGAACTCCTGGAGTTGGTGATGGACAGGGAGGCCTGGCGTGCTGCAGTTCATGGGGTCGCAAAGAGTCGGACACGACTGAGCAATTGAACTGAACTCAACTGAGGGTTATCATGTAACTGCTAAGCTGATTAACACCAAAGGAAATAGTGATAGTAATGATGATAATGACAGTGGTAGCCGTGGTGGGTAGTGATGGCTATTTCTTCTCAAGTGCATGGGGATTTGAGGAAAGCTTCTGTAAAGCAGAAACATTGGACCTGGAACTCGAACAATACACTG
The DNA here is from genome assembly GCF_014754425.2 of Oryx dammah. Lineage (NCBI taxonomy): Eukaryota > Metazoa > Chordata > Mammalia > Artiodactyla > Bovidae > Oryx > Oryx dammah. The sequence goes on from NW_024070188.1 coordinate 31,884,091, forward strand.
GAGTTCAACAGGCACTTCTGGTTCTCAAGGACAATAGGAGAGTCTCAGGCCTAGATCAAACTCCTACCTTCCTTTCCTGTGTTTATACGTACCTATTCCTGAGTCATACAACACAGGTACAAATGGTCCTGTAATCATAGCCCTGCCCTTAAACTGGAACAAAAGAACAAATTCAGGACTCCATCTGCCCAAAGTGGGATGGAGCTGGCACCCATTTCCTGTTCCTGGTAGAGTTTATGGTTACTGTGGCTATGCTTGTGCATGGAGCCACAGTGTTCTCTCATTTCCTAACACCATCCCATAGTTTGTGTGATTAGAGTTGCATTCTGGTTTCAAATTTGTACTCCAGTCCTTTATTGTGATCTCTAAACCTTTGGCCACTCAGTGGCTTCTTTTCAGCACAGAAAGATTTTGAATCTGACTATATCACCTGCTGGGAAATAAGCACAGTTCCTACCCAGATGTGCCTGCATTACTTTCAACCATTGATTATAGCCTGCTGAGGATCTGAGTTTATCCCATGGCTACTGCCATAGGATCTGCTGACCACCCGTCTCAGGTGGCAGCTCTTTCTCCCAGCACCTGCTCCTGTGACTGTGCTTTAGTTCTTTTTCCAGTTAGAACTCCAGCAAATATAATAGCTGAAAGCATACAGATTATGACACCTCTTCCTCTAACAAGACTCTTATAATTTTTTTTAACCTGCTTTTATTTTTTTTAATTTTTATTTTTACTTTAATTTGCTTTACAATACTGTATTGGTTTTGCCATATATTGACATGAATCCGCCACAGGTGTACATGAGTTCCCAATCCTGAACCCCCCTCCCACCCCTCACCCCATATCATCTCTCTGGATCATCCCCATGCACCAGCCCCAAGCATCCTGTATCCTGTATCGAACATAGACTGGCGATTCGTTTCTTACATGATAGTATACATGTTTCAATGCCATTCTCCCAAATCATCCCACCCTCTCCCTCTCCCACAGAGTCCAAAAGTCCGTGCTATACATCTGTGTCTCTCTTGCTGTCTCGCATACAGGGTTATCATTACCATCTTTCTAAATTCCATATATATATGTGTTAGTATACTGTATTGGTGTTTTTCTTTTCTGGCTTACTTCACTCTGTATAATAGGCTCCAGTTTCATCCACCTCATTAGAACTGATTCAAATGTATTCTTTTTAATGGCTGAGTAATACTCCATTGTGTATATGTACCACAGCTTTCTTATCCATTCATCTGTTGATGGACATCTAGGTTGTTTCCATGTCCTGGCTATTATAAACAGTGCTGCGATGAACACTGGGGTACACGTGTCTCTTTCAATTCTGGTTTATAAGAGTCTAACAAGACTCTTATAATTTTAGCTAATATTTACCAGATCTTGGAGATCCAGGATTCATTTTGTTGAATCTTCTCCATTTCCCTTTCTTTGTAGCCACTAACCTGGGTCTCCTGTTTCAAGATGATAATCAAGCAGTCCCTTTCACCCCCTCTATCATTCAAAGGCCCCAGTTTCTTTTGCTTTAAGTTCCTTAAAACCCAGGTATTTACCACTGATTTAAAGCACAGAAGTCCTGAGGTATTTGGAATCAAAGAACAAACCACATATAAAAAATGAATCTTGAATAAAATACCTAAAGGAGTGACAGAAGAGGAATTTGAAAAAAGGGAACCCCACCCAGACATTATGGGGAAGATACTAAGCTTACATAAGAATAACGATGTATAAAAATGACCATTATAGTCAAACAGTACATAGTAGCAGGAAAAATCATCTATAATAAATGCTATTATAGACACTAGAAATCAACAAGGTAAAAAAGAAAAAAATTGTGCCTTTTTCATAAATTATATTCACTTATGCAAATCACATCACATGAAAGATATTACTAAATGTTTCTTTATTTAACATAAATTTCATTTTTATAGCAATTTAGTGTGATTTATACCTTATAATATGATCAGATGCCCACAAATTTAAGAATTTAAGGGATGATTATTCCAGAAATTTACATTAGATTTTATTGTGATAAAGAATGTTTCTGGATGCTGTAGAGATAAATAAGGCCTACACGGACCCAAAAGTATAAGTACACATGTGACAGTCATACTAGGCAGAATGTGGGTATGTTTCTGGGAGTATGAAGTGCTGGAAGTGACAACTAGTTAAGACAGAGAGGAGATGGCTCTTGAGATTAGACAACAGAATTAGGAAAAAGGGACAGCATCACATAAATCACACAGTAAGTTGTGCAGATATATAGGCTATTCTAGTTTGCCCTCACTTTTTTCTGTGTCTGCCTACTACTAATCCATTTGGGAACAGAATAGAAAAACGTTAGAGAACATTTTAATACTGACCATATTTGGCCAACTTTCAATGACCAATATGGTCTTTTCCCATATTAAACACACAGAATAACGTAAATGTTTATTATTGACAGTGCCCCCCCTCCTTTTCACTGGATTTGTTTTATAAACAGCTATCTAACTTGTTTTCTTCCTGCATTTGGAAAGCCAGAAAGTCCAAGCTTTTCATCATTGAAAGCATCTTGGTTAGGAAGTCTTTCCAGCTTTCTTACAAAACTGAGTGATATTTCCCAGCAAGATGAAATCTGTTCTGATCATTCCGAGCAGTGCTACCTTAGCAGAATATCTCATTCTGTTTTTGCAGTACCCATATCTAGATCAGGACTTTGACTCTAGGGTCTCATGCCAGGGAAACAGGTCTCGCTGATTCTGGCTTTCCTTTTGCTGAATCAGAAAACAAAAATGTCACTTCTTGTAACTTGGGGTTTATCCTGTTCTTTCGTAACCAGATGCATATACTAAAAAAGATTCTCCTCTTTTTTTAACATCCATGAATGTGAAGACAATGGCTATCCTAAATGATATTAAATGAAGAATATTGGGTCTATTATGAGCATCCCTTGATGTGGTATGACTTCCTGATGATTGATCACCTATGAAGAAACTACAGAAGGAAAACTTATAATCCTGGGAAGTTTATCATTGAAAATCTATGTGGATTAATGGATACTTCTGAATCCAATGTTTGTGTTCTTATAGGTGGAGTGGTTCTTGAAAAGTTTGTCTTTGCCTCCCTGTCTTAGATATAATAGAAATAGAGATCCACTTCGCTGTGCCTTGCTTCCCATAGAGATAACTTGCCAAGTTTAATCAGTACTAAATTTATCCCAGATTCATTTAGAGGCCTGGCTATGATTGACCAAAAGCTTACTTTGAATTGTAAAACTTTCAACAAGCTGTGCATGAGAGTCAAGCTTAGAATGATTTTTTGGCATTTCATAATAAAGAGTTGATCCAGTACAATTTTTGTGACCTTGTGTGACATTTGTCTCATCTTTGGCAGATAACATTGTCTTTTGTGTGTGTAAAAATCAGGCTTTTATAAAACAAAAGCTAGATATTTCAACTTTTGCTAAAAACTGTTTTTAAGGGCCAACTATGGGGTAAGGCTTGGTTCTGTAGATATGTGTCAAAAAGATAGACATGGCCCGTCCCTTGTGGACCTCACAGATAAAGGGGGAGCCAGGCAGGCCAGTGAGCAGAAACAATCAAGTGTGATAAGTTTTGTTCATTATCTCTAAACTAAATTGAGGAGCAATTTAGTTACTAAGAAAAGCAGAAGAAATTTAAACATGAATACTCTTGGAATAAAATCTTCACAAAGACTTTTCATCATATTTGATAATTTAAAATTTGTCTTTCTCTTTGATAGCAAGCAGTTAAATTTTTATACTATGGTTAGAATCGTAAAGAAAAAATTCTGAACAATGTATGAATACTGGTTTGGATCTTCTCCAAGAAATTATAGATGACCATTTGAAGGGGACAATTTAGGCATGTTTGCTAGGAATCAGACTGGGAATAAAAAAATAATAATAATTTCTTTCTGTCAAGAATTTGCAAAACTAAGAGCAGAAAAGGAAATAAAGCATGCTTTATTCAATAGCTATTTTGAAATAACTTCTACAAGCAAGGTGAAATTGAAAAACTAAATCTCAGCTCATGTATTAAGTTTTGTATTAAGTTCAGAATTGTTGGGAGCATTGGAGTGAAAGGAGTAAGACCAAGACCTCATCTTCATCAGTTCCATGTCAGGTAGGTAGAGTACAAGTAGGCAACCCCAATATACCCTGCCAAGTTGGAGAGACGATGCTCCATAGTCAGTCAAGAATATTTGTTAAACTTGTTGAAAGGGCATGGCTGATTCAAGAGACTGCAATAAATACAAGTTGGAGGAGCAGAGGGTATGTGCTGGAAGACAAATCGGAGAGATGGATAAGAGGGAGGGCAAGAAGTACTAGGAAATCATTACAAAGAGTTCAGATTTTAACATGAAACAGAAAGCTTTAAGCAGAAAGCTTTCCAGCACTTGGAAGAAGTGGGTAGGATGACAGTGTTAGATAATTTAAAAAAAAAATCTTTCTGGTTGCATTTTGGAAAATTGATCACAGACAGAAAAGGCTGGAATAGGTCCTTGCAGTAATTCAAGTGAGAAATGACCAAATCTTGAACCTTGCTAATGGAAACAGAAACGGATAGGCTGGGTAATTGATCAGAAGTGAGGAATGAGAGGATGCTTCCAGATTAGGTTGGATGATGGGGTGGATGGTGGGGCATTTACTGAGACAGAAATTATGGGAAAAGAAGTAGATTTAGATGGAAGATAAAGAGTTGGATTTTAAATGTTTGCGTATAAGATGCCTGTGGGTGGAGAATTCTGGAAGGCAGCTGGAAACATTGGCCTGGAGCTCCAAAGAAGAGATCTAGACTTGAGATAAAAGTTATGAGAGGGAAATCACCCAGCAAGAGCATATAAGGGGGAAAAAAGGGTCAAGGACACAAGCCTGGTAAACATAGACATTTAAGGGCTGTACAGACAAAGAGGAATTCTAATAGAGGACCAAGAAGTAGAGAAAATAAAAAACAGGAAAGATTGGTGTCATGGGATCTTAGGGTGGAGAGAATTTTCAGGAAGGAAAACATTGGTGTTAATTGCTGCAGAGAGTGAATGAGGTTTGTCCATTGGCAAGAACAGTTTCATTGTAGGGCAGATCAGAAGTCAGCTTGCAGGTAGGGTGAGGAGTTAGAAGCAAGGAAGAATAAAGAAGTAGAGACTTGTATGAGGGCTTTAGGGAAAGAAAGAGAGTTTAGCAAACATACAGGTCTAGGTGTTTATGTTTTAGACTAAAGTAGCATCACTCCCACACAGACCCCAAAAGAAAAACTGTCATTTGCTTTACTTTGTTGATTTAGCTTAAGAGTGATAGAATAATGGCCTGGAAAATATTAACAGACATCCTAAAATTTTCAATCCTTTCTTCTACAATCCAAGAAGAGACAACAACTTATCTTTAATGAGTAGGAAGAAATATAGTAATGCAAAGGAATTAAGTAATAAGTTCAAAATTTTAACAACAGAGCATCAGATAACAGCAATGATACCAATTTGTAATCCCAAATCCACATGTTTCTGTTTACTTCATTTTGAGAAATTTGTCTATTAAATGGAGATCTGAAAGAAAATATACAGAGGTTAAAGTAACTCAGAAGAGTGAATGAATAGTAATGTTCATATGAAGAAAGGTCCAAAAGGCTATCCTAAAGAGTAGTCTTATGTTGATTATTCCAGCAACAGAAGGAATTTTAGAATCCATTAACTCATTTTGCAGATGGGAAATCTAAGGCCCAGAGAGGTCAGATGACTTGTCTAACAGTAGGATCAGGACAAAAATCTTTATCTCGTAACATCCATCCAACCACTTGCAGAAGATTCCTTCTTTCTAAACCAAAGTAAGTTGCTATTGGTTATCAAAGGAATATAATAATTCTGTCCATTTAACTCCCAAAGATTTCTTGCCAATAACCAAAAGGGTTTACAAAGTACATTGAGCTCTAGAAAGATAAACTATTCATTGAAGGCATTTGTCTTCTACTAATTCTACACTTTTTTCTATTTTCATATTATTTATATTTTCTTCGTTGCTCTCTGTATTATTATTCTACATCTATCATCTAGTTTCCAGTTGTTCTCCTTCCTAATTTTACCCACATAGAAATACATACTTTGTTATAGACGCTTACTCCCCTTTTCATAAAGCTGTCCTTGCCTCTGCTGGTTGAGCTTTTCGGGTCTACCTGGTCAACATGTGGTGTATATTTTCATATACACAGATGGCCTGAGCCTCTTCATTGAGGGACAGTCCTTGTCCCTAAGCCTTGTTCCCACAATTCTTACAAAGGCCAACCTCAAAGGACCACCACTTATGTGTCCTCTGTGGGATTAGAAACAGGAGGTTTTACCACATGTTTTCTGTACTGGTTCCATTTCTGAGAGTGAGTCGCACATGGCATTAGAATTGGAGATACTTAAGAAAAAGAAAAAAAAAAAAAAAGATCACCCTTAAAGCTAATCCTGCTGTTGACACAAAGCAGAATTAGACTTTGGAAAATGTCCATCCCTTAATATCTCATATTGCTCTCATTTGTAGTGTAAAATGATGCAACTCACATTGTACTTTGTCCAGTAATGCTCTTAATCCCCATGAAAGAAAGAAATGAATCACTACAGCAAGACTCCTGTCTTCCAAACGACTCTTTCTCAAATTAGAAATGAGTAATTATTATAGGGCTAAATAACTATGAGTTTCTCAGAATAGATAAATTTCCTCAAGTCATGAGACAGCACTCACAGGATTCCCCCATCCCAAATCCTGGAAATGCTAAGCTTCTGGCACCCCCTTTCTTGCGTTCAGGAACTGAGACATTTAAATGGGCATAAGTGGAAAAATCCACATTGGCTCACAGGATATGAATACGGTTTCCTTACCTCAAGTGGCGTGTTAGTGGGAATTGTGTTTTGCACTGCATTGAAGAGGCCAAGCCCAGGAGAAAGCCTCTAACTTTCAATAGCGTATACAAATAGAGTGAGCTAACAATGACCTCCTGCTTTCCCAGGCCAGCCATCAAGGGCATGGGACTCCAGAATCAATTGCATGAGAAATATCACTCATGCGTATTGCCATGGTGGTTTCCATCTTAAAAGCTGGTATTTACCGTTCAGTCAAGAGTGTATTACAATCAAAAAAAGAAGGATTGTTATTCATTGAGATAAAGTGAGTCCAAGGCAAATACCTGCTTTTCAGAGAAAACAGAGACTCTAAAGAAATTCAGATGCCTTCAAGACAAAAGTAAATTATCTTGCCTCTTTGTGGTTATACAAGTTCATTGTCTCTCTTTCAAGCTTCAGGTGTTTCTCGTCTCTAGAAAATGTCTTGAAAATTAGGCTAACGTCAGTAAACAAACTAGCTAACGTCAAACAGATTGATTCCTCAAGCTCTGATCATGATTTATGAGCCGGAATGAAGAACCTATCTATCTGTCATGCATTGTTCTCTTTAGTCCTAGCTTGATGAGTAAGAAGCTGAGTTATGGTTTCTTGGCTGAGATTAGCTGTCTCCAGGAACTTGGGTAACTGTCTCCGATAATCCAGTGTGTGTATGGAAAGTAGAAAAGCCTTAGGTAGCCCAGAAATTTAGCAAAACACAAGACTGTCCAACTAGACAGAAGCAAAACTACAACTGAAAATGAGCCAAAAACTCTCCTCCAAGTAAAAAACATTAAAATTTAAAAATAAAATCAATACCAAGCTGAACCAGAATGTTTTCTGGGAGGTGCATTTACACCATCATAGGACTTCTCTAGTGGCTCAGATGGTAAAGCGTCTGTCTACAATGTGGGAGACCCTAGTTCAATCCCTGGGTTGGGAAGATCCCCTGGAAAAGGAAATGGCAACCCACTCCAGTACTATTGCCTGGAAAATCCCATGGACAGAGGAGCCTGGTAGGCTACAGTCCATGGGGTCGCAGAGTCGTTCACGACTGAGCGACTTCACTTTCACTTTCAGTGACCTCAGAAGATTCTAGATAAACCACAAGCATTCTAATTTCTCTCAGAAGTATGTTATAGATCTGCCATTCATGAATTACAGTTAATTATTTTGGAAGTGATTTATATTCAGTCTATCTTTTGAGGGTAATAAGTATTATATACCGTATATACAATATTCACTATGTTAACCAGTTCATTCTTGTTTAATGCTAAGTTTCTGTCTCTTGAATTTTAGAGGTTATTTTCCATATTCTGTTAAACCAGATTTTGTAAACAAATATGTATTTTTTTCTCCATAGTCTAGATGATTTTTTATAGGTTTTAGAGATCCCTTTTTGATCTCATTTTTGCAAACTAAAAAACTCCTTGGAAAAGACCCTGATGCTGGGAAAGATTGAAGGCAGGAGGAGAAGGGGATGCCAGAGGATGAGATGGTTGGATGGTATCACTGACTCGATGGATGTGAGTTTGAGCATAAAAAGTATTTTTGATTTTGTTTTGTTTTTCAGCAATTTCACTAGAAATATCAAGTAACTATAAACATCAAAATCTCGGAAGTAGGGCACAGGTTTTTCTTTGCTCACTTCCTAACGGGTAATGCTTGTGGTGAACCTGGAGAACATAGTCTAGAAAAATAAAATATACATTTTATTGCTACATTGCTTCTGAGGAACATTTCCAGGGATCGCAGCTATTTCAGACTTACCAGTTTTACAAAAAGTTTCTCACATTATCACTCCCTCTACACTAATCCCCTTTTTGCTGCAGGTAAAGAAAATAGTTATTGAGTGATTGGTTATAACCATGTCAGAACATTATCTCTTTACATATATTGTCTTTTTTCATCATTACTACACCTCTGAGAACCAGGCATGATTATCTCCATCCTACAAATAAGCAAGTGATGCTTCAAGAAAGGTTAAGAAACTTGTAGAAAGTCACATAGCTAGCAAGTGAGTCCTAGCAAGACTAGGGGAGAAGGCAATGGCACCCCACTCCAGTACTCTTGCCTGGAAAATCCCATGGATGGAGGAGCCTGGTAGGCTGCAGTCCATGGGGTCGAAAGAGTGGGACATGACTGAACAACTTCACTTTCACTTTTTCCTTTCATGCATTGGAGAAGGAAATGGCAACCCACTCCTGTGTTCTTGCCTGGAGAATCCCAGGGACAGGGGGAGCCTGGTGGGCTGCCATCTATGGGGTCGCACAGAGTCAGACACGACTGAAGCAACTTAGCAGCAGCAGCAGCAGCAAGACTAGGATTCAAACCCGGGACTGAGTGCCCAGTTGTGTAACTATAACATTTCTATTCCTGAGGTTCTTATTCCTTTAGGTTCAACCATTTTTAGGATCCAAGTGTATCCTTATATTCATGGTGCCTTTACACCAGTTAGGGATTTCAGTTATTTTAAGTAAAAACCATAACCACAGGAACGTATCTACCACATCTGTGTCTGCAGCCTTTTCTCTATTTGGAATGAGATTATAACACATTGGCTAGCATCAATCCCATATGAGTTGATGTGAATGGCAGCTCTGTTATTAATTAAAAATGTGAGATGCTACCAGTTTTCAATTTGGATGGTTGAAATTATATATATGGCTATTTCCCACTTGTAAATCAAGTCTCTTATCCCCATGAAGCATCTGAAATGAGAGAAATAAAAATACTGTTGCTAAATATTTAGGGGATTATTTTGTAAGCCAGTGAAAACAGAATCTTTCATTTGTTTCACCAATGGTGGGAAGGTTTTCTTTTTAATTTTCCTGTATAGGTCCCCTGGGGATGAGTGCACATAACACAAAATAATATTCCTTTAATTTTTTTTCCAAAAACACTATTATTTCCACATGGTGACATCCATCCCTCTTTTCCAAAATGCCCCCAAAAGCTCCCTAAACAGACTCAATACAACTCAAAAATGTAAGAGGTAGATGGCTTATTTTAACTTCTGTACTAAAGTCTAAAGCAAGACAACTTTCAAAGTGATGCACATATTCAAAACGTTAGCTTATTTGCTCCACATTACAACATTTTTAAAGGTAAAACAAATTTCTTCACTTTGGGAAGACTTTGACTGTGAAAATATGACCCCTTCAGGATGCCTGGACCAAAAGGTCAGTGCCCCTTTCCACTATCAGGGAGACTTTGGGGTAGAATATGGTAACTGGCTTCAGAGAAGAAAGCCAGGGGCTAAATCAGAATTTGAACTAATAAATATCCAACAAAACATCTATGTTCTCCAATAAGCATAATATAAGGCAGTTTCCCGTGAATGTGTTCATCTTGTCTGTCTAGTAGACAATCCTGGTTAAATATGTTTCAGGGATATGGTACATTCACCTTCTTATTTCCTATTGACAACACACACTGCTTTATTGACAGGGCAGTAAACAGTTGAATTTTCTTTACTACAACAGTTTCTACCTTCTTTGACCCTGCGAATTCTTTACCTCTGTCATCACGTGAAGATAATACTTGGTAGAACATACTTCAGTAATTATTGTTCATTAGAGGGAAGGGCTCAAACTCAAACTAAGATGGGGTTCAAGCTACAGTTTTATCTCTTAAATCTTACAGCTCTCACTGGGACAAATTATAAGACCTCATCTAGAACATCTGGGGTTGGAATAATCTTTGTTCTCCCTATCTCAGAGGGAGATGGGGAGAGGAAGTCAAATGATGGGCATAAAAGCATGTCTTCAGTAGTAAACTTGCATGTGATGTACTTGTTATTTTCTTTTTTTTTTTAAGAAAATAAGAGAAAAATAGGTGACTTTTTTGTTACACCACAATGGATTCACAAACAAGTCAGTGCTTGATCTGGCAGCCCAGAGTGGGGTCTTCGGACATTACATTTTACAATCTTGAGCTTAATCTCGTGAGAATCTCAAGTGACCTTCGGATGTGGTCTTTGTGTTTCTTTTAATGTGTCTGAGACAGAGTGACCAAGTTTTTGTTTTTTTAAGCTAAGCACTTTTGTGAGCCAAGATTCAGAACCACCAGAAACATAGGAGGTAGCAATATGACCTCTATTTATTAGCTAAAATAAGAAAAAGAAAATTCCTAGGATTATTGGTTAAAGCAAAGCAAGTTGTATTCCCAACAGGACAAACAGTATAACTTTGATGTCAAGGGAGTTACTGATATATATTATTTTGTGGCAAGCAAACTAAAGTCTATCTTTTCAATTATTTTGAAAAGCACTATTAAATGCAGCTTTCCTTTAATTTGTAATGATAAGTTATCCATGTCCCAAGAAAAAGAATGAACAGTAAATAAACCCATAATGACAGCTTGGTCCCTTCCCTAGACTTCTGTCACTGCCAGTTATCATCTTCTATTCTGAGTTTGAAGAATATTTTTCATGTTAATCCTTAATATTACTATATACTGATATGACACCGTCTTCACTTTAAGTTTTATAACAGTCCTTCTAATCAGATATGTGTAATTTTAATTTTACTTCTCATACTGAGATTCAAAAGAGGATTTAAAATATGTCCCTGAATCCCTAAAAGTAATCAACAGGATAAGTAGGCTGAAGTAAAATAACAATAAATAATATTTGTTGAAGATATACCATATATCAAGCCCTGTACATATTTTGGTGGGAGTGTTTTGTGGATTTTTTTTTTTTTTTTGCTTTGTAAGATAGGCATTATTTTCCCCACTTTACAGAAGAAATTAAGGAATTTTTAATAAAGAATTTAATACCTATTCATTAGTTCAAGCAACTAAAGGGTAGAGCTAGGATTTGAACTCGGAATGGTTTGCTTCTAAGACTGATCTTTTTTCAGTGACTAGTACTGCCTCTCCAAATGACTAGTGTAATTCTACATCATGTCATAGCACATTTTCCTTTTAGGATTATTTCCTACAAGGTTTGTTTATGAAAAAATTGCAGATTTTTTTAGTATTCAGATTTAACGCTACCCCAGGGAATATTTTTCCCTGACTTCAGTTCAGTTCAGTCTCTCAGTAGTGTCCTACTCTTTGCGACCCCATGAATCACAGCACGCCAGGCCTCCCTGTCCATCGCCAACTCCAGGAGTTCACTCAGATTCATGTCCATTGAGTCAGTGATGCCATCCAGCCATCTCATCCTCTGTCATCCCCTTCTCCTCCTGCCCCCAATCCCTCCCAGCATCAAAGTCTTTTCCAATGAGTCAACTCTTCGCATGAGGTGGCCAAAGTACTGGAGTTTCAGCTTTAGCGTCATTCCTTCCAAAGAAATCCCAGGGCTGATCTCCTTCAGAATGGACTGGTTGGACCTCCTTGCAGTCCAAGGGACTCTCAAGAGTCTTCTCCAACACCACAGTTCAAAAGCATCAATTCTTCGGTGCTCAGCCTTCTTCACAGTCCAGTTCTCACATCCATACATGACCACTGGAAAAACCATAGCCTTGACTAGACGGACCTTTGTTGGCAAAGTAATATCTCTGCTTTTGAATATGCTATCTAGGTTGGTCATAACTTTTCTTCCAAGGAGTAAGCGTCTTTTAATTTCATGGCTGCAGTCACCATCTGCAGTGATTTTGGAGCCCCCAAACTAAAGTCTGACACTGTTTCCACTGTTTCCCCATCTATTTCCCATGAAGTGATGGGACCGGATGCCATGATCTTCGTTTTCTGAATGTTGAGCTTTAAGCCAACTTTTTCACTCTCCTCTTTCACTTTCATCAAGAGGCTTTTTAGTTCCTCTTCACTTTCTGCCATAAGGGTGGTGTCATCTGCATATCTGAGGTTATTGATATTTCTCCCGGCAATCTTGATTCCAGCTTGTGTTTCTTCCAGTCCAGCATTTCTCATGATGTACTCTGCATAGAAGTTAAATAAGCAGGGTGACAATATACAGCCTTGATGTACTCCTTTTCCTATTTGGAACCAGTCTGTTGTTCCATGTCCAGTTCTAACTGTTGCTTCCTGACCTGCATATAGGTTTCTCAACAGGCAGGTCAGGTGGTCTGGTATTCCCATCTCTCTCAGAATTTTCCACAGTTTGTTGTGATCCACACAGTCAAAGGCTTTGGCATAGTCAATAAAGCAGAAACAGATGTTTTTCTGGAACTCTCTTGCTTTTTCCATGATCCAGCGGATGTTGGCAATTTGATCTCTGGTTCCTCTGCCTTTTCTAAAACCTGCTTGAATCTTCTAATTGGGCACTTCATCTTCTCTTGGCAAAATTCTGCTCAGTTTATGGACTAAAACAGCCATTTAAAGCATATCTTCCTTCTGTGTACTCATGGAGAGAGCAAATCTCTTCTTTCTAAGAACATGAGTTCACACTATATATTTCATAAAAAGAACCTTACAAAATATCTGGATAAACCTTTGCTTTCCTTGAGGTTTTCTAAGCTTTTTTAAAAAATAATGTCGCATGTTTTGTTGTTGTTGTTGTTGTTCTGCTGCTGCTGCTGCTGCTGCTGCTAAGTCGCTTCAGTCTTGTCCAACTCTGTGCAACCCCATAGATGGCAGCCCTCCAGGCTCCGCTGTCCCTGGGATTCTCCAGGCAAGAACACTGGAGTGGGATGCCATTTCCTTCTCCAATGCATGAAAGTGAAAACTGAAAGTGACGTCACGGAGTTGTGTCCAACTCTCAGCGACCCCACGGACTGCAGCCTACCAGGCTCCTTCGTCCATGGGATTTTCCAGGCAAGAGCACTGGAGTGGGGTGCCATTGCCTTTTTCAGTATTCAAAATCATGTTTAAGGTTATTAATTTTAAAAATATCCTTAATAACAAATGATAACACCCAACTTCATGGTTTTCAGAATTGTGGATTTTGAGACTCCCTCCAAGTTCCAAGCTTCTTGGGAGCAAGAGAAAGTGATTAACAGTAGAAATTGCTGTCCTGAGTAAATGTATTTGTTGTTGTTGTTTATTCGTTAAGTCATGTCCACCTCTTTGCGACCCTATGGATGGCAGCATGCCTGGTTTCCCTGTCCTTCACTCTTTCCTGGAGTTTGCTCAAACTCACATCCATTGAGTTGCTGATGCCATCCAACCGTCTCATCCTCTGCTGCCCTCTTCTCCTCCTGCCCTCAATCTTTCCCAGCATCAGGGTCTTTTCCAATGAGTTGACTCTTTACATCAGGTGGCCAAAATATTGGAGCTTCAGCATCAGTCCTTCCAATGAACATTCAGGGTTGATTTCCTTTAGGATGGACTGGTTTGATCTCCTTTCTGCCCAAGGCAGTAAACATATGAAAGTTGCTCAGTCATGTCTGATTCTTTGGACTCCATGGACTGTACAGTCCATGAAATTCTCTAGGCCAGAATACTGGAGTGGGTAGCCTTTCCCTTCTCCAGTGGATCTTCCTGACCCAGGAATCGAACTGACATCTCCTGCATTGCAGATGGATTCTTTACCAACTGAGCCTAATCAGGGAAGCCCAGTAAACATACAGAAGTAGGCAATAAATTACAACCACAATACAAACTGTGTGTATGTGTTAGTCATTCAGTCATGCGCAACTCTTGTGATCCCATGGACTATAGCCTGCCTGGCTCCTCTATCCGTGGAATTCTCCAGGCAAAAATACTGGGGTGAGTTGCTATTTCCTCCTCCAGGGGATCTTCCCAATCCAGGGATCAAACCTGGGTCTCCTGAGTTGTGGGCAGATTCTTTACCATCTGAGCCACCAGGGAAGTCCACAGAGAAACTAGAGTGCTATTTTAAAGTAAAGAGTAGAAGGCATAGTTAACCCAGTTGGGGATATTAGAAAAGAATTACCCAAGCATTTGATATCTAAGTTGAATATTGAATATTGTGGGTTAAAGATTGAAGCAAACCCATGTAATCATTAATTTATGTATGACAAAGAGGATGAGTGAAAAGGCTCTGTGCTTGAAAATACTTTTTTAAAAAATATATTTAAAATATATATCCATCAAATGTAAATAATTTTCTCAATTTCAGGTTTGGGGGCAATATGTCAATATATCAATGAGCCTCACCATTTTTCAGAGCCTTTTTTAAGTTAAACATGAGAAATTAGTGGAGGCAGGGTGGGTTGTGGATGTGGCTAAATAGCTGGTGTAATAGGATATTTTCCTAGAATCAAATTCCAGTGACAGAATTGGTAACATCAGCACACTCAGCTTCAAGAAGTAGTAGTACCATTTACGAAATCAGTCTGATAGCTTTGGGGACTGTAAGGTTTTTAACTTTCTGCAATATTTTGAATTTCCATTCTATTTTACTCTTTTGTGTATTTGTATTATTGAATTACCTGCTCTTTTTTCTATTGAGAACACACCCTGCATCACTTGTTTTTTAGGAAAAAGGAATTTTTGTGTGTGTTGCTCTACCATTTTAATAGAGAAGTTAGAGCAAGAGAGTGTTCAAATGTAACAATTTATGAATTCAAAATCTTTATGCTTATATAGCTCTCTCTGTACTGTTCATGTTTGCAAAAATTACTGCTCATGTTTGCAAAAACTGGTTCAGAATAACATCAATTATCAATAAATAATAATGTAATTTCTGCCATCATTTACCATTACCAAATATGGAGGTATTCAGTCTTTTTACAAAGACTTAAAATATAACTTGATAGGAACAAATGTTGAGAGGTTTTTCTTGCTGCTGCTGTTTAAATTCCAAAAGTATGTTGCCACTAATTTTTTTTATTATTTTAATAAAGCATTGAAAAGAGTGTGATTGGGTAGACCTTCAGAGAAACCGTTCAGGTCATCTGCTAAAAGCTGCAGTCTTGTTCTGTTGTCAAGAAGCCACGTAATTCTTACTTGGAAACTCTGATGACAGTGCATGCCAGTTGTGACATGGTTTGCTTCCTTTGATTTTAATTCTAGATGAGTTTCCCAGGAAGAAGTGGCTTGTGATCCATCAACACAGCACCACTCCCTGTGCTGAGTGGATTCAGTCACTGTAATTCTTCGGAATAGCCCTTTGTAGTTAAATATTTTGGGTGAATTGGAATGATCTTATCGCTGCTTTGCGTGTGTGTCTGTTTGTGTTAGTCACTCAGTTGTATCCGACTCTTTGCAACCTCATGGACTATAGACCACCAGGTTCTTCTGTCCATGGAATTCTCCAGGCAAGAATACTGGAGTGGGTAGCCATTCCCTTCTCTAGGGTATCTTCCTGATCCAGGGATTGAACCCAGGTCTTCTGCATTGCAGGTGGATTCTTTACAGTCAGCCACTAGGGAAGCCCTGGTTTACTGTAGTCTAAAACAATATCCTGTCAATCACCTTTGTCATTCTGGAGAAAACATATTGCTATAGATTCTGCCTTGAAATGTTATCCAAAGAACTATTAGATGACCATATTTTGTTGAATTTTAACACCTTGGAAAATCCAACCCATTCTCACTTAAAAGTTTCAGCCAACATATCTAAGTACAAATTTTGCCCAAGAAACTAAGATCTATTAGTTAATTAATTCAGTTCAAAGTATTCATTCTGTCACCAATTTGCTGAGAAATTACATAGCATAATCAAGAGAAATAGAAAAACAGTCTTAGAGATTCAGAAATAAAAATGTAAAGAGTTACGTGTGAGTGATTTCATATTAGTAATCCTAGTACAGACTAATAAGTTGTGTGAAGGCAATGACTAATAAGGATGAGTGCCATAGAAGAAAAAGTTGTTAATAATTAGGGTTCTGGTGTAGATATATTGTGGAAGACAATAATTTCTTAATTTTAAGATAAATCCTTTGCCATGATTACAGTAGTTAAGTATGAACATATTGAATGAGTTCCTGCTAGAGACTGCCATCAAATGAAATTCACTCACACTTGTGAAATTGAAGCACATTGTTGAGGATGGTAATGAATTTAACATTTCAGTTAAAACCAGCAGATGATTACAATGAACCAAGAAGCATAAACATTATCTTGACAAGTGAATCTGCCATTTTCTCATCTGTAAAAGGCATTTGCTGATAGTCTTCAGATAGAATACATAATCATGATGATAAAAATAATTATAATGATTACTATTGCTGTTATTATTGTTATGCTTAACATTTTATATCACTTAATTCTCAAAGTAATTTTATGGAGCCATATAAAGATAATATATGATATAGTCATATCTATAACTACATTTATATACATATATAATATTAAAAACAATTTTATACTCACAGAACAACTAAATGTAAGTCCAACAAAATATTTTATATTTTATTGGTTTGGGTTGTATGTTCGGTTTTGTTTTCTCCCCCTAATCTAATTCAGAAAAATTCACTAAGCTGTGTCAAATTAATTCCAAAGCAAGTTGCTTAAGATTAAAAATAAAATGTCAAGCTGATTGTGGTAAAAAAGTGAAATGGCTAGTTTAGACTTGGTTCAGTTCAGTTCAGTTGCTCAGTCATGTTCGACTCTTTGCGACCCCATAAATCGTAGCACGCCAGGCCTCCCTGTCCATCACCAACTCCCGGAGTCTACCCAAACCCATGTCCATCGAGTCGGTGATGCCATCTAGCCATCTCATCCTCTGTTGTCCCCTTCTCCTCCTGCCCCCATTCCCTTCCAGCATCAGAGTCTTTTCCAATGAGTCAACTCTTCGCATGAGGTGGCCAAAGTGTTGGAGTTTCAGCTTCAGCATCAGTCCTTCCAATGAACACCCAGGACTGATCTCCTTTAGGATGGACTGGTTGGATCTCCTTGCAGTCTAAGGGACTCACAAGAGTCTTCTCCAGCACCAGAGTTCAAAAGCATCAATTCTTTGGCGCTCAACTTTCTTCACAGTCCAGTTCTCACATCCATACATGACTACTGGAAAAACCATAGCCTTGACTAGATGGACCTTTGTTGGCAAAGTAATATCTCTGCTTTTTAGTATGCTATCTAGGTTGGTCAAAACTTTCCTTCTAATGAGTAAGCGTCTTTTACTTTCATGGCTGCAGTCACCGTCTACAGTGATTTTGGAGCCCAAAATAAATGTTTCCACTGTTTCTCCATCTATTTGCCATGAAGTGATGGGACCAGATGCCATGATCTTCATTTTCTGAATGTTGAGCTTTAAGCCAACTTTTTCACTCTCCTCTTTCACTTTCATCAAGAGGCTTTTTAGTTCCTCTTCACTTTCTGCCATAAGAGTGGTGTCATCTGCATATCTGAGGTTATTGATATTTCTCCCAGCAATCTTGATTCCAGCTTGTGCTTCTTCCAGCCCGGCGTTTCTCATGATGTACTCTGCATAGAAGTTAAATAAGCAGGGTCACAATACACAGCCTTAACATACTCCTTTTCCTATCTGGAACCAGTCTGTTGTTCCATGTCCAGTTCTAACTGTTGCTTACTGACCTGCATACAGGTTTCTCAAGAGGCAGGTCAGGTGGTCTGGTATTCCCACCTCTTTCAGAATTTTCCACAGTTTATTGTGAGCCACACAGTCAAAGGCTTTGGCATAGTCAATAAAGCAGAAATAGATTTTTTTTGGAACTCTCTTGCTTTTTCGATGATCCAGCAGATGTTGGCAATTTGATCTCTGGTTCCTCTGCCTTTTCTAAAACCAGCTTGGACATCTGGAATTTGGTATGAACATTTAAATTCATTTTATTTGTAGTAGTAAAGCTAAACGTATGACACACATTGTTCTTTAGATGGTAAACATTTGCAAAGTTCCTTTAGCCATTTAGAGGAAAAACACTGGCTTCGAGAAAAGCTAACTATTTTAATCATCTTAATGGATAATATTTCCCATGATAATATAGTTCATCTAAATTGTTTTCTTTGCTAAATAAGGTACAAAGGAAACTGTCACGCTGTTCAATAAGAACTTAGCAAATACTCGACTTTAAATACTTTATATTTGACAAGAGAAATTTAATTTCATATAATATATTTCTGTAATATTATAATCCAGGTAATTCATTTGGGCCAACATTGTTGAAACCACAGAGTGGTTGTCTTAACACCCTGAAGAAATCCTGGTTGGCCTCATGTTTTGTTTTACTTTGCTTTTTAAAGCCAGTGTATTATTTGCATACAGATCCTGTGGGAGCCAGACACAGTGATTCATACAGTGAAATGTGAAATTAGCATACACTTCCTGAAATTCCACCTTTTGCATGAAATCCTTTATATTAACTAATTAGGAGTGACAGATTTCCTAGCGAAGAAAGCGCTGTCATTTCCTCTACATTCACTTTTCCCCTTAGCGTGTTATGACACATTTCTATGGAGTTTGCACAGTGTTATTCCTGATAACTACACAGGGACACATGAACGTTCTGAGGGATTTTTTTTTCTTGCCTTTTGTCAGAAACCCAACCATCTCTGTTCATCTCCTGATTTTGACTCAACGTTGCTTTTCCGATGTCATTCATACTTTCAGAATGAGGAGGATGATAGTAAGGAGATGACAAGAATGTCTGTGTAAGTAGAGAACAATAAGGCACATATTCACAGTCCTTTTGCTGAAGAGCTTAAGGTATGGGCAAAACAGGCAAATAATTTTAGCTAGAGTGGTGAAGGGCTTCCTTTGACCTGCCTACTGAGGATTTACATTTGAAGGTTATAGGATGGAATGAGATCATCATTTCTTTAGATTCCATGTGTCAGGTTTATGACTTTCGGCAAGTTATTTAACCTTTATGAGACTCAAGTTACACATGATAGATAAGAACAATCTTATAACATTGATAGAAGGCTGAAAATCTCAGTCATTAGCCTGACAAACAAAATAATGATTGTAACAGTCTTGGTATTGAATCTGGTCCTAGATATTGGCACCTCAATAAGTGACATATACTGTTATAGGGACTCAAAAAACATATATTTAATGCCATACAAGATAATATGCAATTCAGAGTTAGATTCTAATGATATCTTCCCTCAATTTTGTGTTTATCTTGTGTCAAACTATATTATTATAGGTATTATCTTATTGTTTACATGAATGTCCATTAAGTATGTATTAAGCAGGTTACATAGTTAATGAAGATGAAAGACAAAGCATAAACCCCAAGCCCTGTGTCACCATCCTCTGTTAACTTTCTTCCAAAGAGCTTTCACGTCTGACAGAAATTTAAAATCTTCTTTTACTTGATTAAAAAACGTGGCGTTATTTTTCTAACATCATCTTGCTCTTCAAAATCTTACCAGTAATTTGGGATTTTAAACACACGCTTCCACTTTGCATCCTGATCAGGTGCATTTTTAAAAACATTATAGTCAAAAACATATTTGTAGGTTTTTTAAAACTTGGGAGTTGAAATAAGTTGTTTACTTCAACTTTAGGGAAAATCTCTAATACTTAAAATAGTGCCTGGCACATAATTGGCAATCAGTAAATATTTGTTCCCTGGTGGTTCAGATGGTAAAGCTGGAATGTGGGAGACCTAGGTTCAATCCCTGGGCTGGGAAGATCCCTTGGAGGAGGGCATGGCAACCCACTTCAGTATTCTTGCCTGGAGAATCCCCATGGACAGAGGAGCCTGGTGGGCTACAGTCCTTGGGGTCACAAAAAGTCACACACAACTAAGCGACACAGCACAGCACAAATATTTGTGCAGATTGTTCCTTAGAGTTCTAAGCAGTCTGCCATCTTTTTTATTGAAATATTGTCTATAGATAACATTATGCTAGTTTTAGGTAAACAATGTAATATTTTTGTAAATGTTTATATTGTGAAACAGTCACTGCAATAAGTCTGGTTAGCATCCATCACCAAACACAGTTACAAATACAAATGTTTTTCTTATGATAAGAACTTTTAAGATCTCCTCTCTTAGTAACTTTCAAATATACAATAGAATATTATTAACCATAGTCAGCACATTATACATTACATTCCCCAAAGTTATTTATCTTATAATGGAAAGTTTGTATACTTCAGCCCTTTCATCTCTTTCACCTACCCTCAACCTCTGGCAAAGAAACACCAACCTGTATTCTGTATCTTCTTTTTTCTTCTACATAATCTTCCCAATTCATTCACCCTTATAACAACCATGATAATTTCATGAACTCTTTGAACCTCAGTTTCCTCTCCCATAAGATAAGGACAATAATGTCCTTCATAAAATTTTCTTGGGATGATTAAGTGAGACAATGAAACATTAGGTATATGCAGAAAAATGAATGGCAAATACATGGTCAGTTCAGTTCAATTCAGCCGCTCAGTCCTGTCCGCCTCTTTGTGACCCCATGGACTGCAAACGCCAGGCCTCCCTGTCCATCACCAACTCCAGGAGTCCACTCAAACTCACGTCCATTGAGTCGGTGATGCCATCCAACCATCTCATCCTTTGTCATCCTCTTCTCCTCCTGCCTTCAATCTTTCTCAGCATCAGGGTCTTTTCAAATGAGTCAGTTCTTTGCATCAGATGGCCAAAGTATTGGAGTTTCAGCTTCTGCATCAGTCCTTCCAATAAATATTCAGGACTGATTTCCTTTGGATGAACTGGTTGGAGGTCCTTGCTGTCTAAGGGACTCTCAAGAGTCTTCTCCAACACCACAGTTCAAAAACATCAATTCTTTGGCGCTCAGCTTTCTTTATAGTCCAACTCTCACATCCATACATGACTACTGGAAAAACATAGCTTTGACTAGATGGACCTTTGTTAACAAAATGATGTCTCTGCTTTTTAATATGCTGTCTAGGTTGGTCATAACTTTTCTTCCAAGGAGCAAGCATCTTTTAATTTCATGGCTTCAGTCACCATCTGCAGTGATTTGGGGGCCCAAAAAAATACATGGTCAACCAATATTTGGAAGTATTATTATTGTTAAGCACTAGTAATGCATTGCAGACTTCTAAATTTCTATCACCAGTCCAGACTACTTTCTGCCTCCCAACACATCTAACTTCCAATGACACATCTCCACTTGTATTTTCAAGAGCCATCTCAAACACAGCATATACAACATACTCCAACATTCTCATAGTATCCCTCCTTTGTCCCATCTCCATATTTTCTACTTCCACTAAATTCCATAGTTGTTCAAGTCAGAAATCTGGAAATCATTCTAGATATCTTCTTTTCTTTTCATCTAGAGAATCCCAAAGTCCTGATGATTCCACCTTTTATTTACTCTTGAGTTCATCTATGCTTCCATGCATCTTGAGCCCATCTAACATCCCCATGCAATGCTTTCTCTCATAGCTATCACAAGAAGCCACCTCTATACATGGTGTCTGAATCTCTAGTTTTAGTTCCCTCCAATTCATCTTCCAGACTGCTTCCTAAGTGTGGCTATTGAAATGCAAATCTGAGATTATTGCTCCCTTCCTTCAAGCTCCTGTCCCAGTTCCTTACCCTGGACCATCAGATCTTCAGGCTCATCTTGTGGTTTCTCCAGGTAAGACATCACATACCTCCCCATTGCTATGTTCTCTAAGCCTCCAAATCTTTACACAAACTTTCTCCTTTTGCTATCTCCTCCTTAAAATTCAACTCATGTCCTGCTTCTCAAGTAAATCTTTCTTTCCACACCAGTCACAAACCAGTGTCTCTTCCCACTCCAGACTGACCAGGTCCTTTTCTAGTACTCATCTAGTTTCTATACCAATAAGATGATAGCCCCTCTCATTCTATCACTATCTTTTTTTGTTTTTTTCAGTCTCCAAAGTGCTGAGTACCTTAATGGCAGAGACTTTTTTTTTAATTAGTACCCAGGATGTTGCCAAACTCATAACCTGTGCTTTGTAAATGATTATCACATTAAACATAGATGCTTTTTAAATTTCTTCTCTGAATTAAATCTCTTTTCATCTAGTGGAAAACGTACAGAATTTGGAGTTTGAAGACCTATAATCAAGTTCCAAATGTGCTACCTACTAGTTGAAGACCTTGAACAAATTAGTTAACCACTTCAAATTTATTACATCATAGTGAGGATCAGATATGACCATGGATGTAAACTTTGTGAATAGTAAAGTATTTTAAAAATATAACAAATGATAAGTAAGAGGCAGAGATGAAACATAATGTAGCTCATGATGAAATCTGACATTGAGATCAAACTTTAATAATTGGAGCTTTACATTCTGAAGGTGTCTTTCTTAGGAAACGTGTAGCACAAGTACATAGACACATATGAACAAACCTGGTTTCTACCATTAATTTTTATTGGTTGTGTGCACATTAGTTACTTAGATGTTTTGAGTCTTAATATTCTCATCTGTAAAATGGCAATAGAATTTCCTCATAGAATTGCTGTGAAGATTAGATGCATTAAGACCTATATAGTAGTAGTAGTGTTAGTCACTCAGTCGTGTCCAACTCTTTGCAACCCCATCTGTCCACAGAATTCTCCAGGCAAGAATATTGGAGTGGGTTGCATTCCCTTCTCCAAGAGATTTTCCTGACCCAGGGATTGAACCAGGGTCTCCTGCATTTCAGGCAGATTCTTTACTGTCTGAGCCACCAAGGAATCCCTTATTAAGACCTATAAGATACTGTAAAAAGAACATTATAAGCCCAGAAAAAAATGTATCTTTCTATTATAAAAAGTCCTTCTTTCTCCTATGCACAGAAGAAAATTATTCTGTTTAAAATGTTTAAGTTGTAAGTTGTTACAACTTAAATGTTGCTAAACAACTTAAATGTTGCTAAAACTAGAATCACTGAGTGTAGAAGCAGATTGAAATGTTAATGGATGCAACACCAAGCCCCAGAAAACACAGATAGCAGGAACTGTTAGGAGGAATAATGGATAAGTGTACTTAAAATGTCGAGAAGGTGATGGCACCCCGCTCCAGTACTCTTGCCTGGAAAGTCCCATGGACGGAGGAGCCTCAGTCCATGGGGTTGGGAAGAGTCGGACACCACTGAGTGACTTCACTTTCACTTTTCACTTTCATGCATTGGAGAAGGAAATAGCAACCCACTCCAGTGTTCTTGCCTGGAGAATCCCAGGGACAGAGGACCCTGGTAGGCTGCAATCCATGGGTCGGGAAGAGTCAGACACGACAGAGTGACTTCACTTTCACTTTTCACTTTCATGCATTGGAGCAGGAAATGGCAACCCACTCCAATGATCTTGCCTGGGGAATCCCAGGGATTGGGGAGCCTGGTGGGCTGCCGTCTATGGGGTTGCACAGAGTCGGACACGACTGAAGCGACTTAGCAGCAGCAGTACTTAAAATGACTAACAGGTATTAATCAATGATTTTACTTATATCAATCGTCCCATGTTTTTTTCAAAGAATTTGATAACTCACAGTTAAACCTAACTCATTCCTCTGCTGAAGTTCATCCTACATTCTGCCACATTATAAACCCCCTATTACAAACACATATCTAGTCTCACATTCTAAAAGCACCACTCTTACCTTGCCATTTGATTTAAATATTTTTATTGTTTCCCACAATGTACAAGATAAAAGTCAAATCTGACTTGACATTCAAGGACCTCCATCCCTGGTCCACCCCTCCTTCTACATTTTATCACTCCTAATCTGAATCCACTGCTCCTGATAAAACCCTGTGAACACACTCTGTGATTTCCTGCTTCCTAATCTTTGTTTATGTCTTGTCTCCCTACTAAACCTCTCCAGAGGTCCTTCCTTTCTCTTTCTATGTGTCTAAATTCTACTCTTCCTTCTCTGACTCCAATAGCCATTGGTTATAGCTGATCTACTCTATTGCAGTTTACGTGGTCACAGAGTCGGACACAACTAAGCGACTGAACTGAACTGATCTCTATTATTGATGATGGTGATATTAGTAACTAACATTCACTGAGTGCTTATTCTGTGCCAAGCACCAAGCCAAAAGGTTTATATATGTTATCTCAATTAAGCCTTGTAACAACTCTATAGAGTTAGCACTGCTATTTGCATCTGAAGGAAGCTGAGACACAGGAAGTT
Organism: Oryx dammah; assembly: GCF_014754425.2. Classification (NCBI taxonomy): domain Eukaryota; kingdom Metazoa; phylum Chordata; class Mammalia; order Artiodactyla; family Bovidae; genus Oryx; species Oryx dammah. Next base: position 31,908,814 of record NW_024070188.1, read on the forward strand.
TCCATAACTTGAAGAAGTCATACAGTCATGATGGGTTTTAGAAAATTCCTGCCAACCTCCAAGGCCATGCTCCTAACTAATAGGCTGTGCTCTGTCCTACTGTCTTTGTCTCTGTAGTTTTGATGTTTGCCATTTACTGCTTTGTATCGTTAGTTAGCTCTTTTGTATATGTTTGCTCTCCTATTGAGATATTTAATCTCCATTTACCTCTCCCAAATTCTCTGATGTTCGTTCTGGTTGCATTGCCCTTATTCATTCAGGCCCAGTGGTAGCAGTAACTTCTGGCTGTTCCTAGTCATCTTGGTGTTTCACTATTCCTTGTCATCTTGGTGTTTCACTATTCCTTATTGGTTTCCTCAGTCTTGATCATACCACTCTAAATAATCCTTTCTTCAAATCAGTTTCAGTCAACTATTTTAAAATATGCTATCTGATTCCTTACTGAAACCCTTATGGATCCATCACCACCTCAAATTTTAAAAGAAAGTTTTATATGGATAAGTCTTAAATCAATAAATATTGATGATCATTCTTATTAGTAAAGGAGTATGTGAATCACTCTTATCAGTGAAGGAGTATATAATGAAATGAACTTATGAATATGCATCTATAGTGATAACTATCTTTCATCTGAATATTTTTATGGATCATTATCAGCTGTGCCTAGATATTGTAATCACTTCTAAGTATCATGTCACCATAAAAGAAGAAGGTATAGAAAATACTTGGGGAGTTTTAATTTGACATTTTATAAGTACTTCCTGAAAGCTCCCTTTTTTCATGATATAGGATCCAGATTACTTCATGATATAGGATCTTCCTGAGAGGTAAAATAGGTATTTTAGATGTAGATCAATCTATCAGAGAACAGGGCAACATTTGCCCATGGATCCTCCAAGCATCGATATATGTATAAATCTGAGTTTGTGCCTGTTTGTTGTTAGGAGTGCTTTCCCTTGGGGTTATGAACCACCCTTCTCTGAAAGATTGTTCTAAATGCTAGTTATTCCTGAGCCAGTCCTTCCTGTCAGACACAGCTTCATGCTTCTTATGATGACCTAAGGAGTCTCTCTTGTTCCAACTCCATATATGAAGTGACATTTAAGAACAGTTTGTTGAAACTAAGCCTTACTTTTTTTCCATCAAAAAGATAACCTGAATTTGAAAAAATCAACAATGGCAGTAAACAAATGCAGTGTTTACCTTTGGAATTAAGGAAGGATTTCCAGTTGGCTGATTTTCTACTATAAAATCATTGATTGCATTCTTGTATATAGACAGAGTTATTACCATACAGAGAAAGCAAACCTATGAAAACAGAAACATTTTCTGATATTTGTGGCAGTAAAACTTTATTTTTTTAAACTTTAGGCAAATATATTTATATTGATCAATGGGAAAATAAAAGTGAAAGTTTTCAATAGAAAAAAAAATCTTTCCTTCAAACGACTCTCAGCTGTTTAGGGTGTTTGGTACTCAAAGATAAAGAAAATAGTGACTACTAGGTGGGCAAAGACACAGGTCAATAGTTTTTCCTACTTGTTCCCCCATTATCAATCTTTCCAAGATGGTAGGTAGAGCCATGTTTTAATTGGAGCAAATAGTTCAGAAAGGATGTGACAATAGGTCTGCTTCCCTAACCACAGCCTTGTCTGGTTTAGGCATCCCTGCCTATCACTCCTCCTCATGGGCAATGGTAGCTTTAAATTTGGAGGCGAGGAGTTTACTGAAGGGTTATTTTTGAATAACTGAGACAGGTGAAGCTTGTTTTGTTGCTATTTTCTTTTCCTGTGAGAATGAGGATAGAATCTAAACATTGAGCTTAATCATCAGGGATATTGCAATAAATTAAAGCACCTATGACTTTATAAACAATTAATAGGTGTTTATATGTTATACAAAATGTTTCTAGAGACTTCATTTGTTCTAACATTAATAGTTGCAGGGGAGCTAGAAATCGGTTTCTTTTGAGGGGAAAAACAGCAGGAACTTAAGAACTCATTCCAGATTAGCATTGCTGGGGAAGGATAGTTAAGCTTGGTGCAATCAGTAATTCCTCAGACATAGTAACTACTCAAGAAGCAACTCAGCTTTCTACCCCCATTTACTAGGTAGCTTAAGGTTATGTATTGTGAGCAAGGTATAGTTAACCTATGACTTTCCACAGTCAAGACAACAAGACCCAGAAAATTAATTAGGGGAACTCCATAGTGTTCTACCTCATAATGATACTCTGGGTTCAAGATCCAACCTCTCACTTCTACAGGCCTGGAACTTCACTAATTAACATATCCAGGATCTAACAGATCTGAAGATAGCAATTCTTACCCCAGGTTGTACAACAGAATCTATCAACAGCAGAGGTTTAAAAATCAACACATAGCCTGCTGTCACCTCCTGAAATTCTGAGTCAGTAGATCTAGAGTGGAACCTTTTTGAGTCTCTATTTTAAGCTTTTGAGTGATTCAGACACAAAGTTAAGAATCGCTATCCTAGAACATACCGCTTACACTGCCCAAAGTCTTGGCAAGCATTAATTTACTCTTTCCTTCCCATCCTTTCTACATCCTTTTTTTCAGACCTTAATTTTTGTTGAGCACATACTATGTGCCAGATACATCAGCGCCACATCCCTGACACCAGTTATACATCCATGTCCAACAGTCAATCTTTTCTCTTTCAAAAAGGAGAGTTTACTTGGAAAGGCAAATGAAAATTCAAAAAATTGCTTGGTAAGCAATGAAGTCATTGATTAATTTAACAAGAATTTGTTAAGTCTTTGCTGTGTATTCATCAGAATAAATATGATTTTAAGAGACTTTTATTTCACTACGGTTGATGCTTTTGTCTGTTTTACTGTCCCAAGATATTCCCTACTTGCCAACTTCAATGATGCATTGTGTTGGCAAGACAGTGTTGCTGTATTTAGGACAGTAACTAGAGAAATACAGACATTTTTTATACCTCTTTTATCAGACTGTAAAGATTTTTTCACATTTATTATATACCACATCTTTTCTTCCATTCAAAATCATTTCATAACTTCTTATCTTCATTTGCAAGGCTTATTGTCATTACTTAGAGAGGAAAGCACCTTATTCATTAAATTACAAGTTATACTCTCAAGTTGCACATTCAGGACGGTTTCTTGCCTCCAGACACTCCTGTTTTCAGGATAGCAAGTACATAATGGGCTCAGTTTAAGAGGCTGGACCTCCCCCATGCTGTACGAATCGTTCTCAGTCACACAGGTTGGAGAAATTGAAATCCACTTTATTTGGGGAAATGTAGCATTCTGTCCAGTTATGATACTCCAAGAATAGATTCCACCACAGCAGTGACCCGTGAATCCCTTCTCTTAGGAGTCTCACTCTCATTTTCTCTACTTTTTAAATGTATTTCCTTGATTTTAACTATCGTTTACTCAATGATGCTTCTCAGTACCAGTCCCCAACCCAGATTTCTGTCCTGAAACCTAGTCTCAAATCCAGCTACTTACTGTCATCTCCACCTGAAAGACTCCCTTGACACTTATAACCAAGATAGAATTAATTTTTCCCCCAAATGTGCTCTTCCTCCTATATTCCCTACCTTGGCAGGTGAAGTGCTGAACACCCAATGTCTCAAGGCAGATATCTAAGGGGCATCTTAAATTACCCTCATGTCATTCTATTTCTTCTTTTCCCTATTTATCCCACTCAATAAATCATCATGATCACTTTTAAATCCACTTTTTTTTTAATTGGAGGATAACTGCTTTACAATGTCCTGTTGGTTTCTCCCATCACTTTTTTTTTTGACTGAAGTATAGTTGACTTATAAGGTTGTGCCAATATCCACTGTACAGCAAAGTAACTCAGTTTTACACATATACAGTTTTACATTCTTTTCATATTTTCCATTGTCACAGGATATTGGATATAGTTCCCTGTACTATACAGTAGGACCTTGGCGTTATCCATTCTCAGTGCAATAGTGTGCATCTGCCAACCCCACGTCCTCAGTCCATCTCTCTCCTTCTCCCCTCCCCCTTGGCAACCATAAGTCTGATCTCTATGTTTGTGAATCCATTTCTGTTTTGTAGACAGTTCATTTGTGTGATATTTTAGATTCCATATATAGCATTTGTCTTTCTCTTTCTGACTTAATTAGTATAATATTCTCAAATTGCATCCATGTTTCTACAAATGGCATTATTTTGTTCTTTTTATGACTGAGTAGTATTCCATTATGTATATATACCATATTGTCTTTATCCATCAAATCTACCTTTTTAACATCTTATATATTCATCCTGTCTTTTCCATGACAATTGCTTTAGTTTAATCTTCTTAGCACTTACAGTAGTATTGTAATTGATTTCTCTACTTATAGTCTTTCCATCCCTAGGTTCAGCCTCAACAGAACCACAGTAATAATATCTCTAAAATAAAGTTTGATCATGTTTATCCTTTGCTCAAAAATCTTCCCTACCTATCATCACTTACAGGATAAAGGAGGAAATACAACAGCACATGCAAAAGTAAAAAGTCATAAAACCACATGGAACTGTACAGGGGAAACAAGCATTTTGACAGTGTCTGAGTCATGAGTATGGGGTGGAGGATGGAGAGGTTAGGAGGGGCCAGGTCATCCACAGCAGGCCAGACATCTACTGTTACTTCTTCCTGGAATGCCTTGACTTACTTCCTTTACGGCCAACTGAAAAGTGACTTCGGGAAAGCATTCTCCAGCATCCCAACCCAGAGTTTAATGACTCCTTCCTCAACACTAATACGTGTCTTCTACTGTTGCTATTGTTTTCCAATCACTTGTTTGCATGTCCATCTCCTCTTTAGATTGTGAGCCCCTTTATAAAAAGAACCATGCGTGATTCATTCCTAAATCCTCATGTGACAAACTTCCTAGCACAGAATGAGTCCCCAGTAACTGATCTCTTTTCCTCTGCCTTCTTTAATTTCATAAGAATGCAGGTAAGAAATAATGAAATCTTAACCAAGAGTGATGGTAGGAATACAGAGGTAGAAATAAACTTTTAAAATTATTTAAGAAGTTGAATAGACTTTGTCATTAATTAAAAAGACTAAGAAATGATTGTCAGATCTCTTCCTAAAGAAAGAAAGGAAGAAAAGCTCGTCTTCTTTATCTTCAGTTATATCATATAACTTTCAGGTATTTGGAATTTTAACAATTTTGTTCATTTATTTCTTAGAGCTTGTGGTGAATCTAATATTGTGTACTCTGAATTGCATTAAATTTAATTATAAACATTTTTGACACTTTTTAACATTTTAGTATAATTTTTAGAGATAGCTTTTTTAAAAAGAGGTGGGATTTAAGATAAACTTTAACAAAGTACAGGTGAATTTCAAGGCAACAATATATATAAGTCAGAAAAGATAATTCTACAAGAATATTAGTAGGATTTGTACAGGTTATAGTAAAAGTCAACAGAGATAGCAGTTGAACATAGAGAAAAGAATCTAGATGAGGGCAAGAGAACTCTTCAGATGGGGAAAAACTTGCTCCAGGCCATCTCAGTGGTCAAACAGGACACAAACCACATGAATCAAGTATCAGACTCCCTTGCAATAAAGACAGTAGTTGGTCCAGAAAGAACATGTGCCTTTCTGAGGAAGTGGGCTCCCATACTTGGCAGGGCTGCTGGAGTGAAAGTCCTCTAAGTGGTAGAGGGCAGGGAGCCAGGAGCAGTTTTCTATTGCAGGCAAGAGGCTCAATTTAGTGATATCCAGCATGCCTCTAAATTTGAGTCTTTGAAAATCTGACCAGTTAGTTCTTCTGGAAGTTATTCATCCTGACTCAAGAATGAGAGCAGTATGAAATATATGGGCTAAAATGATACATTCTTACCTGTCTCTCCTCTCAGCACACAACCAGTTGAGTCCATTCCAAAAAGAAAACTCTTTTCCTTATCATATCCTTCTATGCTTGAAATAGTTTTAGAAACTCTTTCAGTCCTCAACCACTGGATCAGTCATGACTACAAGATGGATGCCCTCCATGAGTCAGCAAAATGGATAATGACAGCACACCCATTGGATCATGATAATGCCTCCATGTCAGTGTCTGTCTTTAGGCACTTGCTGGCCTTCCAACGCCCACTATGGCTGTGGAATGGAGATATAACAATCCTTCATTCCACTACTCACTTGACTGTCCTTTATATCCATGGAAAATCACTGCCCTGAGATGGAGACTATGGTGACCAACAGGGCATTCTTAGGGTTGCTTTAGTGTCTCAGCCCTTACTCTAATGCCCTGTGCTCTCTCTCTAGGTGCCAGTATTTTTTCACATAGGCATAAATAAGAAACATTCTTTAGTTCTGGCTTTCTTCTCCCTCTACCAAACTTGTAGAATTACTGAAGCCAGGTCTCTGCAACAGGTGCAAAGAATCAGACAACATATGACATAGATGATCAAAGTGCTGTATATAAGTTCCATTAGAGTCGTGTGCATTGAAAAAACTTGTGGCAAAACAATTTCCCCTATATCTTTAGTTTTGTATTCTAATTAATAACATACATTTACAAGGAATGAATGTCTGCTAAGTTATTTCAGTTGTGTGAAACTCTTTGCAACCTTATAAACCATAGCCCACCAGACTCCTCTATCTGTGGGATTCTCCAGGCAAGAATACAAGGGTAGGTTGCCATGCTATCCTCCAGGGGATCTTCTTGATTCAGAGATCGAATCCCCATCTCTTATGTCTCCTGCATTGGGAAACTGGTTCTTTACCACTAGCACCACCTAGGAAGCCCCTTACAAGGAATAAAATTAAGTTTGAATGTAATTAGAAGTGATTTTAGCCTGTTTAAACAAAAGATTATACAAAGGTTATCATGTCATATATTCAGATGTCCTGAATATATGTAGCTGTGTAATTTTGTCTGTAACTAACATAGTTTCCCGAGAAGGGGATGGCACCCCACTCCAGTACTCTTGCCTGGAAAATCCCATGGATGGAGGAGCCTGGTAGGCTGTAGTCCATGGGGTCGGGAAGAGTTCGACACGACTGATCGACTTCCCTTTCACTTTCACTTTCATGTGTTGGAGAGGGAAATGGCAACCTACTCCAGTTTTCTTGCCTGGAGAATCCCCAGTCGAGGGGAGCCTGGTGGGCTGCCGTCTATGGGGTCACACAGAGTCGGACATGACTGAAGCAGCTTAGCAGCAGCAGCAGCAGCAGCAACATCAGTTCAGTTCAGACGCTCAGTCGTGTCCGACTCTTTGTGACCCCATGAATCACAGCACGCCAGGCCACCCTGTCCATCACCAACTCCTGGAGTTCACTCAGATTCACATCCATCGAGTCAGTGATGCCATCCAGCCATCTCATCCTCTGTCGTCCCCTTCTCCTCCTGCCCCCAATCCCTCCCAGCATCAAAGTCTTTTCCAATGAGTCAACTCTTCGCATGAGGTGGCCAAAATACTGGAGTTTCAGCTTAGCATCATTCCTTCCAAAGAAATCCCAGGGCTGATCTCCTTCAGAATGGACTGGTTGGATCTCCTTGCAAGCCAAGGGACTCTCAAGAGTCTTCTCCAACACCACACTTCAAAAGCATCAATTCTTCAGTGCTCAGCTTTCTTCACAGTCCAACTCTCACATCCATACATGACCATTGAAAAAACCATAGCCTTGACTAGACGGACCTTGGTTGGCAAAGTAATGTCTCTGCTTTTGAATATGCCATCTAGGTTGGTCATAACTTTTCTTCCAAGGAGTAAGCATCTTTTAATTTCATGGCTACAATCACCATCTGCAGTGATTTTGGAAACCCCCAAACTAAAGTCTGACACTGTTTCCACTGTTTCCCCATCTATTTCCCATGAAGTGATGGGACCAGATGCCATGATCTTCGTTTTCTGAATGTTGAGCTCTAAGCCAACTTTTTCACTCTCCTCTTTCAATTTATCAAGAGGCTTTTGAGTTCCTCTTCACTTTCTGCCATAAGGGCGGTGTCATCTACATATCTGAGGTTATTGATATTTCTCCCGGCAATCTTGATTCCAGCTTGTGTTTCTTCCAGTCCAGCATTTCTCATGATGTACTCTGCATATAAGTTAAATAAGCAGGGTGACAATATACAGCCTTGACATACTCCTTTTCCTATTTGGAACCAGTCTGTTGTTCCATGTCCAGTTCTAACTGTTGCTTCCTGACCTGTATATAGGTTTCTCAAGATGCAGATCAGGTGGTCTGGTATTCCCATCTCTTTCAGAATTTTCCACAATTTATTGTGATCCACACAGTCAAAGGCTTTGGCATAGTCCATAAAGCAGAAATAGATGTTTTTCTGGAACTCTCTTGCTTTTTCCATGATCCAGCAGATGTCGGCAATTTGATCTCTGGTTCCTCTGCCTTTTCTAAAACCAGCTTGAACATCAGGGAGTTCACGGTTCACGTATTGCTGAAGCCTGGCTTGGAGAATTTTGAGCATTACTTTACTAGCATGTGAGATGAGTGCAATTGTGGGGTAGCTTGAGCATTCTTTGGCATTGCCTTTCTTTGAGATTGGAATGAAAACTGACCTTTTCCAGTCCTGTGGCCACTGCTGAGTTTTCCAAATTTGCTGGCATATTGAGTACAGCACTTTCACAGCATCATCTTTCAGGATTTGAAACAGCTCAACTGGAATGCCATCACCTCCACTAGCTTTGTTCATAGTGATGCTTTCTAAGGCCCACTTGACTTCACATTCCAGGATGTCTGGCTCTAGATGAGTGCTCACACCATCGTGATTATCCGGGTCATGAAGATCTTTTTTGTACAGTTCTTCTGTGTATTCTTGCCACCTCTTCTTAATATCTTCTGCTTCTGTTAGGTCCATACCATTTCTGACCTTTATTGAGCCCATCTTTGCATGAAATATTCCCTTGGTATCTCTAATTTTCTTGAAGAGATCTCTAGTCTTTCCCATTCTGTTCTTTTCCTCTATTTCTTTGCATTGATCGCTGAAGAAGTCTTTCTTATCTCCTCTTGCTATTCTTTAGAATTCTGCATTCAGATGCTTATAAACCCAACTGCTTTGTAGATAAAAATTAACTCAAATTTCAGTCTAATTTCATATTATTGAAATTTGGTAATTAAAAAATATTTAGTAATAGTGTGTTATTTTCATTAAAATGCTTGAACTCTCAAAGAGCCCATGCCCCTTAAGGGTATGTCCAAGTGTATGGAAGGAGATGTGTGACTTATGTGTCCTTGTGGGATTAAGGCAAAAGGACATCCTGGTCTCACACTAGTCCTTTGATGAATGCTGCTAGATTACTATTTTTCAGTGCTACCTATTATCTGGAACCTGTTGCTCCTGATGGTGTCATGCTTAGCCTGCTGTGGGGGCAGCTTAAATAAACATTTCTATGGTTGTGATTTTGTATCCTGGCGCTTTGGAACCAGGCAAATCTAGGTTAGAATTTCAGGTCTTTGACCTACTACTATAACTCTACTTCCTTCATATGCTACATGGAGGTTATAATACCCTTAGCTATGAGGTTAATATAAGAATTAAAAATAAAATATTTATAAAGCACTTAGCAAACTGCCTGGAACCTATTTAGTGATTAAGAGCAATTTTGATTATTAACTTTATTTTATAAATTTGCTCCATGCATTTAAGTTTTTCATAAAATATTTTTTCTCAATTAACTAAACAAATATTTTATCTGATGACAACATGTTCTAAACTCTAGTATTCAAATCATGAATAAGATGAACTTCCTACCCTTTGATATTTATATTCTAGTAGGAAAGACATAATAAACCAACAATAAAATAAACATAATATGTAATATCAAGTACTAATACTGGCCAGTTAGGAGTATTAAGCAAGTTAGGAGATATAAGGGCTTCCCCAGTGACTCACTGGTTAAGAATCTACCTGCAATGTAGGAGACTCATGTTCAATCCCTGAGCTGGGAATATCTCCTGGAGAAGGAAATGGCAACCCACTCCAGTATTCTTGCTTGAGAAATCCATGGACAAAGGAACCTAGAGGGCTACAGTCCATGGAATCAAGAGTTGGATACAACTAAACCCACTACAGGAGGTATAAAATGATTGGATAGGGTGCAGATACAATGTTATTTTAAATAATATGGTAAGATAACCCCTCCTTGAAGAAAGCATAATTTGAAAAAAAGTCTTGAATGAAATAAGAGAATAAGCCATGTAGATAACAAAAGAGAAAAGCCTCCTGGGTAGAGAGAAGCGTAAGTACAGGACTTTGAGTTAGAAACACACTTGTCCTGGTGGTGTCCATCAGAATGCTGAGGATGACTGGAACAGAATGATGAGAAATGAGGTTGGAGAGATTGGTAAGGGGCCAGGTCATGCAGGACAGATACTTCAGATTTGATTCTGAGTATAATGGAAAGTCTGTAGAGTATTTTGTACAGGGGAATGATGTGATTGATTCATGTCTTCATAGGGCCATTCATAATGTGTGGGGAATAAACAATGGAAGAAGGGCAAGTTAAGCTGATGGAAAACCAATCAGGAAATTTATTGCCTACCTAGAGAGAGATTTTTCATACTGTTCATGGGGTGCGCAAGGCAAGAATACTGAAGTGGTTTGCCATTCCCTTCTCCAGTGGACTATGTTTTGTTAGAACTCTCCACCATGACCTGTCCATCTTGGGTGGCCGTACATGGCATGGCTCATAGTTTCATTGAGTTAGACAAGGCTGTGGTCCATGTGATCAGTTTGATTAATTTTCTGTGATTGTGGTTTTCATGCTGTCTGCCCTCTGATGGATAAGGATAAGAGGCTTATGGAAGCTTCCTGATGGAAAGGACTGACTGACGGGGAAACTGGGTCTTGTTCTGATGGGTGGGGCCATGTTCAATAAATCTTTAATCCAACTTTCTGTTGCTAGGCGGGGCTGTGTTTCCTCCCTGTTGTTTGACCTGGGGCCAAACTATGGTGGAGGTAATGAAGATAATGGGGACCTCCTTCAAAAGGTCTTGTGCATGCACTGCCCCACTCAGTGCCCCCAGCCCTGCAGCAGGCCACTGCTGACCCATGTCTCTGTTGGAGATTCCTGGACACTCACAGGCAAGTCTGGATTAGTTCCTTGTGGGGTTACTGCTCCATTCTCCTGAGTCCTGGTGAGCACAAGGTTTTGTCTATGCCCTCCAAGAGTCTGTTTCCCCAGTCCTGTAAGTTCTGGTGGCTCTATGGTGGGGTTAATGGCGACCTCCTCCAAGAGGGCTTATGCCATACCCAGGTCTCCTGCACCAGAGCCCCTGCCCCTGCGACAGACCACTGCTGACCCATACCCCCACAGGAGACACTCAAATGCTCAAAAGCAGGTATGGGTCAATCTCTGTGGGGTCTCCTGGTGTGCACAGGTTTTGTTTGAGCCCTCCAAGCAGCTCTGACAGGTCTGGGGTTTGATTCTAAACGTGATTTTGCCCCTCCTACCATCTTGCTGGAGCTTCTCCTTTGCCCTTGGATATGGGGTATTTTTTTGTTGTTGTTGTTTTGGTGGGATCCAACATTCTCCTGTCAACAGTTGTTCAGCAGCAAGTTGTAATTTTGGACTTTGCACAGAAGATGAGTGCACGTCCTTATACTCTACCATCTTGAGATCACACTATACTGTACAATTGCACTCATCTCACACGCTAGCAAAGTAATGCTCAAAATTCTCCAGGCCTGGCTTCAACAGTACATGAACTGTGAACTTCCAGATGTTCAAGCTGGATTTAGAAAAGGAAGAGGAGCCATAGGTCAAATTACCAACATTCATTGGATCTTAGAAAAAGCAAGAGAGTTCCAGAAAAACATCTGCTTTATTGACTATGCCAAAGCCTTTGACTGTGTGTATCACAACAAACTGGAAAATTCTTTAAGAGATGGGAATACCAGACCACCTGATCTGCCTCCTGAGATCTGTATGCAGGTCAAGAAGCAGCAGTTAGAATCGGACATGAAACAATAGACTGGTTCCAAATCAGGAAAGAAATACATCAAGGCTGCATATAGCCACCCTGCTTATTTAACTTATATGCAGAGTACATCATGCAAAATTCTGGGCTGGATGAAGCTCAAGCTGGAATCAAGACTGCTGGGAGAAATATCAATAACCTCAGATATATAGATGACACCACCCGTACGGCAGAAAGCAAAGAAGTGAAGAGCCTCTTGATGAAAGTGAAAGAGGAAAGTGAAAAATTTGGCTTAAAACTCAACATTCAGAAAACTATGATCAAGGCATCTGATCCCATCACTTCATGGCAAATAGATGGAGAAACAATGGAAACAGTGAGAGACTTTATTTTGGGGGGCTCTAAAATCACTGCAGATGGTGACTGTAGCCATGAAATTAAAAGACGCTTGCTCCTTAGAAGAAAAGCTATGACCAACCTAGGCAGCATATTAAAAAGCAGAGGTATTCCTTTGCCAACAAAGATCCACCTAGTCAAAGCTATGGTTTTTCAAGTAGTCATGTATGGATGTGAGAGTTGGACTATAAAGAAAGTTGAATGCTGAAGAATTGATGAGTTTGGACTGTGGTGTTGGAGAAGACTCTTCAGAATCCCTCGGGCTGCGAGAAGATCAAAACAGTCAATCCTGAATATTCAGTGGAAGGACCGTATACTGAAGCTGAAGCTCCAGTACTTTGGCCACCTGTTGCGAAGAACTGACTCATTTGAATAGACCCTGATTCTGGGAAGGATTGAAGGCGGGAGAAGGGGATGACAGAGGATGAGATGGTTGGATGGCATCACCGACTCATCACTTAATGGACATGAGTTTGGGTAAACTCTGGTAGTTGGTGTTGGATAGGGAAGCCTGGTGTGCTGCAGTCCATGGGGTCGTAAGGAGTCAGACACGACTGAGTGAATGAACTGAACTGAGAGAGACAGCAGAGGTTTAGGCTTAGGATGACAGCAGTAGACACGCTGAAAGAAGGGCATGACTTGAAAGCAATGCTCATGGGCCTTGGTGCTAGATTTGGATATAGAAAGACACAAAGGAGTTTAGGATAATGAAAATCTAACATGCGGAGCTGAGCCATTATGGTTAAGTGAGATGGGGAAAGTGGGAAAGCACTGAACTTGTTAGTAAAGGAAATCAAGTTTGGTTTTGTACACATTAAATTCAATATGCCAATTAGCAGAAATCTTGAGTAGGAAATTAGATACTCATGAGTTTGGTGCTCTGATATCCTGGAGATAAAATCTGAGTCAGCAGCATATGGATGGTTTTTAAAGCAGGGAGTCAGGATGACATTGCTTCATAAAGAAGTATAGGTGCAGAGGCAGAGAGTTCTGAGGATTCAACTCTGGAACGTGCCAACATTTAGATATTTAGACACTGATCAGGAGAGTTCAATGAAGGTAGAGAAAGGTGTGGAGATTGGAGTATCTGAGACATCTACTGAAGGAAATATTTTTTTAAAAGAGGCTTTGTAATCAACTCTCTGCTGCTGCTGCTGCTAAGTCCCTTCAGTCGTGTCCGACTCTGTGCAACCCCATAGATGGCAGCCCATCAGGCTCCCCCGTCCCAGGGATTCTCCAGGCAAGAATACTGGAGTGGGTTGCCATTTCCTTCTCCAACGCATGAAAGTGAAAAGTGCCGGGAGCCAGCACGAGGAAAGGGGTCCGACAGAAAAGTAAAAGTGAAGTCGCTCAGTCAAGTCCAACTCTTCGCGACCCCATGGACTGCAGCCTACCAGACTCCTCCATCCATGGGATTTTCCAGGCAAGAGTACTAGAGTGGGTTGCCATTGCCTTCTCCGAATCAACTCTCAAATGCTATTAAAAAAAAACAAATAAGATTAGGGTTAAAAATGGACTTTGCAATTGGCGTGATAGAAATTGTTGATAGGTATGAAAAAATATTGGAGTGACTTGAGGTTAAATGGTTAACATTGAAACACTTTGGGGGAGTTTTTTTTTTTTTTTTTTTTAACCAAAGAAGGGCTTCTCTGGTGGCTCAGCTGGTAAAGAATCTGCCTGCAATGTGGGAGACCTGGGTTCATTCCTGGGTTGGGAAGATCCCCTAGAGAAAGGAACAGCTACCCACTCCAGTATTCTGGCCTGGACAGTTCCATGGATTGTATAGTCCGTGGGGTCACAAAGAATAGGACATGACTGAGCAACTTTCACTTTCACTATGCCAAAGAAGACCAAAGTAATGGGGATGTGGATTCCAGGAGCATTTTATTTTTTTTAAGATGGCAGATATTTTACCATGCTTGTAATTTGATGAACATCACCGACTCGATGGACGTGAGTCTGAGTGAACTTTGGGAGTTGGTGATGGACGGGGAGGCCTGGCGTGCTGCGATTCATGGGGTCGCAAAGAATCAGACATGACTGAGCGGCTGAACTGAACTGAACATGACCAAGTAAAGAAGGAGAGATTAGTAATGCAAAATTTGGGTGAAAATTGTAGGAAAAAGGTCTACTTGTCCTCAATAGGACAAGGGGGATGGGATCCAGAACAGAGATTGTTAGTCTTGGAAGGAAGCACAGACAGTTCATCCATCCCTTACTTTATTCAGATCTCTGCTCAGACATATCAGGGATATCTTTCCTGAACATCCTTCCTAAAATTGTGCCCTGCCTATGGATCACAGCTTTACTTTTCTTTGTAATCCCTTTCCTGTCTAATATTACATTGAATATACATATTTTTATTAAGTTATTGTCTTTTATCCATGAATATGATCATCAGAAGAGAAGGGACTTTGCTCTCTCCAGATGTCATAATGTTGCCTGGGGGGAGTACCCTTCATAAATACTTGCGTATTAAATGAGTGAAACAGGAAGAAAAAAATAGAAAAAGAGGTGTGCAAATGCAGGTAGGTTTGTAGATTTAGTGGACAGAAGAATTCTTTCTCTTCTCATTACTTCTGTTTTCTTGGTGTCATGAGAGGCAAGTCACCAATTTGGAACTAAAAAGAAACTGGGAAATATTTGCCCCAGAGAATAGGAGGAATGTACTACAAAACACAGCTGAATTACCAGAAAATGTCAAGAGACATTTGATTGGTGGTCAAAGTTGCAAAATTAGACCAGTTAGTAAATTTGTGAGTTTTCTTTCACCTGAAATCTGCCAGTGAGGTGCAGGGACGGAAGGTGAAAGTCGCTCACCCATGTCTGACTCTTTGCAACCCCGTGGACTATACATACAGTCCATGGAATTCTCCAGGCCAGAATACTGGCGTGGGTAGCCTTGCCTTCTCCAGGGGATCTTCCCAACCCAGGGATCGAACCCAGGTCTCCCACATTGTGGGTGGATTCTTTACCAGCTGAGCCACAAGGGAAGCCCAAGAATGATGTGAAGAGCTGACTCATTTGAAAAGACCCTGATGCTGGGAAAAATTGAAGGCAGGAGGAGAAGGGGATGACAGAGGATGAGACGGTTGGATGGGATCACTGACTCAATGGACATGAGTTTGGGTAAACTCTGGGAGTTGGTGACGGACAGGGAAGCCTGGCGTGCTGTGGCCCATGGGGTCACAAAGAGTCAGACGCTACTGAGTGACTGAACTGAACTGAAAGTCTATCCCTTCTCCAGTGGATCTTCTCAACCCAGGAATTGAACCAGGGTCTCCTGCATTGAAGGCAGATTCTTTACCAATTGAACTGTTAGGGAAGCAGGGACAGAGAAAGCAGAGAATGAGGTTTAATCATTATCAAGATTTTTGCTATAAGAGTATAATAGAGGTTAAGAGAGTTATATTCGTTTCCTGCAACTGCCATAAAAATGCTACCACAAACTTGGTGGCTTAAAACAACAAAAATTTATTCTCTCACAGTTGAGACACCAGAAGTCCGAAATCAAGGTATCAGGAGGATTGATTCTTTCTTGAAGCTCTAGGGAAGAAACGGTCCCAGTTCCTCTCCTTCCTTCTCGTGGTTTCCTTCATTCCTTGGCTTGTGGCAACGTAACTCCATTCCCTGCTTCCATCTTCACAGGGCCTTGCTGCCTGTGTCTGTGCCTCTGTGTGTTTCTCTTTCTATAAGAGCACCCATCTTGAATTTAGGACTCTGCCTAATCTGTTGTGTCCCATCTTCACCAATTACATCTGCAAAGACTCTATTTCCAAATAAAGTCATATGCTAAGGCTCTGAGTGGACACAAACACTGGGGAGATACTGTCCAACTCACAACAGGGGCTGAGCGTATTTGTGAAGAAGTGATTATTAGCATGAACCATAGATTCTAGAAGGGAAAGTGCTCCCAGGATGTGTAGTGAGGCGGATCATGGGCACTGAAAAATGATATATTCAGTGGATTAGTGGACTCTATATGGACAAAGTAATAGAGGAAAGGTACTACAATAACTGACTTTGAAAAGTAGCTGGTGATGAACAGAGAGTGGGAAGCTTGAAATTTAGGAGGCAGTGTATGAATTGATAATGTTAAATTCTAGGGCATAACCATGGAAGAGGTTGGAAGGGGTATTACAAAGGAAAGAGAGTGTTATAAAGGAAAAGGCCATCAGAACTGATGAAATCAAGGAACCGTGGACAAGGTCAAGGACAGTACATTTAGCTAAATCTTTGATGGGAGGTGGTAAAATCCACAAGGATGGGAAAGCAGTAAGTGATGTGCTGAGATCCTTAAAGACTGAGGAAGAATGATCAGGTTGTCAGTGTTACCTCGGTGAGGATAGACAGCAGCTGATGCCTTATGGCATATAAGAATGAAAAGAACTAGTGGATTGGAGGGAAGAGCAAGGTGACTGTCATCCCAGGTGCTGTGGGATTTAGGGCATGAGAACATATCAGCTACCCTCTAGGAGTGGGGTGTACCCTCGTCAGAAAATATTCAGGCTTCAAGTACAACAAAAATGTTCCGAGTATAAGCTGCAGATGGAGAAGATGCAGAGGATTCTGCTGACAACAGCAAGATGGAGTGGTCTGGGAGTGATCAGAACAGTGGGAGACTGCATCAGACTACAGAAGGTACACCACCATGGCCAGAGGCTGGAGAGGCGGTGTGGCTGGGGAGATTTCTGGTGGTGATGGCAGCAAACAGGGCAGCATAGCCCTCCACTGTAGGGACAGACTTTAATTTAGTGAATCCGTCTCTTAATTTGAGGAAGGTGCTGTCCCTACCTCCACAGTGTTATTTATAATAACTCTATAAGGAGCATTTGTACCCCCATCCCGTGTTACACCCACTTCGCCTGCGGGTTGTTTGTGGGTTCCCTGTGTTTATTAATGCCTGCCTTTCACTGGAATGGGAGGGTCTTGAGTGTTGGGCTCCTGAACTAGCCAACTTCTTTATTCATAGCACTTTGCACATAGTGGGAGTTTCAAAATGGCGGCATGGATTGTGGTGAGTTGGAAAATCTAAAATTAAGAAAACATTCAGTTCTCTGTCTCTGCTTTCCTTTGTCTTTTATAGAACTAGGGGAAGAGCA
Source organism: Oryx dammah (assembly GCF_014754425.2). NCBI lineage: Eukaryota > Metazoa > Chordata > Mammalia > Artiodactyla > Bovidae > Oryx > Oryx dammah. The sequence goes on from NW_024070188.1 coordinate 31,926,224, forward strand.
GGGTGTTATGCTAAAAAACTTTTCTCCCTATGATAGTCTTACAGCCTGTTTACTTGTTCAGGGCACATCGTCACCATGTGACAGGACGTGTGTGCTCTAAAATGACAAAGTGTGTGGATCCTGGCCAGGAGAGTCAAGAAACTGCTTCATAAACAAAGCTGTAAATAACATCTGGGCTGTCCAGATACAGGAGGACCTGGTGGCTTTTCCTTTTGGCTGTTTTGTTTGGTTGTGGCCATCTCCCTGTAGACACAAATGAATCAGGGAGCCGCTGTCTCAGCCCCAAGTTACTCCAGGCTAATTTTGTTGCTGAGAAGTCATGGCAGGCTCCCCCAATGGGAAAACCAGACCCTGCAGGGTGAAATGACAGGAAACCAGTGAATCACAGCATTGAGGAGGGAAGCCGAAAGATCCAAGTCATCAAGATAAAGGGGAACTGTGAAGGGGAAATAAAGCTTATAAACATTTTTTGTCTCAGGTTACAGAAAAATTTGATGAGAATAATAATAGTAATTTAAAACTGATAGAATTATTTTGATCTGACTATACCTCAAACCACAACTTTCTATGTAGACATTAGTCAACTTAGCTATCTAATATTTAAATCATTTTCTTTCTACTGCAGTTGATTTGTAGATATTGTAATAACATTCTATAATGAATGGAAGTTACACCAAATGAAAGATAAAAGTGATATTAATATGCTGAAAGAAAACTTCATTGTAGATATTAGTATGTACTACAGAAAATTCTATAGCAACCTACAAGTGCAAACTTCTCTGCTTCCTTGATGACTCACAATGTTTGTGCCTTTTCTGGAAGGTGTAACCTGTTTGAATAGGGTGTGAGTTCTGCTAATGCAAACATTACAGATAAAGGCAAATTTGAGGGGAAAAAAGCAGTGGCACCTTAGAAGGTGGCTTTTCCCCTTTCTCTACATGTCAACAAGTAGAGCTTGAAAAAGATCTGGTGTTTTGCCAGTAGCATACTGCACCTCAGTCATTGCTAGAATTACAGAGTTGAGAAGAAGAAAGGCTTGATGAAGGACTGGGTGAGGCTCCAGTGCCCCCATCATGGCCTGCAGATGTCACCTGGCTGTGTCTGTGTCACCCGTGTGCCTCAGTGCCAAATTCTGGGCTCCAGCCCCAGGGAAACGTGCCAGAGGGCAGCATTCTTCACCAATGCTTATGACAAAACTAACAGAGTTGCCGAGATAAATAGACGAATCCACTATCACAGCTGGGGACTTCAGCACTCTGGAAACACTGCTTTGTCTCTGATTCAATTCCGTTCAGCAGATACTGACTGAATAACTACCATATGCCCTGTGAGGCTGCATGAACATAATCCAGACTTTGGGGCTGGGAGATCTGAGTCTAGAACCAGGGACTACCATTTACCACTTAAGACCTCAGGTCAATCATTGATCTTTTTCTCAGTGTGTGTCCACATCTGTGAAATGAGTGGCAGTGAGAGTTAAAGGCCACAAGTGGGTGCTGTTATGTGCTCAGTGGTTATTTTTCTTTCTCTCTTGTGGATCTGAACATCAGTTTAAGTTAATATTTTAACTCAAAGAGTTGACTGTCTCAACTGGGAGACAATGACCTACATCCTGGGAGAATTTTGTACATGTACCTGGAGGTGACATGAGGGGTTGAGCCCAGTCCAGAGGATCTGGTCTCTGAGGTCCAAGTAAGAATCTTTACATACAACAGGCTTGCAGGTGATCTAAAGCATTCTACCGAAAAGCTAGCCTCAATCCTCCTCAAGTCCATGAATGCTGACATTTCCACAGAGACTCCTGAGACAAAAGACCTCAAAGGCATTTCAGGATTTATGTTTTATCACACCCTGCAGAGCTGGAGGGCTGGCCATAGGGAGGGAAAGAGAGAGAATCTTCCCCACAAACTTCTCTTCCATAATATGAGATAGAAGCTCTGACCACCAAGCTCCTATAGCAATTTTTTGTTCTTCTTTAATGCTGCTAATCACTTTCAACTTTGCATTAGAAATTATATCGAATTTATTCTCCCCATGGTTCCTTTTCTATCTCTTGGCACATGGCCATGAGAAATACATACTAAGATAAATTGATTAGCAAATAAGTTCAACAATGTATTCATTCTTCCTGACTTCCATAACTGGGAAGACCCAAAAGGAAAGCTGGGCTGGGATAGGGAGGGGAAATGTGGTATCTCTGAAGCTGCTTGGGAGGGGCCATTTCCCCAAGGATGGGAGCAAATGTACGTTTCCCTGTCTCTCCAGGAAAGGATTGGATGTTGAAATCTTGAAAATGCCTTGCTCTATTCTGCCAGACTTACAAACACATGTGAGATGCTGGTGGAGGTTGATTTCCCAAAGTAATTTTCAAGAGAGGAAAATCAACAATCAAAATGGGCTGTCCTCCAGTGAGATTCAGTGACCTTAAAAATTCAAGCTGCCAAGGTCTCCAGACTGCCAACTGGCACCTTGATGCCCCTGTCTTTTGCAGGTAATTCTGTCCAGTAGAGAGCCCAACAGCCTGATAAACTAGGTTTGTACTGGGGAGAGAAACCAAGAGACTGTATAGACACAGACTAAAAGAGGAAGAATCAGTGGAACCAAGAGATTAATCATAACATCTTATGTGGCACTTGAGATGTTTTCCAGGTTTGAATCGCTTGTTTGGAATATTGTTGGCATCTTGCCAAGGGGAGATATTAAGTCAGTTCCCCAAATCCCTTTGGAGGTCATCCATTCTAAAGCCACACTGTCTAGGTTCTCTTAGGATTTCATGATGGAACATGTTCTTTGACAGGCAAGAATGCAAAGTAGAATCTCCTGTGATAGTATAGAGAGTCAATCCATTAAAAGTGAAGCCTTGGAGGCGTCTACCAGATCTGCTGTTGTTAAGGAAATAGCTTCAAGAAAAACAGGTAACAGCCACTCAATCTGAGTGTTAGTTGAGCTGTTCAGATGAGTGGTTCTCAAGATTCACTACCAACCCGAATTAAATGAGTACATCCAAACTGATATCAGCATCACTTGTATAAATATACATACTCATCTATGCCAGTTCCACTCCAGAGTGCCCGATTGAGTAGGTTTGTGAATATATACTTTTTTAAAAGCTATCCAGGATTCAAGGCCCAGTAAGTCTTGGGAACTTCTGGAGTCCATAACTAACATTGTCTGGGAGGAGCCCAAGTGTGGAACAACTCAGAGACAGCATTACAATTCTCCAGTGAATTTTTGACCTTGAGAAATACTTCAGGTAGTAAGTTAAATTCTGTAGATGTATTCATGTGCTTTACACACACACACACACACAGACCAGTGATAGAAAAACTCTAGATTTGATTCACCCAGTTGCTAGTCAAATTCTTTCCATCCACTGAACTTCCTCAGAGCTCTTTGAAGTCAGCAATTACTTTGTTCTCAGAGGAGTCATTCTGTGGCAAGGAAAATGTTGAAAACTTGGCAATGTATTAAGACTTTCCAAATCTGGGTCATTTCAAAATATTTATCTGTATGTTGTTTATCCTTTTTCAGTATTTAGACTTCATTCTTTCTAATAACCAGAGGACAGTCTATTGCTGTTAGTCACCTGGAATGCATAATAAAGATAGTAAATTTGCCAGTGGTTCTAACATAAGGCAGCTATCTTTAATAATTTCCTTAATAACCCCCTGTCCTCATTCAGAAGCACAGATTTAGCAACTGAATAGAGGCTTTTATACAGTGCCTGACACAGAATCACTCCTCAGTAAATATGAGCTATGATTTTCAGTATTCTATTTTCATTAACTCAGTATCCAGCTCCACTTTTCCAGACAGGTTACCATCAGTGTTCTAAATGAACATTTTACACACATCCTCTTCCAAGCTTCTAAAATTACTATTCTCGACCTCTTGTTATATCCCATATGTTTGTCCCTGACACTTATAGAGTGAGGAATCTTTGGGTAACATCTCTGCTGATAGTTGAAACATGTGGCTTTTTTTTTAGTGTTCTCTTAGATTCCCCATTTGCAGGAAACCACAAATCCTAATGTTGATTTCCTGTATTGCTGTAGAATCTCAAGATGCAGGAATTTCACTTTTTAATGGCCCATTTCTCTATGCAAAAGACTGTCCATACTGAGATGCTCACTGTTTTATCTGAAAGTGCACTGACTCATAACTCCACGTACAGATACCTCCCACCTCTACTCTCTGTCTCTGATCTGTGGTACTAGCTCAATCTGACCCTCCAACTCCAAAGGGTATTGAATCATTGACTCTCACCCAGTCCAGGTCCCAATTAGTATCCTCTGTATTTTTTTTTTTAACCATGTAATGGATTAGGTATTGATGTTTATAGCAGCCTCATTGATAACACTGAGGATAAGATAGCTTTGGTGTCTCTCAAACCATTTAAGTTCCTTCAGTGAATGCTTCCACTGGATTTCCTCTATACAGCACATTATCAATCAAGCACTGCCTATCACAGGAAAATCCACAAAGCCGGAGCATGTGTATATCAGATATGGAAGACACGAAGATTACAAAAAAGGGACATTTTTAATGTTTTCATTTTAGAGTCCTTCTACCCCATCCTCTCTCCCTCCCTTCTTCTCCCCCTCCCCCTCTCCTTCGCTCACTTGCTCTCTCTCTCCACACACACACATACACACACACACACACACACACACACACACACAGAGCTTCTGTTTTCCAGGAGCTTTTGAAATGTTACTTGGCTCATATTCCTGAGGCCAATGGATAGGAAATGAAAATTGGATAGGAAAGGAGCTGAAAACATCTTCTATAAATTTTTCGTTGCATGGGGTATGATAGTTTTCCCATCTAAACTATTTTAAAAATAGATTTACCAGGAAATATTGCTTTATATAGGACTGCCATGCTATATGGTTATTATTATCATTACCAATTAAAATCACCATATTAATAGCTCTCTTGAATAATGACTTTCATTTGACTGTATGAAAAGTTTAGAAAATATTGAGATAAATTTCCCTGCATTGTCATTCTAGGGATGCTATTCTAAGGAAAGTCCTATCCTGTTGAAGCAATGTGTCCCATAGAATTACAGTACTTGAGGGGGAAAACCTTCCGAAGTCTTCTTAGTTCCTCTTTTAACTTCACTTACTATGAAGGAATAGTTTCCAATGATTTAACCTAAACACAGAAAAATAACCATTCTAATTCTATGTAAGATTTAAAGATTCCCTAGTTCCTTGTCTTCTTTATCACATATGCTTTTGCTTCCCAATCTATATTAAAATAGAAAAAGTGAAAACAATGTAGTGAGGTGGTTTTTTTCTTCATAAAGATCTGCTCTTTAGTTTGAGATTATTTCCTGTTGTTGGTGTTCAAACACCCTTCCCTTTTTGAAGTTATGGGTGCAATAGATGGAAGGGTTTTGTTTATTGCCCTCACTTGACAAAATGAAAAACTGACTCTTCCATATTGCGCCCAAAATTTAAGTGTAAAATTTTACTTTCTAAGGAAACTCAAAACTCCTGAAATCAGCACTATGCCTTTAGACTTCACGACAGAGCACTGCTAAATGCCTCAATTTGGGGCTGCAATAAGCCAGACCACGAAGGGATGGCTGCTGGAGACTTAGCTGTTATAACTTTAGAAATAGATTAGGTGACTGTTGCTGGTATCCCAGAGGTCATAATTCTTCCTCAGATATTTCAAAAGGATAAGGTAATTAAGTTAATAATCCCTGTTGTTACAAATACTAGTTGTGGCATTGTTCATTTATTGCCTTCTAACAGCCATGATATCGATTTACACAAGAATTACTTGGGGGAAGTGCTGGTATTGAAGACTCCAGAAAGAAACTAGGATCAAAGACTCCTAGATTAAAGGGTTGATTTAGGATAAATGTTAAAAGGCATAATGTGAACAACACACTTATTACAAACAAGAAATCCCAGTCTTACCTACTGTTCTATATGGTGACAGGCATTTCACTTCCTGTGAAAACAAAACAAAAATGGAAACATAAATGAGTGAAGTAAATTGTTACTTGGGCAATTAACATAAAAGCACCTGTATTTAGATATCTTTAATTTGCATTTCAAATGAAGTTTAATAGTTAAAGTAGGTAAGGCCACACAGGAAGAAAAATTTGACTTCTAAATATGTACATATTTGAATAGTATGTACAACAAATGTGTGCATAGGTTTTTTACAAGCCCCAAAATTTCATTTATCTGTCTGTTGTATTTTGAGATCATAATATTTAGAGATTTATCTGGCCTCTTTTAAGAAACTCAGAATGCACAATTTAAATGGCTAGATGATCCCACTTCATAAACCACAGACATCCAAATTAACATAGTCTCATAGGCTCAAAGAGATAAATCAGAGTGTGGTAAAAGAAGAATTTTAATAAAACATGAAAATACAACCTATACCAACTATTCAGTATTTCTGCAGACTACTGCTTCTTAGTATCATCTCCTGCATGACAACTGCTCTGGCCAAGGGCTGGTAAAAAAGCTTTGGGGGAAAAACTCAAAACCTATGCAAAATGGTAGCATTTCAAATCTATCTGCCAAGTTGACAAGAAAGACCATTTCATAGAATATTTGCGTAAATTAAGTTTCCATTTTCCCACTTACATTGTACTCCTGGGCAATCTGCCAGGCTACTACCTGTTTTCAGAAGCCCTGGGTGGGATTTTTTGTTCAGCATCTGGTGGTCAGGAAGGATCTATCCTCATACCTCTGTGGTTCACCTTGCCCTCTTAAGTAAATACACTCTCTTCTTTTCCACATTCAACTTTTTTTTTCCCCTGGCCATTTGTTTCACATATGATATTTTACATGTTTCAATGCCATTCTCCCATATCATCCCACCCTCGCCTCTCCCACAGAGTCCAAAAGACTGTTCAATACATCTGTGTCTCTTTTGCTGTCTTGCATACAGGGTTATCATTACCTTCTTTCTAAATTCCATATATATGCATTAGTATACTGTATTGGTGTTTTTCTTTCTGGCTTACTTCACTCTGTATAATAGGCTCCAGTTTCATCCACCTTTTTAGAACTGATTCAAATGTATTCTTTTTAATGGCTGAGTAATATTCTATTGTGTATATGTACCCAGCTTTCTTATCCATTCATCTGCTGAGGGACATCTAGCTTGCTTCCATGTCCTGGCTATTATAAACAGTGCTGTGATGAACACTGGGGTACATGTGTCTCTTTCAATTCTGGTTTTCTCAGTGTGTACGCCCAGCAGTGGGATTGCTGGGTCATAAGGCAGTTCTATTTCCAGTTTTTTAAAGGAATCTCCACACTGTTCTCCATAGTGGCTATACTAGTTTGCATTCCCACCAACAGTGTAAGAGGGTTCCCTTTTCTCCACACCCTCTCCAGCATTTATTTCTTGTAGACTTTTGGATAGCAGCCATTCTGACTGGCGTGAAATAGTACCTCACTGTGGTTTTGATTTGCATTTCTCTGATAATGAGTGATGTTTAGCATCTTTTCATATGTTTTTTAGCCATCTGTATGTCTTCTTTGGAGAAATGTCTGTTTAGTTCTTTGGCCCACTTTTTGATTGGGTTGTTTATTTTTCTGGAACTGAGCTGCATGAGTTGCTTGTATATTTTTGAGATTAATTGTCAGTTGCTTCATTTGCTATTATTTTCTCCCATTCTGAAGGCTGTCTTTTACCTTGCTTATAGTTTTCTTTGTTGTGCAGAAGCTCTTAATTTTAATTAGGTCCCATTTGTTTATTTTTGCTTTTTTTCCAATATCTGGGAGGTGGGTCATAGAGGATTCTGCTGTGATTTATATTGGAGAGTGTTTTGCCTATGTTTTCCTCTAGGAGTTTTATAGTTTCTGGTCTTATGTTTAGATCTTTAATCTATTTTGAGTTTATTTTTGTGTATGGTGTTAGAAGGTGTTCTAGTTTCATTCTTTTACAAGTAGTTGACCAGTTTTCCCAGCACCACTTACTTGTTAAAGAGATTGTCTTTTCTCCGTTGTATATTCTTGCCTCCTTTGTCAAAGATAAGGTGTCCATAGGTGCATGGATTTATCTCTGGGCTTTCTATTTTGTTCCATTGATCTATATTTCTGTCTTTGTGCCAGTACCATACTGTCTTGATGACTGCAGCTTTGTAGTAGAGTCTGAAGTCAGGCAGGTTGATTTCTCCAGTTCCATTCTTCTTTCTCAAGATTGCTTTGGCTATTCAAGGTTTTTTGTATTTCCATAAAAATTGTGAAATTATTTGTTCTAGTTCTCTGAAAAATACCTTTGGTAGCTTGATAGGGATTGCATTGAATCTATAGATTGCTTTGGGTAGTATACTCATTTTCACTATATTGATTCTTCTGATCCACGAACATGGTATATTTCTCAACTTTTATTTTTGATTCAGTAACATGTAAGGTTTTGTCCAAACAGGGTCACAGATTTGGCTTATGGGCCAAATCAGTCTCTCATCTGATTTAATATATAAGGTTTTATGAGGCCACATCCATGGCCATTTGTTTTGCACTGTCTATGGATGCCACAACAGTTGAATACCTGCTACAGATATGGCATGGACCACAAAGCTTAAAATATTTACTATCTGGCCCTTTCATAGAAAATGTTTGCTGACTCTGGTCTTGTATGAGGGGATTATCAATCCACATGGGTTTTGGTGCTAATTCTCTATCATAGAAACGTTGCAAAAGTTTTTTTATTTAAAGTCATTGCTTTTCAACTTACTAAGAAAAAAAAATTCTCTGCAAAGATAATTTGCAGATATCTTTAAGGTTTATCAGATATACCTGCCCATTTTTCCTACCATTTCGGTTTTTGTTTTGGTCTTCATATAGATTCATAATATTTGCTGAGAGAAGGGGAACTATTTGAGAGCAAGTGTGATCAATATTGAAACAGGCAGACTTTGGCAAAATTCAAGGAAGGAGAAGCTACGCTTGCCTTTCCACCATCCCTTCTCTCCGGCCCTGTCCTCTATTTCTTCTCTTCCTTGCTCTGCTTTATGTCATTCCCAGATTCCTGCTTTATTTGAGTCAGCCCTCAAGTAATTTCTTCTGGGCTCTGTTTTTTAAATTATCTTTATATTTATAAATATAGGGATCCTTTAGTTTTGGCATGCAGGATCTATTTCCCTGATCTGGGGTTGAACCCAGGTCCCCTGCATTGGGAGCTTAACCACTGGATTACCAAGGAAGTCCCCTCCACATGACTTTTAACTAATAGTGAAATTAGTGATACTTTTCCAAATATAAACATCTTCACCATTTATATTTTAAAATGAATCTCTGAAGCTGAGAAATTATAGCAAAATCAGAGCTTGCCAATCAGGGGGCTGAGTGTATGGATTACTTTCATGTAAAGGTTTGGGTCTCCATTCCAAACATTCTGGGCCAGTTTCTTTCCAATGGCCAGTAGCAACTCAAAAGGCAAGAAGCTTCCCCTAGGGTGATATACCAACATTGTGTTTTTCTATTATGTCATGAATTGAAATAGATTGGAAATCACTCAAGCCTAGGAACAAATCAGTATGTGTTTCACTTATCCCAAAAGGGGAACAAATCTTGGGAAATCAGAGTTAATGATGATCACTTTATGGTTCCTGGAGAGTTACAAGTTATAAGACTCTGCTTGTAAGGGAATTAGTAATCTTACTTAGATAAAATTATATGGAGTCCAACTTTAGATCAATCTCAAACAAGCACAAAACCAAGCCTTACTAATTAGCTAATTAAGATTGTATTACTGGTTACAAGGTGTAAAATACATCTCTGTCCTCTTCCTCTGCCTCCTTATTACTTCTCCCAATGCCTGGTCCATAGGAGCCCAAAATTCTACAGTTGTGCTACCTCTAGTGTGATCCATAGACCTGTAGTATTGTCATAACCTGAGAACTTGTTAGATGTGCAGAATCTCAGCCTACACCAATCTACTGAACCAGACTGTGCTCTTTAACAAAATTCACCAAATGATTCATATGCACTAAAGTTTGAGAAGCACTGGGTAAAATACCAAGGGAGATGAGAAATCTGGTTATGCCATCAAAAATTTGGAAGATATGAAGTTAAAAATAAGTATTTTAGGAAAGATGGAAAATAATATAATGCAAAGGAAAAACGTATTTTCTCTTAAATAAAAATCCACAAGTGGAGAATGCCATTTTATAAACTCCGTCAGCCCTGGGACTGGACTTTCTTTACCACAAAACAGTCCAGCCCACAGAGGATTAAGCAGAAGTCCTGATGTGTGGTCCCCAACTTCTACCATTTCCTTTAACCTGCTGTGGAGGGGTAAAACTCTGATGTGTTAAGCTTAGTCAAGGCTCCATTTTTCCTGGAAGGAAATCTCATCAACTTCTTGTTCACATGGAGAGCTCTGGGCTCATAGAGGAAAGGCTCAACAGGGGCTGATGGAGCCTATTTCCACAATAGAAACAAGCACCTGGGATTCTTGGAGTGCATTGGCATGGAGTCAGAAAGAAGGAGAATCCTCTCTGTGGTTTAGTTAATTTGGGAATGATTTCTGTTGGGCCACTCTGACTTCTAGAAGAAGCAATCCAAAAAGCCATAACACAGCCAAAATGGAAAGTGGAATTGCCTAATATTTGGGAGAAAAGAATCATATTTGCAAATCTATATAGAACAAGAGATATAATGACATGCTTGGCTTTCAGTTCTCAGTTTAGTCACTCAGTCGTGTCCTACTCTTTGTGACCCCATAGACTGCAACACTCCAGGCTTTCCTGTCCATCACCGACTCCCAGAGTTTACTCAGACTCATGTCCATTGAGTCGATGATGCCATCCAACCATCTCATCCTGTGTCGTTCCCTTCTCCTCCTGCCTTCAATCTTTCCCAGCATCAGAATCTTTTCCAATGAGTCAGTTCTTCACATCAGATGGCCAAAATATTGGACCTTCAGCTTCAGCAACACTCCTTCCAATGAATATTCAGGACTGGTTTCCTTTGGGATCGACTGATTTGATCACCTTGCAGTCCAAGGGACTCTCAAGAGTCTTCTCCAACACCAGAGTTCAAAAGCATCAATTCTTCAGCACTTAGCTTTCTTTATAGTTTAACTCTCACATCCATATGTGACTACTCGAAAAACCATTGCTTCGACTAGATGGACCTTTATTGGCAAAGTAATGTCTCTGCTTTTTAATGTGCTGTCTAGGTTTGTCATGGCTTTTCTTCTAAGGAGCAAGTGTCTTTTACTTTCATGGCTGCAGTCACCATCTGCAGTGATTTTAGAGCCGCCCAAAATAAAGTCTCTCATTGTTTCCATTGTTTCCCCATCTATTTGCCATGAAGTGATGGGACCAGATGCCATGATCTTAGTTTTCTGAATGTTGAATTTTAAGCCAACTTTTTCACTCTCCTCTTTCACTTTAGTTCTTCTTCACTTTCTGCCATGAGGGTGGTGTCATTTGCATTTCTGAGGTTGATATTTCTCCCAGCAATCTTGATTCCAACATGTGCTTCATCCAGACCAGCATTTTGCATTATGTACTCTGCATATAAGTTAAATAACCTGTGTGCTATGACCAGTGTGTTCTCTTGGCAAAACTCTGTTAGCCTTTGCCCTGCTTCATTCTGTACTCCAAGGCAAGATTTGCCTGTTACTCCAGGTATCTCTTGACTTCCTACTTTTTCATTCCAGTCCCCTATAATGAAAAGGACATCTTTTTTGGACATCTTATCCACCTTAGCAAGGCACTTCACAGTCTGGCCTTAACCTTCCTGTCCAGCATGGATGTGTACTATGTTCTTTCCGGATACAAATCTTCCTCATGCAATTTCCTCTCTGATACTTTCTCTTCCCAGTACAGGGAACAAAAGGTCATCTTTCAAGACTCAGCTCTCACAATTTTTCCTAACAGATATCTTCCCACTCCTGTCATGGCCAAAAAGGTGGTTTTTAACACCTGTCCACTGGGTTCTTATGCACTTATTATATATTTTTGTTTTAGAATCTACTGCATAGTTTTTAATTTCTTATTTATAACCCCAACACACCATTGTGGTCCTCTGAAGGGGACACTGTGTCTTTTTCATTAGTTTCACATCCTTTATTCTTGGCAGTAAAACATAGCACAAAGCAGGCAGTCAGTAATTGTCAAATTTGAACAAAATTCTCATGTCATTCTCTCAGTCTTTCTGAAAGTTGTTGTTTTTTTTTGGTAAGATGAGAGTCATATATCTAATGTAGACTTATTTGGAAAAGCATGAAATGAATTAATGGGCAAAGTCCATCTCAAGTCTTTCCTTTTCTGTAAGTTTTTTGCTCACCCTGGTTGGTCCCTAGTGCAATCTCCTTTATCCATAGGCCAGTTGATGTGATATAGAGACACCAAAGTGTATTGTCTTTTATTGCTCTTTAATTGTTTCATATCTATAAATCTTATCTCCCCAGATGCACTGTAGTCCAACTCAAACAGCTTCAAATCAGCAAATGGTTATTGGGTGACCAATGCATGTGAGGATCTGTGCTACTTGAACACTGGCACCAGTTCTGGCTTTAACTTTACTTGTTTTTATTCTTTCAACACATTTATTGAGCATCTACTTACACATATGATCATTGCTCTGAGACAGATTATATTTCCTTCTAAAACTCTGTGTTTCCAAGAAAATTACCAATACCGCACAAAGTCGAGGGCAAACTGACCAGGCTGTGGTAAGTGATCCTGGATGGAGCACCCAATGGTCCCAAGCTCAGAGTAATCCACATGCTTGTTCACATGAGATTCAGGGAACCCTTGGCATCAGAGATCTCACACAGGGAATAAAACCTGGCAGAAAGGAACTCTGAACTCCAGTCCAAGTCAGGAGTCACATGGTCCATCAGTTATAGGATTCCTGCTCTGGAGGAAGGGAATAAAGTGGCCTCAATCTTGAAGAGCACCTAGAAAGTACTAAAGAGGGTAACTTAGTCAACACTTGGGACTTTTAGCTAAACCCTCAGAGACTCTATGAACCTCTGATGAAACTGCTGGCAACAAGCCACCTCATACCTAAAACTCCAGTATCCCAGAACCCCAGAACTTATATCTCCTAGGCTACAAAGGAGGCTTAAAGGAGCCCAGGCATAACAACTGAGTCACTGAGTTTCGGATCTGGGGAATAGAACTCAATTATAAACTCTTGCAGATGGTGACCTGAGGCTGCTGACCTCCCATCCTCCCTTCTGCCTTCACTCAGGGTGGGAGTGAGCCTGCTAGCAAAAGACTCAGAGGACTCAGTGTCAGCTCAACAGGGGAGAGACAAAGGGGACCAGCTGGGGGCAGTAGCAGGAAGTATTGAAAGGACTCTGGATCATGAATTTAACTACCAGGTATTACATACAGATCTTTGTGTCACAGCACTGATTACCCTGCATTGAAATTGACTTTTTGTTTGTTCATCTCCTCCACTAGGCACCAAGGGCAGAGCCTGGGTCTTGTCTTGTTCACTATTTTATTCTTAGCACAAAACACAATGCCTGCCATAAAGTGGGCTCTCAATCTATTTGTCTAATAAAGGAAAAAGTGAATTTGTGTCAGCCTTAGGGTCATTAAAGTCATTCAAGTGAAGAAAAGTCAGCATGCTGTAGGCAAAGATGGACTGTGGGCTAGGCAAGCAAGGGGGTCAAGTTGAGAAGCCAAATGAAGCAATATTGAAGAGCAGCTACATGTCTGGGCTTTGGGGTCAATCCTGGCTTTGAATTCTGGCTCTGTCTCTGCTAGTTTCTTCTTTGTGAGCTTGGACAAGTTGTTAAACTGCTCTGAACCTCAGTTTCTACTCCATGTAATAGCAACTTATGAAAGTGAAAGTTGCTCAGTCACGTCTGACTCTTTGCGACCTCATGGACTATACAGTCCATGGAATTCTCTAGGCCAAGATATTGAAGTGGATACCCTTTCCTTACTCCAGGGGATCTTCCCAAACCAGAGATCGAACCCAGGTCTCCCACACTGCAAGAGGATTCTTTACCAGCTGAGTCACAAGGGAAGCCCAAGAATACTGGAGTCGTAGCCTATTCCTTCTCCAGTGGATCTTCCCAACCCAGGAATCAAATCAAGGTCTCCTGCACTGCAGGGAGATGCTTTACCAACTGAGCTGTTGGGGAAGCCCTATAGCAACTTATACTACAAGTTAAATGTGAGGATTTAATAAAGGAGACCCTGTTTCAATTCCAGGGTTGGGAAGATCCCCTGGAGAGGGCATAGGCTAACCATTCCAATATTCTTGGGCTTCCCCAGTGGCTCAGAAGGTAAAGAATCAACCTGCAATGCAGGACCTGGGTTCAATTCCTGGGTTGGGAAGATCCCCTGGAGGAGGGCATGGAAACCCACTCCAGTATTCTTGCCTGGAGAATCCCTATGGACAGAGGATTCTAGCAGGCTACAATCCATGGGATCACAAAGAGTCAGACATGACTGAGTGACTAAGCACAGCACACAGATTAAAAAGATCAACTCAGTGCTAGGTCCTGTACTCAACAGACAGGAGGAAGCAAATCTTGTCCTTCCAGTAGCTAATAAGCCTCACCCAGAGTTTGGTACTGGAGCCCAGAGATAAAGACTCTAGTTTCTGAGACTAAAAAAATAAACAGTGAGGGACTCAAATGGAGACTAAACACACAGGCTGGAGATTGAGGTAATAAGGAACAAGATCCAGGCAAGGGATTTTTGTTTTCTTTTTTATATTGCAGGAATATAAGTTATTTTAATGTTAGTTAATCCATTAATGGTTTCCTAGGTGGCACTAGTGGTAAAGAATCTGCCTGCCAATGCAGGAGATATAAGAGGTGTGGGTTTGATCTTTGGGTGGGGAAGATCCCCTGGAGGAGGAAATAGCAACCAATTCCAGTATTCTTGCCTGGAGAATCCCATGGACAGGAAAGCCTGGTGGGCTACAGACCATAGGGTTTCAAAGAGGCAGACACAACTGAAGTGACTTAGCATGTAAACATGAATCCCTTAGTATCATATGCCATATTAATGAGTGTAGGAGAAAAGCTCATATGGCTGTATTTAGAGATACTTAACAAGTCTTTGACCAAATTCAATACCCATTATGATCAAAATATTCAAGAAAATCGGACATGGGGAACATGATAAATACTTAACATGATAGCTAGTGTATCAGTTCAGTTCATTCGCTCAGTCGTGTCTGACTCTTTGCGACCCCATGGACTGCAGAACGCCAGGCCTCCCTGTCCATCACTAACTCCCAGAGTTTACTCAAACTCTTGTCCATTGAGACAGTGATGCCATCCAACCATCTCATCCTCTGTCATCCCCTTCTTCTCCTGCCTTCAATCTTTCCCAGCATCAGGGTCTTTTCAAATGAGTCAGCTCTTCGCATCAGGTGGCCAAACTATTGGAGTTTCAGCTTCAACATCACTCCTTCCAATGAACACTCAGGACTGATCTCCTTTAGGATGAACTGGTTGGATTTCCTTGCAGTCCAAGGTACTCTCAAGAGTCTTCTCTAATACCACAATTCAAAAGCATCAATTCTTCAGCACTCAGCTTTCTTTATAGTCCAACTCTCATATCCATACCTGACTACTGGAAAAACCATAGCCTTGACCAGACAGATCTTTGTTGGCAAGTAGTCTCTGCTTTCTAATATGCTGTCTAGGATGGTCATAACTTTCCTTCCAAGGAGTAAGCATCTTTTAATTTCATGGCTAAAGTCACCATCTACAGTGATTTTGGAGCTCCCCAAAATAAAGTCTGACACTGTTCCCACTGATTCCCCATCTATTTGCCATGAAGTGATGGGATCAGATGCCATGATCTTAGTTTTCTGAATGTTGAGCTCTAAGCCAACTTTTTCACTCTCCTCTTTCACTTTCATCAAGAGGGTCTTTAGTTCTTCACTTTCTGCCAGAAGGGTGGTGTCATCTGACTGTCTGATGTTTTTGATATTTCTCATGGAAATCTTGATTCCAGCTGTGTTTCATCCAGCCCAGCATTTCTCATGGTGTATTCTGCATATAACTTAAACAATCAGAGCAATAATATATAGCCTGGACATACTCCTTTTCCTATTGGAACCAGTCTGTTGTTCCATGTTCAGTTCTAATGGTTGCTTCCTGACCTGCATACAGATTTCTCAAGAGGCAGGTGAGGTGGTCTGGTATTCCCATCTCTTGAAGACTTGTCCACAGTTTATTGTGATCCACACAGTCAAAGGCTTTGGCATTGTCCATAAAGCAGAAATAGATGTTTTTCTGGAACTCTCTTGCTTTTCTGATGATCTAGCAGATGTTGGCAATTTGATCTCTGGTTCCTCTGCCTTTTCTAAAACCAGCTTGAACATCTGAAAGTTCACGGCTTCACATGTTGAAGCCTGGCTTGGAGAATTTTGAGCATTACTTTGCTAGCATGTGAGATGAGTGTAATCATGCAGTAGTTTGAGCATACTTTGGTATTGCCTTTCTTTGCAATTGAAATGAAAACTGACCTTTTCCAGTCCTGTGGCCACTGCTGAGTTTTCCAAATTTGCTGGCATATTGAGTGCAGCATTTTCACAGCATCATCTTTTAGGACTTGAAATAGCTCAACTGGAATTCCATCACCTCCACTAGCTTTGTTCGTAGTGATGCTTCTTCTGAAGGCCCACTTGACTTCACATTCCAGGATGTCTGGCTCTAGGTGAGTGATCACACCATCATGATTATCTTGGTCATGAAGATCTTTTTTGTACAGTTCTCCTGTGTATTCTTGCCACCTCTTCTTAATATCTTCTGCTTCTGTTAGGTCCATACCATTTCTGTCCTTTATTGAGCCCATCTTTGCATGAAATGTTCCCTTGGTATCTCTAATTTTCTTGATGAGATCTCTATTCTTTCCCATTCTATTGTTTTCTTCTATTTCTTTGCACTGATCACTGTCCATAAGTGCATAAGCTTCTTTATAAGGATTTTAAGTGCATAAGCTAGTGTATATTAAGCTAGTATATAAGTATATATATACATATAAGAAGAAATGCAGGTAGCTTCTTAATTACTTGTAAAATGCTGGAAGCATCAGGCAAAGGATCTTATCTATCAGGTGTTGAGGGAGGAGAGGAAAGGGTGTAGCTTGA
This sequence comes from Oryx dammah, assembly GCF_014754425.2. Lineage (NCBI taxonomy): Eukaryota > Metazoa > Chordata > Mammalia > Artiodactyla > Bovidae > Oryx > Oryx dammah. The sequence continues at coordinate 31,943,302 of NW_024070188.1, forward strand.
ACCTGCTCTAACAGCGTTCTAAGGCCAGGGATCCTTCTATGTCTTAGAGCAGGGCTGGTCACAGCAAGTGGGCAGGTATGAGCTCATCAGAGAAGCTCATGAGTATATTTGGCAAGAGCAGGGGTGACAAAGGGCATGAAGTCAGGCAGTTCATGACAGCCAGGTACAGAGAAGATGGTCACTGTATGGTTGCTGATCATTTACTTTCATCATTAGCACAACTATTCCCAAGGTGGGGTGCATAAGTCCTCATTTTGACTGTGAAACTGCCAAATTAGGCCCAGTGGAGAATCTTATTTGCAAAAATTCTAGTGAAAATCATGTTTTCTAAACAATCCCCACTGTTTCATTTGTAAAATTTCTGGTGTATTTTATGGGATGTTCAGCCATTTGTCAGTTATCTACCTCTGACAATAGAGGAAGCATCACCTCTGCCAGCAAGGAAACAAGATTTCTTGGCTGAAATGTGAGTGAAACAAAATGAGGGCTGTTAGAAGGGATCTGGCACGTTTACCACTCTCTCTCCAGCCACCCTCTCTTGCTAAAGTTGTTATGATTTTGCTTAGAGAGACAGTTGTGATTTTGAAATTCTCCAGCTTCTTCAAGCTCTTCCTCAAGCATGTGGCCTTTGGGGGTTGGTTAGGTACATTTTTTTCTGCATAATGAATCTGTTGCTGAGCATAAGAGCAACAAGCATCACACAGAATGCGAAGTTTTCTTGTAAAAATGTCAGTCATAATCAAAGGAATCTGGAGCCAGCCTGGCAGCCTGGGAGTTGTTACAAGATGAAGTCAGAGCTTCAGCTTGTGTCTACATGACACCAAACATCTAGTGAAAAAGTGAAAAACTTAAGCAGTCATCCAGATGTTTTGTCTGCTTGATGCCAAACATCCTGATGTTTTGAGCTATACAGATGTTTGGAATCAGGCAGACTTACATCAAAATCTGGATATAGCTAGGTATTTGCTTTCTTATAGACATAGCCTTGGACCACTGGGCAAGGAAAACTCAAGAACCTGAGTGTCATTTATCCTGACAGTTAATAGGAACTGGGAATCTTGTAAGACCTTCACGAGGTTAAGGCGATTCAGTTTAAAAAGTGAAAAGAGCCTGAATCAAACAGAGTTTTAATAGGGCTTTGCCAGAGGAATTGCTTCAAAGAAAAACACAATACAGCTCACTGCTGTTCAAGTGACTTTGCAGGCTCTTACCCAGTCAGTGGACCTCGTTATATGGGAATGGGTTGCAGGGAGCTGAGTTCTGAAGGAAGTCAATGTTTGAGTCTAATCTTATATTGATATCAGACATTGTCCGTTAAACTGACTCTCTCCTTCCCAAAAGTGAACCTGATCTTCTAGACTGACTTCAGAACTTTCTATGACCAGCCTGGTCATGCTGAAGTTATTTAACATTTCAATTCAGTTCAGTCACTCAGTCGTGTCCAACTCTTTGCAACCCCATGAATCACAGCCTGCCAGGCTTCCCTGTCCATCACCAGCTCCCGGAGTTTACCCAAACTCATGTCCACCAAGTCAGTGATGCCATCCAGCCATCTCATCCTCTGTTGTCCCCTTCTCCTCCTGCCCCCAATCCCTCCCAGCATAAGGATCTTTTCCAGTGAGTCAACTCTTCACATGAGGTGGCCAAAGTATTGGAGTTTCAACTTCAGCATCAGTCCTTCCAATGAACACCCAGGACTGGTCTCATTTAACATTTAAGTTGACCTGTATCTAAATATCCCCTTAATATGAATCTAAATATGGACAGAATTAGCTTCTAAGGAGACAGAATCAACTGGGCGTTGGCAGGACATCATCCATCCTCTTTTTAGACAGCCACTCTTGACTTCACCCTCCTCCTCTTGACTCCAGCTCATAGTCTATGCCTAACTCTCCTCTCCCTCCTTTCCCAATAATCCTGATAAGAGAAAGGCAGAAGAAAAGAAGAAAGAGAAGAGGGCAGGGAGAAGAATGAAGGAAAGGAAGAAAGAGAGAAAGAAAGGAATCTAAAGGTCCTGAGGACAACATGTGCAGGGGAGTTTAAAAACAACAACACAAAAGGAACAATAAGAGCAACCTAATAAAAGGATGAAACATAGTCATGCGGCAGAGAAGAGGATCTGAACATCTGCACTTTTTCTTATTTATAACCATGTCAGGAAAACAGGAAAAACAATGTCCAAAACCTCAAGCGGAATTTTCTCCCACTCCCAATTTTGCTAGTATAACCCACTAGGAAGAAAGTAACCATTTTGATTGTCCTCTATAGGTTTGAAATCTACAATTCATCATTGTCTCATGCATCCTATGATTGTGAGTTAGCCGTTATTACTCATTGTTATGTGGGGGAATTCCTCTCCTACCCACATCTGGACTTTTGCTGTAACAGCAAAGGCTGGAAGCAGAGTCCATCTGACCCTTTCTCATTTCTGGATGCGAGGCATCTTCTTCTCCTTTGGGGTGGCTCCTTGGCTATTGTTTCGTTGTCTCTGTCATTTGTTACTAGTTGGTTGAATCAGTTTTTAAGTTTTATTGTGACAATGCTAACAGCAATGATTGTACTCAGCCCAAATTAGTTCATCAATACCATCATTGTTAAGACAATCGGGAGATTAGCAATTGCTAATATACACACAATTTGGGTTCTATAAAAGAGACAGACATCTGTTTTCCTTGGCAGCAGTCTGTTTCCAGGCCCTTACTTGATACCATGTGCGTGCCTAACTCCTGTTCACAACAATAGCTTTTATCCTTGGGGTTTGGTAATATACTTAATTGATGCCTTTATCTTTTCATGAGAGATGCCAGCTCACATCAAAAAAAAAAAAAAAAAAGAGAGAGAGAGAGAAAAAAAAAAAAAAAAAAAAAAAAAAAAACGAAAACACACTACAAAGGCTTGGCTTTATATCTGGTGGAAATAGTGAACCTCAAAGCCGGACTGAGAAAAAGAAAGATTGCTTTCATCCATGTTGCTGAAAAATTTGCCTGTATCCTCTAATTTGTCCTGCCTTTATTGAGAATTCAATGAGTATTCAGGTCTGAATATTAAAATCTGATTTTTGCCTTTGAGAATCACAAGTGTCAATCAAAGTAGAACAGAGGAGGCATAAGGTATGTGTTTTCTGGTTGGAAGCCAGTGATGCTAAACAGCATGGTAGGACCATTTCTCCTTGTGCTGGGAGGGTGACTAGGAGGCAGCTGGAAGTGTGTATTTTTAGAAACTCTGGAATAAATGATCAGGTTGTTTGTTTGGTTCATCGTAGTGTTCTCCTGGGATACCTATGTATTGGGAAAAGAATAGTGTCCTATCCTACTCCCTAGAGAAAAATCCAATTTTTCAGTAGGTAATTAATTCTGCTGTCTTCTGAGGAGTGCCTAGGCTTCTTACACAAGAGAAATCAATACATTAAAGTTATAATTATATATTCATCACCTCAAGAATCAGTTATTGAGTAAGGAAAGCAGAGTGCTGTTGACTGGAAGAATTCAGGTTGAACTTTGGATGATCAGGGTTTAGTTCAGTTCTATTAGGAGGATAAGCATATGAACATTTAAAAGAAAATAAAAAATAGTACACAGTTGTCTTAATAGATATTCAATAAACTAAAATTTATCTAAAGGAAAATAATGCTTTATGCTTCCATGATATAAGAGTAAAAAATGCTTTCCAAAATGTGTCATCTTAATTATTTTCAGTACTATCCATTATAAGTGGTGATACTTAGTCTCAAAATCTAATCCAGGTATTTTTCTTATGTGAACACAAAGACAAGCAGCAAGACTTCAGTTATGAGAGAGAACTCTATTTGGAAAATGTGCGTGGACCCCAATATTCATAGCAGTACTATTTACAATAGCCAAGACATGAAAGCAGCCTAAGTGTCCATCAGCAGATGGATGGATAAAGAAGATGTGGGATATATGTGTATGTGTATCTATAGACATACACATACCCACAATGGAATACTACTCAGCCATAAAAGAGAATGAGCTAATGCTGTTTGCAGCAACATGGATGGACCTGGAGATGGTCATACCTAGCAAAATAAGAATGAGAAAGACAAAAGCCATATGATATCACTTTTCTGTGGAACCTAAAATATGATACAAATAAATTTTTTTACAAAATAGAAGCAGAATCACAAACATAGAAAACAAATGAACTTATTTACAACACAGAAACAGACTCCCTGACATAGAAAACAAGCCTATGGTTACCAAAGGGGAAAGAGGTGGGAAAGGGATAAACTAGCAGTTTTGGATTAACAGATACAAACTACTATATATAGAATACATAAACACCAGAGTCCTACTATATAGCACAGGGAACTATATTCAATATCTTGTAATAAACTATAATAAAAAAGATATATATATACATGTATACATCAATATATGTATTTGCATATATATGTATAAAACAATCACTTTGCTATGCACTAGAAACTAACCTATTCTAGTTGAGTTTAAAAAAAATTTTTTAAGACAGATTTTAGCCATTTCACTAGTAGCTTAAATTTCCGGAGAAGGCAATGGCACCCCACTCCAGTACCCTTGCCTGGAAAATCCCATGGGCGGAGGAGCCTGGTGGACTGCAGTCCATGGGGTCGCTAAGAGTCGGACACGACTGAGCGACTTCACTTTCACTTTTCACTTTCATGCATTGGAGAAGGAAATGGCAACCCACTCCAGTGTTCTTGTCTGGAGAATCCCAGGGACAGGGGAGCTTGGTGGGCTGCCGTCTATGGGGTCGCACAGAGTCAGACATGACTGAAGCGACTTAGCAGCAGCAGCAGTAACTTAAATTATCTGCTTTCTTCAAATCCAGCTATTAATATTAACAGGTATATTTTAATAGTCGTTTTATTTTCTTATTAATTAATACAAGCATACAAAAAAATAGTCCATTAATAAGCACTGGTGTATATATCCAGCTTTGTTAAATCTTAATATTTTGCCTGTTTTCTTTCAAATCCTTTGTAAGGAAAAAAAAAAAGACATTCTATATTCAGTTTAAGGTCCTTATATACCCGTCTCCTAATTCCACTCCCTTCTCTTCACCCCTCCTAGAGTTAACCACTATTCTGAATTCAATATTTCCCATGCATGTTGTTATATGTTTACATTATATGTTCATACCCATAACCTACATATTACATGTTTTAACTTTATCTTACAGGTATTATACTATATTCTGATGATATAATTTATTTTCACTGAATATAATGTTTTTAACACTTTTCCATGTTGCTATTTGTATAGTTGTAGCTCACTAATCTTAATGGTTGTATACAAATATACTATATTTATTTATTCCTTCTATTCACAGACACTTGTGTTGCTTCAAATTTTGTTATGAGAAACAATGTTCCCATGAATATTCTTGAACAAGCCTCTTAGTACATATTTGTTTAGAGTTCAGAATTTCTGGATCATACAATATGTGCGTTTTTACTTTCCTAGCTCTTTTCTAATCATTCTCCAAAGAAGCTGTCCTGATGAATACACCTATGACACGTACAGGAGAATTTCTGTGTAACCACATCCTTGACAATGCTTGGTATTTCTGGTGTACATTTGAAGAAAGTATTACCACTCTTTCTACACTCAAAGTGCTTGAAATACTACCAAGAATAAATATACAACTGCTGCAAATAACATACCACTGATGCCATAAAAGAATCTCCAGTGTGTACAAGGTTTCCCACTGGGGAAAAGCTAGCAATAGCCAAAGGCTCTGTCTCTTCCTGAGATTTTTCAGTGTCTTCATCCAAGTCATGATCAAATTTTAGAACTAGAAAACACTTTAGAAATCATTTTATCCAGCAGCTTCATTTAAATTTAAAGAGTTGTGCCCAAAATCACACAACTGTGATAATGATCATTTTATTACAGTTTGTTTAGAACCTACTTTGTGTCAGGTACTACTGGGTGCTTCACACATACTCTTAATTCTCATGACAGTAGCCAGATGGTATTACAAAGAGTTTATTCTCCAAAACACAGGTATTCTTACATGGCAACTGAGAGCAGGACACCACGCTGTTTAATCTGAGTGGAGCAAAATTGAACCAGACGGTCTGGCATTCAATCTGGGAGGAAAGGTAAAACCTCAGTATAAACTAGGAGGAGAGCTGGGTGAAGGCTCAGACCAAAACAGCCTACTGCAAAAGAATCGTTTTCCAACCAGGATCATTTAGGAATACATCCCAAAGTTACTGGTATGGGAATCAGGCTTTGGAGAACACGTAGACCTTGGTTAGGCACCATCTCGCCTTGAATGTGCTGAGTGGGTATTGCCCACTTAATGCCCATGAGCAGTGAGTGGAATTAGAGAGTCTGTAACCATACACTGCCATCAAAGAAGGGCCCACCTGGGGTCAGGGAGAAGGTGAGTCTAACAAATAGCATAGAAGATTTGGAGAGCCAGGCAACTAACAAACCTACCTCTCAAGAACATGGAAACAAGGCCTCTATGCTTTGGCCTCGGCTCAGCTCCTTCGTTACCACTCTCCTCTCCTTCGCTCTGCTCTGTTGGTTTCTGTTCTGTTTTTGGAGCCCACTAGGCTGATGGTCCCTGTAGGGTCTTTCATCTGCAGTCTTCTCTATTTGGAACACGTCCTCCAGTTTTACACACAGCTGGCTCCTTCTTATCATTCAAGCCTTGCCTGAAACCCTTTTCCTGCACATCTCATCTAAGCCAGCCTTCTCCCTCCCCTTCCTCCAGCTCAGCAGCCCATTTTATTTTCTTCATCATCTTTCTCAGTCTGAAACTATCTTGCCTCTTCATTTAATCACTTGTGCCAATGACAGAGTGAGCACCATGAGGACAGGATATTGTCATTCTTGTTATGTGTTGTGTAGCCAGTACACAGAAGAGCTTCAGTAAACCGTTAACAGTTATTGAACAAACAAACTATGGTATTCTAGTTTCCAAAGAGGCAGGTGGGCTATCAGGAACTACAATGTCTTGGGGGAAGTTGGGTCTCTCAGGGGCGGGGTTTAGAGGCATGGCTATATTAAGGGGACAGTGAGTTAGATTCACGGAGTGGGAGGTTAATAAAAGGGACTCAGAAAACAGTAATGTGGCATAAATTCAGGAGCCAAGGCTGAGGGCGAAGGTATTAGAATCAAAGCAGAAACTGAGGAGGGTGAATAGGCTAAATTATCACAAAGAGACTTTCTACCACAGTCCGAGTGCTGGGCTAGAGCTCCTTGCTTGTGTGTTTGCTAAGTCGCTTCAATCGTGTGTGACCCTATGGACTGTAGCCTACCAGGCTCAGCTGCCATGCCCTCCTCCAGGGAATCTTCCTGACCCAGGGACTGAATTTATGTCTCTTCTGTCTCCTGCATTGGCGGGCAGTGTCTTTACCCCTAGCACTATCTGGAAAGCCCAGAGCTCTTTAAATTCAACCTACATCAGATCAAGGGAAAGTGATGTAGATTCAGAGATCTCAGCCACTGGCGGTGGCTGCTAAAAGCAGAAATACTGGAGAGGGGGAGAATGAGGATGGATATTTCAAGCAGAAAGGACCACAAGTACAAGGCAGAGAGGTGATGTGTCTCTAGTTTAGAACAGTGCCTGGAACAGCATAGAGTACAAAAAACTCTTTTTAGAGGATTGACTCCCAGTGGCTATCTTGAGGACAGAAAGCCTGAACATGGGCAAATTGGTGGAAATTTATCCCCAAATCTGGTTTTAGAAGCTTGGTTCATTGCAGTAGAGCTTGGTATGGACAGATAGGGCAAAGAGAATCCACAGGACTTGATGACAAATTGATTATGCACTCTCAGAGGGGGTTGAGGCAGGAGACAGTATAGGAAAGAGGGAAATAAAACTTACCTGAGCTTCAGAGTCTGAGCGACTGGGTAATACCATTACAGAGAGAAAAGTCCAGCTGAAGAGTTGTTTAGGGAGAATCTGGAAAATTCAATGTAGATATTTGAGGTGCCTGAAGACATGCACTCAGCAGGGATATTTAGAAGGTGGTTGAAATAAGGTTGGAGTCCTGTTGAGCCTAGAATAAGGATATACATGTGTGTGTAAGCTACTTCAATCATTTTCAGAAAGAGTTAAGTTGGGAATAAAACTAAAAGAATTGCAAGAGCATAGCAGGACTCAGCTTGTCTGGTCTTATTATTCAGCAGCAGAATGTTATCAGGATTCATCAAAAACTAAACATGCTGTGCTTCTTTGGACCAAATATCAATTTCTATTCACCATCAATCCCTAACATCATTTAACCTAGGCAATTTACTTTTCTTGGGAGGCAATTCTGTTAAGTAGTTAAGAGTATGGAAATGACATGACCAGGCTACTCACTAGCCCTGTAGCTTGAGGCATTGCTTAACCTGTTTCCTTATCTGTACAGTAAGAATAATAATAGTACCTATGCTCATAATATTGTTGTGAAGATCAAATGAACTCATGCATGTAACGCACGTTGCCTAGAAGCTGGTACACAATAAATGCTCACTAAGGACCCCTGAAATTTTGTGTTGAGGACTGGAATATGAACTCTTATTTTTCCTTTATGATCAGAGTTTGCCTTAGCCTGAGTGTCTCTTAATTCCTGGAAAATTGTAGAATATTTTCAGCAAAATAGGAAAAACTAAAAACTTGCAATATTCAGCCAGCAAAGGAGGCCACCACAAAAATACAGCATTTAGGCACATTGCCACTCTCTCAAGTCCTCTGCCTCACCACTATGCAGCCATTCAGGTGCTCTACGTTCTCACAATTGAAACAGCCCTGGGAGAATTTCAGTGCTATTGTTTTGGAGACTTCCTTTCATCCTGCTTTGAATTTGTCCCAGTTCCAGTTTTAGACAATAAATTATAAGCCTTTAAAAAGGGAATTTCATTCAGTATTGAAAAAAGGGAAAATGAATCCCTGAACTGGATAACCGGATGTCAGTTACCAGTCCCTGACTCTGGCAAAGTTTGACCTCTTCAGCTCAGTAAATTCAACTGTAAGGTGTTTTTTCTTTTTTTGTTTGCTTTTTTTTTGGCGGAGAGGTGAGGGTGTTGTTTGTCTGTTTAGTATATTATCTGAAGCAAGAAGATCTGCTTAAAATGAGACTCTCTTTCTGTTTTGTTCTTAGTTGTTAGACCATCACGAGCAATGAGGCTGTGGAATTTATGTGAATTGCCATTCTTCACTATCTTTACAAAATGAAACCTGACAATAGTAACTTACAAGGATAATCTACCAGCAAACACCAGTAGGCCAGACATACTGGCAGTCCCTAGTCAATCTGTAACTGAAAATTAAAAGTGTAGCAGGAAACCCTAATAATGAAACTTGCAGGGTTATAGAGCTGATGAAGCAGAAAACAAAAAGTAGGTGATAACTGCTAAGAAGTGCAGCCCTGACAGTTGTCGTGTCTTTGAGGATTTTCTTAAAGTGTGGGCAGATCTTCATCTATATTTGAATTCCCTTTAACCATCCAAAACAACTCTTGGCTCTGAGTCATTTTCCATCTTCTTCCCAGATAATACCTCCTAGCTATCATCAGCAGAGCTATTCCAACTAGCATTTTTGCTCAGTAGTCTTTCCCAAGGTAATAGAGTGTTTAGGTTATCATGTCTTAGTGTCATGTGATACTAAATCACACTTCAGGGAGAGATAACAGGGCTACCCAAGGCGAGGTGGGTGTGGTGGGTGTGGACTATGTCCCATCCAAGGTCCCTGTCTCTCCAGAAGGGCTAAAGGTGTCAAGCTTAAGTGCTGAGAAGAAATATCATAGCTGGTTGGGAGTGGGGGGTAGTTGTTGGGTTGGGTGGGAGTATGGAAGGCTCTACCTTTGGCTCAGAGCATTACTGAGCCCATCTGGATCCCACAGTCAGAAACCAGGTGGTTTCATCTTGTTTTGTAAGTGGATCATAGAGGGGCCGTGAGTGGTCACAACCTCCCCAAGTGCCCAAGGCTTGCCTCCTCTAAGATAGATGCCTTTATGCGATCTGCTATGTGTGGAGTCAGGGGATTTGTCAGGAAGGCTCAATCTCCATGGTGTTCATACCAAGACTATTTGCTGGTTTTCTGCAGTGGGTCTGTGGGACCCCTGTCACCTCCCCTGGTCACAGCCTCCCAGGCTTGCTATTTGGCCCCATGTAGGCTCTGGCTGCAGAGTCAAAAAGTCAAATAGAGACTAGACCACGACACACTCCCTACATCTGCTAACTTACCCTATGTTGCCCCCGCCTCACCTCACACTGACTGCTGCCCATGGGCCTGGAGACCCTACTGGTCTCTTACTCACCAAAACCACCCAGAGACCATGACTTCGAGCAACAATTCCTCTAAGCCCCCTTTGGGAACCTAGAAGGCAGCCGACTTGTCTACAGCACCTCCCTAAAGGCCAAAGAGAACCCAGCTGATGATTCAGTGAAGACTCTCAATTCAGTAAAGACGCTACAGGGACCAAACACAAAATAGCTCTTTTAAAAGAACATGAAGTCATTTATGTACAATAAGAATCTGCTCTCACCCGCTTGCCCACCATGTACACATTTGAAGTTGTGTAAATGTGGCAATAATTTTTTGAAAATATTTCTAAGATCACAAACTATTTTATTGTTGTATCTTATTTAATATACAGAGCTTTGTAGTCATTGAATTAAGAATATGGTATGTAAGAAAACAGAAATCAGAGCCTAGAAAATGCCTTTGCAGCCTCTTGACATTGTTACCTCCCAGAGAAAGGTAAGTGCACATTTTGCCTGAGAGAAAAACTCATTTAATAACAGACTGTAATGGTGATGCAGTCTATCGGGACTCGGACTACTCTCTACTGCTCAGGCTTCTGACAGTTGTAAGGCAAAACTGGTCTATGCACTTGATACATGGTAATCCATCCCATCTTTAGCACCCATGGCATCTGGGACCCTGGGGCTGTCATGGAGCTAAGTCATATTTCCTCTCTATTGGAGTTCAGGTTAACCCTGGAGGCAAGCCCAAAAGAATCACTGGTTTGGCCTCCAAGCACCACCAGCTGGACTCCTAAGGGTCCCTTCAGATGAGCCAATTGGCCTTGTTTACTACAACTTAGAGAAATCTGAAAGTCTGCCAGAATATTTACTATATTCATTCATGTAGAGAAAACCCGCTCAAGTAAGCTGTTTACCTCTGGTCTTCTCTTGAAATAAAGACCTGGAATTCAGAACATCATATGAAACATATTTGAGCTTCTCCATGGCTCAGCGGTAAAGAATCTGCCTTCCAGTACAGGAGACACAAGTTCGATCCACTGGGTGCATCTTGATGTGTGTTTAGATTATACTAAGAGTGTGACCATTTGTCCAGTCTTACTTGCAGGTCAGAGAAGAGAGTCTACTTTGACCTTTCAAAAGGTAGGCACTCTCATAGTGACTAGAGTGAGTAAATGATTGTTATAAAGGACATTTCGGAACAGCTATTTATGGTCTTGATTCACAAATCAGCTGTGTTAGTATATGGTTCAGAAAAGTCTCATGGTCATTCATCTGTCCGCCCTCAGTAGCAGGATCTTTATAATAAACTGTGTTTCTCTGCACATGACCTCTACATATGTGTGTGTATGTATATAAGTGTGTGTATATGTGCGTGTGTGTGTCCATGCGTGTGTGTGTGTGTCCAGTTGCTCAACTGTGTCTGACTCTGCAACCTCACAGACTAGCTCACCAGGCTCCTCTGTCCATGGGATTTCCCAGGCAAGAATACTGGAGTGGGTTGCCATTTCCTCTTACAGGGGATCTTCCCCACTGAGGGATCAAATCCATGTCTCCTGCATTGGCAGGTGGATTTTTTACCACTGAGCCACTTGGTAATCATACATACATACATACATACATAGGGATACAAACAACATGTGCCTGACTTGATCCATATGTTAGATATAATCCAACCTCAGTATGACATAATTTCAGGAGCACTTGGATGACATTTTGCTTCAAGCAAAAGTATCATAAGTTCCACCATTGGTATCATAAATTCCACTGTTAGAGACTCATTCCTTTACCGTAAATTTCTTCTGTTATGATACAAATAATCCTGGAATGGTGGTGGTTTAGATGCTAAGTCATGTCCAACTCTTGTGACCCCACAGACTATAGCCCTCCAGATTTCTCTGTCCATGGGATTCTCCAGGCAAGAATACAGGAGTGCGTTGCCATTTCCTTCTCCAGGGGATCTTCCCAACCCAAGAATGGAACCCCGGTGTCCTGCACTGCAGGCAGATTCTTTACCGACTGAGCTACAAGGGAAGCCTGGAATGGTGGAAGTATTTAAAGTCTTACCCCAAGTACAATTAAGTTATCTGATTCTCATACAAGAGTTGGGTTTGATTACTAGGGAAGCAGAAAGGATAGATGACCCTGGTTGTCCCAGGGAACCCAAAGTGAAGAGAGCCCAAGCTGTCCTAGCAGGGAGGATAGGGTTACTTCAAGATAGTCTTCACAATTATCCCTAGGGTCAGAATGGCAAACATGTTCAAAACAGAGATGACTTAAGTAGTGAAATTTAAAGAGGCCTTTAGCCTCAGAAACAAGAGAGAAGGAAAAAAGAAATAGAAATATCAATGAACCAAAGAGAGTTACACGTCTCTTTTAAGGAACCTGCCCCATCCCTTTAAACGACTTCTGTGTTTCTCTGATTTATTCTTGTTGGTGAGTCCCCGGGAAGATCTGGTTGCCTTTTAACCCTTCAGATTAGGAAAAGGAACTAATCCCTGATTGCCAAACATGTATAAACAAATGACTTTAGAGTTACTTTTCAAAACAAACTTTTATGACAATTATAGGTGATCAAGATGGTAAAAGTGAAACCCAACAAGGCAGGGAGGGTAACGGGGTGGAACGGAGGCCCTTGGCCACAGGTCCTGGGAGACTGGTTGCCAAAGAGAAAACACTGGCTTCCCATGCCTAGATCTGGCTGAAGCCTCACCACAGAATGACGAATCTCGTCATATGCAGGGTTGATGAGAATGAAGGTGATCTCGACGTCTCCTATTATAGCTTAAGGAGTTGGGCAAAATCACTTGATGTATCATATCCTGGCCTCTCAGAATCCTTTTTAAGCTCTAGTGAGAGACAGACCAGAAGGTTTTACATGTAAAAGTTGGACAGACTCTGCTGCGTCCAGGAAAAGCTGGCTACTGTGGGTTCATTGTTGTCATGAGGACCATTCTTCTTCCACCAACATCTTTCATTGCCTCTCCATGTTTTCGTGAGACAAAAGACCCAGCTGAGACTTCAACAAAGGAGAATGCAGGGAAAGGGGAGAGAATACCTTGAGCAAGAATAGCTTGGAAGGAGCCACAAGTGGAAAAGGAAGTCTAATTCTGTCCTAGTCCGGGGGAAAAAAAGTTTTTTGAGAAATGTAAACAAATCAGGAAATCCTGGCACTTACTCCAGTTCCGATCCAGGGAAAAGCACCGGTCCTTTCCCTAGGACTGGGCTGCTGTTTGTGAATGAAATCCAGACTAAATTATTCATTGAGTCCTGCCAGCCCTGCAGTCTCCAGCTTTCTTTTTGCCTATGGCACGGCTTAAACCTTAAAATAATAATAATAAAAAAAAAACATATGCATGTTGTTAACTATCCATATTCAAATGGAAATTCAACGCTATCATAAATCTCTCTTTTCTAATGTAAATTCCTTTCCCTAGCAGGAAGCTGCAGGAAAGCCATTGTATCTGAGCAATCTAAACTTAAAAGAGAATTTTTGTTAAACCAGTTATGATAGGGGAAACATGTTTTTCACTGAGTCGAAAGATTAAAGTTGGTTGTAAAAAGGGGTGGGGGACTGAGGGAGAATTATTGGTTGCTCAGCTAATGATTAGATACAGAACTTCAAGGACAAATTAAGAGGCACAAAAGAAAGAGTCACGCAGATAAGTGAAAACAGTTGCCATGATATTAAAGAATAGACACACTGTTTATCTAATCTCCATTTCCATATTCATCTCCATCTCAGCAGCCCCCTCTACCCCATTAGCCACCCCCCAGTGAATTCCAAACTCCCCTGAGAGGCACATCTGCAGATCAGAGTAGCTCTAGGATCCAGGGTTCTCTTTCTCGCTTCCCGATCCACCCTCTCTCTTTCCTTAGTTATCTGGGTGCCTCTTTTAATGAGGCTTTGACCGAGAAGAATGTGGGCATGAGATGAAGAGAATGAGTCTCTTTATTTTTAATTTATTTTTTGGAAACATGCTGTCAACCCTTTGGGTGATTTCAAAAAATTCTTACTAAACACCACACATCCCTTTTTTCAGATCGACTCCACTAGTTTGTTCTGATTTGTCACTCACCTTTTCCCATCCTGCCACTCCTCTTTCTCCTCTCATGTTCAAACTGAGCTTGTCATTTCAGAAAATTTTCTCCCTTGTAAACTTGGTCTGGACAGGCAGCAACAAATATATATCCATTTATTACAGAGCTGTAAGGAACAAGTGTAACGGGCTTCCTTAAGCAGTGAAGTCAGCAAGAGCTCACAGACAAGGAACAGATTTCTCTTGGATGGAGGAGCTAGTGAAGCTGAGAAGGACACAGGCCCGGTACCTGCCTCTCCTCCATGCCAAGGCCCTGGCCCCCTCACTGTATGTTTTTGCAGGGGATCCTCCAGAGTGGTGTGGCTGCAGGGTTTCATTCTTCAGTGCAAAAGCTTTCTCCATTGACTCCTAGGAACACAGTACAAAGATACACAAAGAAAATAGATCCCTCTGTATAAACACACAGTGTGAACTCTGACCCAAAAGGGCATTCATGCATGACAATAAGTAACACTGTAATTGGAAATAAAAATATTAACAGCAGGAAGGAATGTAACCCATACAGGTTTCCTACTAAGGATTTGAATACACATGCCTGTGGCCAATTTATTACTAATATTTAGAACTGAAATAATATAACTTAGAATCAGCTTAATAAAAATATCAGAGCCAGCCTCCCAGGCAACAAGTGTTAGAGCAAAGTCACATCCCCACAAGGACCAGTTTCTCCCTGTTCGCTTGTCTGATGATCCACATTCAAGATAGAAAATTAAATGTTCTTTCTGGACTATTCAGAAATTGATGGCACTTATAAAAATGTTCATTAAATCTGAGGCTGTGCAAGGCTTTTGGCCTCATGTTATCAGAACCATAAAAATCATCACCTTCTTGTCCGTGGCCAGCCTGTCTCTCTAGATAATATAATCCAGAGAAAAATTAAGTTGCCGCTGAGTGTCTGTTTCTAGTAAATGTTTTTGTCAAGTGTGTGTGTTGAGAGGATGCTGCTGTCAGATGAGAGAGGGGAAGAACACAAATCAGGCTATATGTGTTTGAGGACTTAGAGGGAGAATTTCATGAAGCTATTTCTAGGGCAACTCATTTGATCTGTTAAGAGGATGCTGTGGTATTTTCATCCTTTTCTTCAGCCTGGTTCTCTGGCCTCTGTTACCCAGAAGCGGTGGTCTCTGGAGTGTAGACAGAGACGGGAAGCAGGTGCTTCAGCTCCCAGCGTCTGGTTTAGATGACCACAATGCCAGCACACCTGCAGTCTGCCTTGCAGCCAAGTCTGGCCTCCCATTGTATTCCATCGGACTTTCTGCCTTGAGCAAGAAAAAAAGCATTGTTTATCAGATTTGCCAAAGGATCTCCGGGGAGGTGGAGAGAGACAGGATAAACAAACCTAAAACAAAACGCAAGTGTAAGCAAAGCGCTGGGAGACCTTGATTGTATGTGACTACCCAAGGTAATCTTTCAACCTGACACAAAGTAATTAAAAAAACTGATTGAGAGCAACAAACCTGGAGTTAGCACAGACCAAGAGAGTTTTCTAAAGGTCTTCCCAGAGAACTGATGCTACGTAATGTTATCCAAACTCTGGTTCTTAGAGGCAGAAATCAGACCGCTTTTATTAAGGGTCTAATTTGTGCCAGACTTTGTGCCATGCGGGTTAAAAGATGAGTGGTTACTTCCCTGTCCTAGAAAAAACTTACAGAGAAGATGATCTTGCTACTTATGAACCCAATGTTCCAAATATTACGGACTTCATAATTCACATTTTGTAATAGTTTTTGCGCTGGGTGAACTGGATTCCTACAAATCACACTGAAAGCAGTAAATTAGTTTAGCCTTCTCTAACCAAAGTAAGCAAGGCAAGCACAACTCATCCAACAATATGTCAACACAACTTCGTGATCAATATATTGTGACAACAATAAAATTAGTGAGCATCTTTCCAGAGACTCGGATAGGAGTTTAGAGATATCATATAAAATGTTTTGTTAGTATTAATGAATAATTCTGGAGGCCCCTTTCCCCCTTTCCTTTGTACAGAGCGCCAACTAGTGGAAAACTGGAAAACTGCACCTAAAGAGAAACTAAGACAACCACTGGTCTTCCCACAGGTAAGAGTCCATAGGGTCTTACAGATGCTGCTCTTTGGGGGTGTGGAGATAAGGATAAGGTGTGAAAAGGAAAGAGAGGTGTGAAACTGGCTTAGACTTAGCTTTTCAAGGGGTAAAGGGCAAACTGGTACTGATGAAAACATGTACAATCTCTTAACATTTGAAATGACTCAATGCACTGTATCTATAGCTAACTTGAGAAAGGAAAATATTTCTTGGGTTCAGAACTTATTCTTCTTGAAGACGTCTTTTCAAAAGAAAGGGGAAGATACTCTGTGACACAAAATTGCATACATAGGAGGAAAAAGACCTGGTTTCACAAATAAAATGAGTTACGGTTGTGTCACACTAGTTCAGAAGAGAACAGATAAGAATGTGTCCACACTAGGGTGGGGGGTGGGGAGGGGAGAAGAGAGGGTGGAGGCACAAAGGGAAGGAAAGGATGGGGGTTGAATCTTTGGTGTTGTCGGGTTTTTAGTTTTGTTTGTTACCTCTCCATTTCAAGGAATCTTATTTTTGTGTTGACGTGTAAAGGAGTTTTGGCTCCCTTACCAAAAAGTACTAATAAAATGCAGGCAACCCTGAAAGGTTATAAAAATGCAAGATGAATTCATCAATCAGAGTGTAGTCTGTGCAACAGAGGTTTGTGGACAAGCTTTAGGGATTTCATGGAACTCCCTAACAGGATATGCAACTTCTTTGTGTGTGTGTGTGTCCATGTGTGTGTGTTCTCTGGATTTTATAGCCTTTACTGATTCTCAAAGGGGTCCATAAGCCAAAAGAAGAATAAGGAACATCACTGTTCAGCTATCTGCCCTTGCACAAAAACAGTCATATTTTAATGGATGCCCTTCAGAGTGACCTCAGCCTTCATAAAATTCTGTTCTTAAGAGAGGCCAAACAGAGAGATAGAAATCCTCCAGTATCTCAAGAGCAGACTGCAGCCTTCTTGTTTTTCATGCACTGACTCTTTGACAGAAAGTGACAAGAAGTGTCCTATTGCATTTTGCACTGGTATGATGGCAGAGGGTACCTCCTCAAACCTCAGTGTGACGTGTGTCCTCGAGCAGGTTCTGAGATGCT
This sequence comes from Oryx dammah, assembly GCF_014754425.2. Taxonomy (NCBI): domain Eukaryota; kingdom Metazoa; phylum Chordata; class Mammalia; order Artiodactyla; family Bovidae; genus Oryx; species Oryx dammah. The sequence continues at coordinate 31,960,753 of NW_024070188.1, forward strand.
TGAGGTCTGCTAACCAGCTTATTTCAGTTTGCATTAAGCAACATGGTTTACACTTGAAAATCCAAAAGCAGTGGCAACCATTTTTTTCAGTAGATGAACCAGTGGAACCTACGTGCAGGGGGGCCCCGGGCCCGCCGGAATGTTTCACTTTAGGACTTGGAGGCTTACTCAGCACATTGTTATCAAAATTAAGTCAAGAAAGCAGAATTTTTATACCACTTACTTAATGTTTGTGGTGGTTATTAAATAAACTCTCCAGTCCTTGATTTCGTTTGAAAAGGGATTTGCTGAAATAACGACTTATTTGAAGATCATTAAGTCTCCAGAGGTCAAGGATAACAAGGGTAATAACACCAGGGTAATGCTATCTAACTTCTTTTATGGCATCAGCTTTCCCATAGATTTTATTTAACTAATGACTTAGTTGTGAAGAAAAGTGATTATATTAATGTGTCTGTCCCAGCCTTCACCTCTCAATCAGACAGTTAATCGTACCAGGGGAGTCTCAGGGATAACTCCAAACACATATCATCTACAAGTAATCCCCTCCCTCATCAAGGGGCACGTGGTCCTAGGTTACTAAGGTTTTCCTTCTGACCTAAGTCATTTCCCTGTTCTTTCCACCTCAGGTAGGCATAGTTGTGTTTCTAAAATTTATGAAAAGCAAGATGAACAGCTCACCTAAAAAATAATGCAAAACTTGCCCACTTTTTCTTTTTTTTTTTTTTGCTTTTATTGCTTCTGAGACTCTAAGAAACTTGCATAATTAATTTAAGTTTTTGTGTCCTTATTGGAACAATTAGGCAGAGGTCTTCAGGAAAAAAGTTTTCAAAAATTGAGGTTTGGTGGTTTTTTTTTTTTTTTTTAACTTCTTTACCCTTTTACCAAGATCATTTTAAAAGGTTATTTAAAATATTATAACCACAAACTGTTCAACCAGACGAAAATGAAAGTAGGCCACTTAGAGGTTTTTGTCTAAAGCAAAATGTCTGAAGCTAATAATTTAACCATTGGGAGTTCACTGGCTACTAAAAGCAGTTACTTTGAAATTAAGAAGGAAGTATTTTCAGTATTATATCTGAATTTGTAATTTTTCTCTCACAGGATATACAGAGTATAGTATTTTCTTTTCCTTCCCCTTAGGACTAAACTGACCTTCCTGCCAGAGCAGTGAAACCCCAGACTTGGACTTGAGCCAGCTGCCTTTCAGCACCAAGTCATTAAGAACTCTTGGGGGTGCTGTTTAAATGTGAATTTTTCCAGGACTGCTTCACCGGACAGATAGGCAATGCTAATTCAGTCAGGGCATGTTGAACACATCCAAATTTAAAATGGAAGAGAAGGGGGAAAGCTTTCAAAACTAGGGATATCAAAGTGAAAGTTAGTAAAAATGAGGCCACTCATATTATGTAGGAGTGTCAAAGAGTCAGACAGCCATACACCTTACAGGGCTTCCTAGATTAAAGCAAATCTGTGAGTCACTTTCAAGAAGGATGAGCAAGGCTGCAAATAAAGAAGTTTTCATGCTTTCTTCAGAAGGCAAGCAGCTCAGAAATAAAAGGAAGGCACTCATATTCCCAGAGTTTTAAGGACTTAGGATATCCTCATGCATTGTCAAGATCTAGTGTGAAGACCAGATAATCCAGAGAGAATGACAGTTCACATGCACACACAAAACACAAGGAAAGAAATAGCGGAGGGCAGGGAAAGAAAGGAAAGAAGAAAAATCTATGCTTCCTTTTGGTTGATAGTCACATTTTAAGATCAAGAGAGGTTAAGATATGCAGGTGAAGATGGCGATGTCAGCTCAAAGAGGGATTTTGAAGGTGAAACATCCCGCTAGAGAGGAGGCCAAGCTTCACAAACGCCAGCAAGCCTAGACTTCATCAAATAATACCATCTCCCCACAATTGGAACTTGTGTCAATTGACTATCCAGCCAGAAAAATAAAGCAGCAGCAGCCAGATAGTTTATAGGTTTCTCCTTCATCTCCAGAACTGCCTCAACATGTATAAAAGCACAAGTGCCTGAGCACATACATGTCCACGGTCAGTACTCAATCGCCTGCGATTCTGTTCTCACTGCCGCTGATAACCCACATTGATTTCTAGTTGGTTGTGGAGTGCATTTCAAATTGCTATACCTTCTGGTATGTGTTTAGTTTAATCTCATAATACTATTTTAGCACACTCTGGTAGGATCTGGGGACTAAATGAAGGATAATGCTGAAAAAGGGGACTGAGATGTTTAGTTTACCAGTTAGATGCTCAATACGAAATTAAGGAGACCTTGTAAACATTTTCTTTTTACTGTCTTCTTTAGTTTTAATTAATTTCTTCCTAATGACTCTTTAAACTTATACACAATTTCAAATAGCTTTCCACTGTGATTTTTCTCATTGATTTCCACAATGACTAAATGTGCTAAGTATTCATTCTTAATTTCTCTTGTGGCAGAAATATGTACCTTGGGAGTATTATTATTTCTTTTTAAATAAAACCAGGGTTGAAATGATGACAATTTTGAAAGAAATTGACTTTTCACATAGTACAAGTTGTCTTAATTCATCTTCTCAATATACTTGGCCCTTGAGACATTGGTGATGGACAGGGAGGCCTGGCGTGCTGCAATTCATGGGGTCGCAAAGAGTCGGACACGACTGAGCGACTGAACTGAACTGAACTGAGACTTCTTAAAAATATGTATCCAAACTTATTAGAATTAGTAAGATAATTTATAGTCCTCTCTTGCAACATGTACAAAATCTAGAAAGAAAATAAAAGTTGGCTCTGAAAACAAGTCCCATGACCTGAAGTTGAGTTTTAGCTGGACTTTTTTGTCAATAGCTGTCTTCTAACAAATCAATTCCAGCATACAAAGAAAATATACAATTGGTTTAAACAAGTTATCAACAAAAGTACAAGTATAGAAGGGCAAGTTTCATCTCCAAAAATACATTTATCTTGGGCTTTGTAAGTTTCTGTGTCAAGCCCACAGCAGGTAGAAATAGCAGTCATGTTTTGCTAAAGTCAAAGTTCCCACTCATGAATGTTTGCCACCTGTCCTGTATCTCTTATACCTATTTTTAAAGGAATATTGCCATTATTATCTGGCCCATGGGCTACATATTTTTTCAATTTAAATGTTTATGATGTAACTTTTTTATAATATCCTTGGGAAGGATACCAAATGTTAGCATTGGTATCAGTAAAAAAAAAAAAAAAAAAAAAAAGAACCCTTTAAAGGAAAGAGTAAGAGAAAAGAAGGAAGAGAAATTATTTCATGTTTATAGCCACATTTTGTCATCATTAAGCAAAGTTATGTTAATAGAAAAAAGAATGGTTTTCATGTGTATCTAGTCACATTTACCTCCAAAAATATGCCAAATCTCCATTTTCAATTTCATGTTATTTATTATTTTGAAGCCATCTAAAATTGCTTCTTACTTGAGGTTTTTGGATTACATATATTAGGCAATGTAATTTGACTAGTGGGCATTTATTTGTTTAATATAGAATTTTCAGCTATTAGTAGTGATAATTTCTTTCAATTTTCACTAAAATCTATAAAGTTTGATATTTTTCTGTAACCATAGAATTAGGCTCTATGTCGAGTGTAATGTGAGGGAGTCTTTAAAATAATTTTTTTTATTACTGAAGTCTTTCTTATACTTTGAGAGCCATTTATATATGTAATGGGCTAAATGGTTTGATGAAGACCAGTCTCATATTTTTTACAGACTTTTATGTTATAAAGGTGAATAGAGTTCCCAAAGAAAATAAGTAGTCATTAGGAATCTACTCCATATTCCTTCAAATAATATTGAAAAGAAATATTATTGTGGGAACTGAGCAAGAGGAACTCTTCTATTCATCTACTTCTCCAATTTCTAGAGTCAGAAAAAAAGTTGTTAGTAATATCAATCTTTCATCTGAGTACTGGTAAACCATTATCAAGTGCATATGCCAGCAGAGTTTTACAAAGTACCAAAAACGAGGAGGCCTAAAACATCAAAATGTCTTTTCTTGCACTCTGAAAGCTGGAGCCGCGGTGTCACCCACGGCATGCTCTCCCTGGCAGCGCTAAGGCAGATGCGATCTTCGACATTCCTGGTCTCGCAGCGGCATCACTGCGGCCACCTGGCCGTCTTCTGTCTGTACATCATCACACTGTCTTCCTTCCATGCTTGTCTCATGTCCAAATTTCCCCTTTTCATAAGGCCACCAGGCAGACTAGATTGGGTCCATGCTAATGACCCCATTTTAACTTGATGATGTCTGTAAAGACTATTTCCAAATTCATATTCTAAGGTACTAGAAGTTAGGACACGAAAATTTCTCTTGTTTATGGCAGTGGTGGAGGGCACAGCTCAGTCCCTAACAACTGACATATTTCAGTCAAACAGCTGGCTTGTTGAGTTTTTGTTTTTGTCTGAGGGAGAGTTTCATCAAGATACAGATAAAAATAGAATCCATTTATAAAGATTATGGTGAGAAGAAGAACTCAGAATTTGAAATGTAAAAATTATAAAATTTCCTTTAAAAAGTACATTGTATTAGGTTGAACTATATGAAATTACTGAAAAGTTCAACCACTTTTACCTCTACCTTTTAAAAAACGCTGTTTATATGTCCCAAATTAATCAATTATTGAATGAAAAGAGAATAAAGAAGTATCCAAAAAAAGCTGGAGAACAAAGAAAAGATAGGCGAGAAAACTATATAGGAGCTAGACTTAAAGAGAAAATAAAATTTTAAGTGAACAAATTCCTTGTTAACATTATTATTTTAATTTTTAGAATTTGTTAATATATTGATCTACATCTAAAGGTATTTTTATCACAACAGAATTATGCTATCATTTGTTCTTATTCATTTGATTTTTAAATCATCCTATCTACTAAAATATTTTAGACATAAGAAATCATATTTGTTTTTTTAAAAAGAAAAACAGTATTGCAACACTACTGCAGATTTGTTTGAAAAGATCCTTGTTAACCACCATTGAGAGGGAGGCGAAATAAATCTTTCATTTAAGGATAAATTCAAAAGTTCAAAATTTCATATTCTTACAAGGAAAATAAATCTTTCAGGTCATATCTCTGTTGCTGAAAGCTAATCTAATATTAAGTAACAAATAATAAGCAAGAAAATAGATTAAAATTTTATATAACTTTATTCTAAAAACTCATCATTTGTATAAATATTATATCCTAATCCTCACAGGAGTGTCCATGGGTAGATACAGATGTATTTTTACTTTTTCTCAGCTTGAATTTTGCAGCAGGAATGCATCCAATACTTTTATAGCCAATATACCTGATAAAGAAATGGGACCTGCTTAAATAAACATTGTAATCATTTTCCCACAGAGGCAAACTATGTGTTTACATATGAATAAAGAAAAGGTTTTCAGGAACAAATAAATGGCTTTTATATTTTTAGACATGCTAACAATAGCAAATGGAGAAGGAAATGGCAACCCACTTCAGTATTCTTGCCTAGGAAATCCCATGGACAGAGGAGCCTGGCGGGCTACAGTCCATGGGGTCGCAAAACAACCCAACATAACTTAGTGACTAAACAACAATAGGCAAAAGTTCCACACCCTTGATTTCTGAGAGAGTACTAGAAAGTGCTCTAATTCAAGGACTTGGTACTGAATCAATACAAGTACCACACTCTCACAGGTATCATTAAACCTTTGGATTTGAACAATATCTGAACTTTCAATGCCATTATAATGCTATCATCATAACAATTATTATTCCTTTAGTTTCCAGAGACAAAAGCCCAACTCAAAAACACTAAACTAAACTAGGGGATTTAGTGCCTTATGTCACTAAACCATCCAGAAAGACTCAATTCAGGACTCAAACTATGTCACCAGAAACCAGTTTTTCATTTCCCAGTAAATCCATGTCACAGTTTTGGCTCCATTCTTTAGGTCACAAATGGCTGCAAATTACTGATGCAGGTTCCAGGACTATATTCTTCTGGGTTTAAATCTGTCTAAAGGAGCCAACATATTTGTCACAGTATTCCTAGCAAAACTCCAAAATGTTCTCTACCTGGTCCATTTTAGAGCATAGGTTCACCCTGAAACAATAGTCATTGGAATAAACTTTAAATATATGAATAACATGTAAAGGAATTTAAAATTTTTTAAAGAAATTAATTTTAAATCTGGCTAATCCCATGGACAGAGGAGCCTGGCAGGCTACAGTCCATGGGGTCACAAAGAATTGAACATGATTTAGCAATAAAACCACCACCACCAATATGCTCTACTTTTAGGACCCTACCGCACAACTGAGAGAGAAGTATTCTAAACCAGAAAGACTATGTGTTGCCAGAAGAACAAAATGCAGTGTGGTGAGGTAAGCTTAGACTATTGATTTATTTGAGCTATTAATCAAATATGTTGAAATTATAAGACTACCTATCAGAAAGAGAAATTGTGTTCAAATCAGTTCAATTCTTTTCACCAAGTAATATTTTGACTTTGCTTTTGATTGTGAAGATGGTTAAAAAAAAATCAGTCAAAATTGAAGTGGGCTATTTTGGAAATCCTAAAGATTACATTCTCAAACTATGTTGGAGCTGTTGCATAGACATAGTTCTGTCATAGCCAAGATACCATTTGAATGCATAATGTACACAGCCTTCCAGCACCTTTGGACTACATGGGAAGAGGTTTCTAACATAGCCAGGGCCTGAGGAGAACCCATAAATGAGGCTATTGATGCAAAGCTGTATGGATTAAGTTCAACACCTTGAATTACATGGGAAATGAACAGGAGCTGGGGGGCAGCTAAGGGAACACAGGTGTGGCACGTCCAGGGGCGCCCACATTCTTAAGTCAACAGGCAGCCATATTCTATTCAAGCTGCGTTCCCCGGGTGGTCCAGCTAACAAAGCTTCCTGTCATAAAGTTATCGCTCAGTACAAGGCAAGTGTATTGTGAATGCCAGGTTCAAAACAGCTCATTGAAAACTTCTTGGTTAAGTAATTAAAGCAGGCTGAGCTTTGGGAAATCCTCCAAGAGGGAGCTCATTTTGAGAACAGCTTTCCAATTCACATGTTTCATAAGCCAAGGGTAAGCTGAGTTCACATGAATAACACACACACACACACACACACACACACTCCACAAATTGTGGGATTAAAATGTAGAGTTGAGGTCAGGGCTAGACCACAGCAGAAGTGAACTGGTTTAAAGAAAACTAGATATTTTGTCTCCAAAACCATCTGTTTATTGGATTGCTATGCTCGATTGCTACTACTTGTATCTTCAGATTCCAATCTATATCAGAAAGGTTGCAGGTGAAGTTGCCTACCTATCAGCCACGCAGCTCACCTTTTTTCTTCTTTGGGTAAAAACCAACTAATAAGTTATATATGCTTCACATGCATAAAAGGCAAACAGAATTTTATCTTCTTCCAGTCTGGAAAAAACAAAACAAAACAAAATGTAGTTATTGTTCCTAGAGATCATTAAAAATGCTATGGAGAAACATCCACCATCTATCCTGAAGACACTCTTTTGCCTCAGGCAAGGTGATCTGAAAGGATACTTGTTTAGTCTCTTCCAATTTTATTTTTCAGTGTGTATGTCAAGCGTGTGGTATATGTTTTCCTTTATTCAGTCTGTAGAAATTGCCACTGTGTACTTGTATCTGTCTCCTATGATTCTGCTGTAACAAAGTACCACAGATTTATTCTTTCAAAGTTCTGGAGGCCAGAAGTTGAAAATAATTATACTAGGCTAAAGTCAAGGTGTTGGAAGGGTTGATATCTTCTAGAGGCTCTGAAGGATAAATCTGCTTCCTTGCCTTTTTCAGCTTCTCTGGGCACCACCTGCCTCCATCTGTAAAGTACATCACTCTTCTCCAGGCTTCCACTATCACATCCTCTTCCCTTCTTGCTCTGACTTCTCTTGTCTCTGATCCCCCTTGTAAGGACTGTTAGGATTACGGTGGACCTACCTGCACGACCAAGGATTATCGCCCAAGTCAAGACCCTTAATCCTATCAGCAAAGTTCTTTTTAGACATATTTGGAATTCCATTCCTCAGCCTACCATAGTACTTCAAAAAATTGTGTTGATGTCATTCTATGACATTATTCTGTGTTTGCAATTTTTCAAAAAGCCTGTGTGTGCTAAATACTGCTAGCAGCTATACTATCTTCAAAATAGTGTATGCCCTTGAGGAACTTTAATCAAGTTGGGAGAAAATACTCATCAACCCATTAGACAAGTTTTAAATAATAAATAGTGTGATACCCAATGTTATCAAGCCCTCACTATGTGTCTATAGTGGGGATTTGATATTCAGGAACTATATCAGATGCTAGGATGAAAAGATGAACAAGTTATGGTCCTTACCCTGATTGAACAGGGGTCCAGAGTAGAAAGAGAACATATAGGAGAAAAATTTATGTTTATAAGTACTATAGTTTCACACACAGAAATTATAGAGGCATGGTCCAAAAATCTGGATTTTCCAATATCTTGGCAAAAAATTAGTTATATATCCTTGGGAAGCTCATGTTGCTTCTCTAATTGCTGTGAGTTTTAGAAGCTTGCTAATTTTATTAGTCTGTGAGTTTTCTGAATATCTTTCAGAATCTTAATGAAAACCTGTTGTCAGTACCAGAATTGATGGAAAATACAGCCCAAGAAATTAAAGGATTGAAGACTATTCCAAAAAATAATAATAATAAAAAGGAAGACAATGAGAACTGTTATAGAGAGTGGGATAGTAAAGAAGGATGAATTCATAAAGATTGAGCTACTATGGAAAGAATTGCCAGTCCACCTAGGATAGGACTTCCCTTTTTAGAATGACCAGCATATGTCCAGTTTGGCTTTGCTTGGCTGCTGTCATAATCCACGGTGCAAGACTTAATCTTTATTAATTCAGCACCCCCAATTGTTAAGCTAACTAAAGAACATAAGAAGCCAGTTGCTCCCTGGAGGTAAAAGTTAACTCCTGCCTAAAACCTGGGACTTTCTGACACTAGGTACAAAGTTGTCTAGCTAAAACCTGCATATGCCAGAACACTGATGAGAAAAAAAAATCATTTCAATTTATATACTTGAATTTCTTTAAAAAATAATCTCTCAAGAGGGCTGTGGGAAAATATATCTTGATCTATTCTGACGTGACAAGCTTTCGCTTGGTGTTCCCAGTGCTTATTGTACAATTTGATATTTTTAAAGTTTTCTAATAGCCCAACTTTAAGATGTTCCTGAGCCCTGAAATAGGGTTAGGGGTGAATATCAGTGAATGGCCCTTAAACGTAAAAATAGAAAGTCCTTTCTCACAAACAGCCTGAGGTGAAAACCTGTTGGCTGCCACTGCTGGAGAGTTGTGACTAGCCCTTTTGAGTCTTGCTTTCTGAGTCTGAAAAGCTACTATTGTTGGTTGGTAGTATTAATGTGCTTCAGGAGGAAAATAAACAGCTTTCTACTGAAATGTTGATATTTATTGAAAAGGTGGAGTGGCCTTCTTCTCAGCCCCTAGAGTGAAAAAGGAGAAAAAAATGACACATTGGAGGGAAATGATATAACTTGTAAAAGGTGTTTTCAGGAAGTTTCTGAGGTGGCCAGCAGACTTGGTATGTCAGCTTACAATTTTTTTTTATCCCAGTGGTAGAAATTAAGAAAGTACAAATTTTACTGGAAAAATAAATAAAAGTTTAATTGTAGTGGCTGACCTGGGGAACGTGTCTTTTTCCATTTCTCTCCTGAGAACAAACTGCTGGGCATTAGGTGAGATATAAACACAAAGCAGCCCAGTTTCCAGTGTAAAGAGAGGCAGAATAAGCACACATAACAATTTGTTGGTTTCTTATAATGCCTATTGCAGACCTGGAATCGACGAGGCTATTTTTTGTTGTCGCACAGTTGAGGTCTGTTTAAAAACAGCCTTGGAGTACGATAAATTCCCCCTACTTTCCCTAATGATTTATTCTCCTTTAAGTTCTTTATATAAGAAACGTTACACCATTTGAACCCATGACATGAAACTGTTGAAGAGATTTTTTTCACTTCGCAGGTTAATTCATGAAAGTGTGGGTCTAATTGTTGCATTTGGCAAGTGGAAATACAACATTTGGACAGCTACTCATTTCCTTTCTCAAAAGCAGGTTAAAGCAGATTGAGATTTTGTAACCCCACGTTTCATTTCATGAGATTTACACCCTGTTCCTAGAGCAATCAACAGCCTGTGACTGATGGTGATGCCGATTAATTCGAGTAATCTTTTCCCATGAGCTCATGGAAAGTATCATTACTGTACATAATATTTACATTTACACTCTGGACTTTTTTCCTTCATTTCTTTCATTGATATATCTTAAGGTATTTCTAAGGTTAATCACATACAAATGGGACTTCCCCTTGCTAACCTTAGATGGTTAGTAAAATTGACATTGTCCTGCTTATATACACTAAAAAGATAATCTATTTCACTATTCTTATGCATGTGAAGTCGCTCAGTCGTGTCCGACTCTTTGTGACCCCGTGAACTGTAGCCTGCCAGACTCCTCCATCCATGGGACTCTCCAGGCAAGAATTCTGGAGTGGGTTGCCATTTCCTTATGCAGGGGATCTTCCCGACCCAGGGATCGAACCCAGGTCTCTCACATTGCAGGCAGACGCTTTAACCTCTAAGCCACCAGGGAAGCTGTTCTTATGCATATTCTACTTCAAAACTACTACAGCCACAAAGATGTTTTAAAGGGGCACTTTCAGTTATCCTGGATTCCAAAGATCTGTATACATCAACAAATATTTATTGTTCTAAAGTGCAATGAGGCATTTTTCAAGTTTATAATAATCTTTACCATTTGTAAAGTGCTTCTGTATCCATTACGTCATTTGATACCAACAACTACGCTGAAAATTGGAAAGGGAAAGTATGATTATCCCCATTTTATCAGTGGAAAAGGATAGAGGTTAAATGTCTTTTTCAAGCTTGAACAACTTAGGACTAGCAGAACCAGATCTTCAACACAAGTCTCCTGGCTCCCAGGTCAGAGTCCTCTTACTCCACCAGGGTTGTTCAAATTGTGTCCTAAGGAACCTCCTCTGTGGCCTCCTAGAAAAGCAGCATTGCAGAAGAGCAAAACAGAAATGCCAAACCTCATACAGAATTCCCTCAGAAAAAACAAAAGCCTTCCTCTTTTTTTCTGTTTTATGTGTTGAGAAACTGGATACATTTCTATTTGAACAAGATTGATAGGGAAAAAAAAAAAAGGAAAACCACTACAGTTACCCTACACACAACATTGCCTTAAAATGGTTAGACAACATTGGTGTGCTGATAATGTTAGTTCACTATTTTTTTTCCAGTACTAATAACTGATTTAATCAATTTGAGAAGAAGAAAGGCCAATTATAGCAAACAAAAATATCATTATCATCTTTAAAGCATTAAGAACCAGGTTATCGGTTAATACCATAGTAGATAATTTTTTTAAAATTCTATGTGGACCTTCTAGACACCTGTCAATTAATAATAGCAAAATGGTGATTTGAGTGAACACAGAAATCTGGCGGTAGACATGAGTAGCTGGATGAAGGCAAGGAGGATTACATGTACCTACACCTTTGTGTTTGTTTAGGGTACCATACTGGCCACTGACCACCCAGGCCAGTGCTGTCCCTCTTTAAGAGGCTGGATTCTAAAGACTTGTGAATACTTTGCTTCTCTTTCCATAAGAGAGATGTGTCGTGATGCATATTTAGTCAGCTGACAGAGGAGATTTAAGAGATGATACATCCATGGGGGCCTCGCCAGGCATGAAGGAGAAGGAATTTGAGAGTGGGGCTGCTGCTGATAGCTCTGCCTCTCTCTCTCATCTCTCACTCCCTTCACCCCTCCCAACACAAATACAGAGAAAAGCTCTCTTTAGAAGGAGAAAACAGAACTTGAGCAGAGAAAGCAGAGACAGCCTAGGTTGGCAGCCTCCTCTCCCTAGTTCCCATTGCCAGTGTTCCCAAAAGAGCTCTGGATTCTGCAGACCTTCCCATTCTTTCCTGATTCTTCCAATAAAAACCTTCTTTTAGTCCAAGCTAGATGAAGTTGTTTTTCATCACCTGTGCTTGAAAAAACAAACAAACAAACAAAATCTGTCCAGAGTGATGGAAAGAGCAAAGACCTGAGAAGCAAACAGCTCCGAACTTGAATCATGATGATTCCAGCCATACAGATTTAGGCATTATTTAATTTCTCGAAGCTTCTGGTTCTTCCAATGTTACACGGTAGCATTAATAATACCTCTGTCACAGAATCATAGAGATGACTCAATGAAATTATGTGTGCAAAAGTGTCTAGCCACTTTTTCCTAATGCTGTCTTCAATGGTTAGGAATATTTCCAAGCCCCCCGTGTATTAGTCATTCATTCGACACGTATTTGTTAGTCAAGCACCAACTGTGCCCTAGTATTATACCTAGTATCAAGGTAAGAAAGAAACTAGAGAAAAAAAATAGTCTTTGACCTCAAGAAGTTTGTGGTTCAGTTAGAGAAACATATAAATTATGCGGTGAATTGATGTCACAAAAGTTTTTGGCATAAATATGAATCAGTTCCACATAAGGGAGCAACCAGGGAGGGGTACAATGTGTCAGGGAAGTTTCTTAGGGGGAAGTAGAATCTGAGCCAAGGTCTGATGAAACAGATTGCCAGAGACATTCTTTTAAAATGAAATGATCTTCCTTATCTGTCTAAATTTTAGGTTCTTGATCCTTTTGAATGAAAATTTAATCAAATGGTGATCTTAAATTGTGTTTGACGACAGTCCCCCGGGAGTTAGTTATTTGACCATGCAAGGAAAATTGAATTCATACCCAAGCACTTATATGGTTTTTATTTTCTGTTCTAAATTTCTCCACAGTTCCTTACTTTCTAAAAATATCTTGCCTAGGTTAAATAAAAACATTTGTCTCGGGGAAATACAAACAAGAGTGTTGTTTAGAAGACTACAAGGAGAAGCTGTATTTTTTTTTATCTCTGTGATAATAGTAATTTTTAAAGGGTAGATATGTACTAAGGACAAAATATTTTTCTCAGATTTCCTCTAACAGCACTTGGGCACAACTTTTCTTTCTATTGGTTCTATCAGATGATTTATTATTGTTGATACAGTGAAATCTTTTTTTATACTTGTAAGTTTTAAGTATACAATCTTATAATGTGACCTCTGTATACACCAAAAACTGATCACCCCTAAAAGTCTAGTTGTGAGCCATCATCACACGATTGAACCCCTTCAATCCTTTTACCTGGCCCCCAGTGCCTTTCCCTCTGGTAACCAACCATCTGTGGTCTGTATCTGAGTTTGCTTTTGTTTTGTTTTTCTTAATTACATTTATGGGTAAAATCATTTGATGTTTATCTTTTTCCTTCTGACATTTCATTTAGCATAATTCCTTCCAGGTCTATCCATACTGTCTCATATGACAAAATTTCATTCTTTTTATGGCTGAGTAGTATTTCTTTTTTATACTGTTCTGGGGTTCTCGTGTTAAGAATATTGCAGTGGTCTGCCGTTTCCTCCTCCAGTGGACCATGTTTCGTCAGAACTCTGCACCATGACCTGTCCTTCTTGGGTGACCTTTCATGGCGTGGCTCATAGCTTCATTGAGTTATCCAAGCCCCTTTGCCACAACAAGGTTGTGATACATTTGTCTGTATCAGTTCAGTTCAGTTCAGTAGCTCAGTCGTGTCCGACTCTTTGCGACCCCATGAATCGCAGCACTCCAGGCCTCCCTGTCCATCACCATCTCCCCGAGTTCACTCAGACTCACGTCCATCAAGTCCGTGATGCCATCCAGCCATCTCATCCTCAGTGGTCCCCTTCTTCTCCTGCCCCCAATCCCTCCCAGCATCAGAGTCTTTTCCAATGAGTCAACTCTTTGCATGAGGTGGCCAAAGTACCGGAGCTTCAGCTTTAGCATCATTCCTTCCAAAGAAAGCCCAGGGCTGATCTCCTTCAGAATGGACTGGTTATAGATCACATCTTTTTTATTCTTTCATCCATCAGTGGACACTTAGCTTGTTTCCATGTCATGGCTATTATAAATAATTCCTCGGTGAACATATAGGTGCATATATATTTTCAAATTAGTGTTTTTATTTTCTTCAGATAATACCCAGAAGTGGAATAGTTGGATTATAGGGTAGTTCTATTAATGTTTTGAGGAATCACCATACCGTTTTCCATCATAGTTGCACCAGTTTACAATCCCACAAACTGTATGAGGGTTTCCCTTTTCTCCACATCCTCACCAGAATTTATTTCTTGTCCTTTTTTTTTCTTTTTTTTAAATTTCTTGTCCTTTTGATAATAGTCATTCTAACAGGCGTGAAGTGATAATTCAATGTTTTTGATTTGCATCTTCCTAATAATTAGTAATGTTGACCATCTTTTCATGTGTCTGTTGCCATTTGCAGTCTTCTTTGGAAATATGGCTATTCAGACACTCTGTCCATTTTCTAATCAGGTTGTTTCATTGTTGTTGAGTTGTATGAGTTCTTTATATTTTTTTATATTAACCCATTATCAAATATGTATGTGCTCAATCTCTCAGTCATGTCCAACTCTTTGTGACCCTATGGACTGTAGCTTGCTAGGCTCCTCTGCTCATGGAATTTTCCAGGCAAGAATGCTGAGTGGGTTGCCATTTCCTCTCTAGGAGATCTTCCCAACCCAGGGATCAAACCCACATCTCTTATATCTCCTGTGTTGGCAGGCAGATTCTTTACCACTGCACCACCTGGGAAGCCCTTATCAAATACGATATGATTGGCAAGTATATTCTCCCACTCAGCAAGTTGCTCTTTTTATCTGTATGATGGTTTCCTTTGCTATGGGAAGTTTTTCAATTTAGTCTAGTCCCATTTGTTTATTTTTGCTTTTGTTTTCCTTGCCTTTGAAGTCAGATCAACAAAAAGACCAATGTCGATAAGGTTATAACCAATGTTTTCTTCTAGAAGTTTTATAGTTTCAGGTCTTATATTCAAGTCCTTAATCCATTTTGAGTTAATTTTTTGTGTGTATGGTGTAATATAATGGTCTAGTTTCATTCTTTGGAATGTGGCTGTCCAGTTTTCCCAGCACTATTTACTGAAAAGATTGGTCTTTCTCCATTGCAGTTCTTTGCCCATTTGTCATAAATTAATTGTCCATATGCGTGTGTTTATTTCTGGACTTTTGATTCTGTTCCAGTCGATCTGTCTGTCTTTCTTCCAGTATCATACTGTTTTGATTACTATAACTTTGTAGTTTGAAATCAAAGAGCATAATATCTCCACCTTTGTCCTCCTTTCTCAGATTGTTCAGGATATTTTGTGGTTCTATACAGACTTTAGAATTGTTTGTTCTAGTTCTATGAAATATGCTGTTGGAATTGTGATAATGATTGCACTGAATCTGTAGATTGTTTTGTGTAGTATGAACATTTTAACAATAATTCTTCCAATCTGTAAATCTGATATATCTTTCCATTTATGTCTTCTTCAACTGCTTTCATTAATGTCTCATAGTTTTCAATGTACAGGTCTTTCACTTATTTGGTTAAATTTATTACTAATTTTTTTATTCTTTTTAATGCAATTTTAAACAGGATTGTTTTAATTTTTCTTTCAGATAGTTCTTTTTAAAAATTTTTAAATAATTTTATTTAATTTTTTGGTCTGTGCTGGGTCTTTGCTGCTGCCCAGGCTTTTCTCTAGCTGCAGCGCGTGAGGGCTACTCTCTAGCTGTGGTATGCAGGCTTTTCGTTGCAGTGGCTTCTATTGTTGCTAAGCATAGACTCTAGGCTGGGAACTCAGTGGTTGTGATTCACAGGCTTTAGAGCACAGGCTGTATAATTGTGGCATACAGACTTAATTGTTCCACGGCATGTGGGATCTTCCCAGACCAGGGATCAAACCTGTGTCTCCTGCATCGGCAGGCAAATTCTTTACCAGTGAGCCAGCAACCAGGGAAATCCTCTGCTAATTCTTTATTTGTGTATAGAAATGCCACAAATTTATGTAATTTGGGCTTGTATCCTGCAGATTTGCTAAATTTATTTATTAGCTCTGACAGGGTTTTGATAGAGATCTCAGGGTTTTCTAAACCCTAAGGCACAGTTTTTATGCATGTATGTGAGGTGGGGGTATTTTTGTGTGGATACTCCCAGAGTCCCTTCTAATCTGGTTCAAAAAAAGGAAGTAATGTCAGCTGCACATAAAGCAAATTTTATCTAAAGAAATAATACCATATGATCGATATGCATAAACACTTTCTTAAGAAGCAGAATTAAACTTATAAGAACTTTTTTAGCACGTTATTCTACATGAAACTCACATATTTGCTAGAAAAAGAAGTTAGATTGAAAGTGTGGCTTCAGTGTCAAGTGAACTCTGGGTAACCTCTGAGCCTCAGTTTCCTCATCTGTGAAAAGGAGGCAATAGTAGATGTCTCATAGAATTCAGTGAGTACGAAGTAAAGGAATGTGAGTAAAGATTTAGAATAATTCTTGGTACGAGGAACTAAAAAGCCTCTTGATGAAAGTGAAAGAGGAGAGTGAAAAAGTTGGCTTAAAGCTCAACATTCAGAAAATGAAGATCATGGCATCTGGTCCCATCATGTCATGGGAAATAGATGGGGAAACAGTGGAAACAGTGTCAGACTTAATTTTGGGGGGCTCCAAAATCACTGCAGATGGTGACTGCAGCCATGAAATTAAAAGACGCTTACTCCTTGGAAGGAAAGTTATGACCAACCTAGATAGCATATTCAAAAGCAGAGACATTACTTTGCCGACTAAGGTCTGTCTAGTCAAGGCTATGGTTTTTCCAGTGGTCATGTATGGATGTGAGAGTTGGACTGTGAAGAAAGCTGAGTGCCAAAGAATGGATGCTTTTGAACTGGTGTTGGAGAAGACTCTTGAGAGTCCCTTAGACTGCAAGGAGATCCAACCAGTCCATTCTGAAGGAGATCAGCCCTGGGATTTCTTTGGAAGGACTGATGCTAAAGCTCAAACTCCAGTACTTTGGCCACCTCATGCGAAGAGTTGACTCATTGGAAAAGACTCTGATGCTGGGAGGGATTGGGGGCAGGAGGAGAAGGGGATGACAGAGGATGAGATGGCTGGATGGCATCACTGACTCGATGGACACGAGTCTGAGTGAACTCTGGTAGTTGGTGATGGACAGGGAGGCCTGGCTTGCTGCGATTCATGGGGTCACAAAGAGTCGGACACAACTGAGCGACTGAACTGAACTGTACATATTGTGGTAGGTACGTCTTTTTGTTGTTACTATTCTTATTTTTTTATTTTATTGAAGTAAAATGGATTTATAATGTTGTATTTAATTTCTGCTGTACAGAAAAGTGACTCAGTTATACATGTGTATATATATATTCTTTTTTATATTCTTTTCCATTGTGGTTTATCACAGGATATTGAATATAGTCCCCTGTGCTATGCAGTAGGACCTTGTTGTTTATCCTTCTTATGTGTAATAGTTTGCCTCTGTCAATCCCAAACTCCCATTCTTCCCTCCCCACCTTCTTTCCCAGCAATCACAAGTCTGTTCTCTATATCTGTGAGTCTGTTTTTGTTTCCTGGATATGTTCATTTGTATTTTAGATTCTACATATAGGTGATACCACAAAGTATTTATCTTTCCTTTCTGACTTGCTTCGCTTAGTATGATAACCTCTAGGTCCAGCCATGTTTCTGCAAATGGCATTATTTCATTCTTTTTAAGGACTAATAGTCCATTGTGTGTGTGTGTGTGTATCTAACATCTTCTTTATCCATTCATCTGTCAATAGCCATTCAACATTTTATACTAAGGTGACGTTTTTGTCTTGTGCTATGTGAGCCATCCACCCGTGCTAACTTGTTCCTTATCATTGACTAAAGCTCTTTATTACCTTTGCCCAATTAAAAAATTTTTAAAGATATATAACATGTTCATTACAGACAACCCAGTACATATAAGTAATTACAGAAGAAAAGAAATTAAAATGCTTAGAATCACATTCATCCAAATCAAGTCTCGCACATTGTTAAATACTGTTTCTCTTCTAATTGTAGATATCTTTTTTAAAGTATGAAAATTGGGGAAACATCCATGTTATCAGGTGTCACCAGCTCTCAAATTTTTATTCATTCAAGAAATATCTGCTGAATATTTACTAAGTGCTTGCCAATGGAACAACTATGAATAAAAAAGAGACAAATCCCTGCTCTCATGGAGCTTGCCTTTCATAGAGGTAGGAAGTGAGATCTCAACTATTCTACATACAAATCATATAATTGCTATAAAGAAAGATAAAGCAGGAAATGAGGACAAAGCCAGGGATGTTTGAGCAAGTTCAGAAATAAATAATCTGGAAAAGCATCACTGAAAGTGTGTTTTTAAGTATAGAAGGAGGTGAGAGGGCAGGCATCTAAATATTTAGGAGAAAAGCATTCGAGCAGAAGCTAGTATAAAAGTCCTGTCACCTGCATGCAGTTTCTGAGAAATTCAGAGTGGCTGATGTGGAGCCAGAAAGGGGAGAGATGAGGTCAGAGCGGTGGGGTATGGGATGGAGGGCAGATTTTTTTACATCTCTGTAAGCAGTGTAAGAACTCTGACTTTGAGTGAGATGGAAGATATTGGAGGCTTTGAGTGATGGAGTGACATGGTCTGACTCACATTTTAACAGGGTCACTTCAGATGCTGTATTGAGAAAAGACTGTAGGAAAATGAGACCAGTTAGGAAGCTGTTGCACCAATCCATCAAGAGATGATGGCTTGGTATGCAAACTATTACATATAGGATGATAACCAACAGGTCCTACTGTACAGCACAGGGAACCATATTCAATATCCTGTGATAAACCATAATGGAAAAAATATGAAAAGAATATACATATATATTCAATTATATATATAAGAATATGAAAAAGATTATATGTGTGTGTATATATATATAACCGAATCACTTTGCTTTACCCCAGAAACTAATACAATGTTGTAAAACAACTATATTGTTGTTGTTGCTGTTTAGTCGCTAAGTTGTATCTGACTCTTTGTGACCCCATGGGCTGTGGCCCACCAGGCTCCTCTGTCTGTGGGATTTCCCAGGCAAGAATACCAGAGTGGGTTGCCATTTCCTTCTCCAGGCAATCTTCCCAACTCAGGGATTGAACCCACATCTCCTGCTTGGCAGGCAGATTCTTTACTGCTGAGCCACCAAAATCAGCTGAAAACCCAAATTCAATTATAATTTTTTAAAAATTCATAACTGCATCTAATTACAAGGGAAAGTTGAGCTTAATAATGTTTACAGATTTTTTAAAAATAACAATAAGTGATTGCAAGGGAGAGCTTTGGCAACACTGAAAATGATTGAATGGACTAGACACAACATTTTTGAACAGGTGGCTTGTATAATTACTGATTACGTTTGATCTCATTTCTATCCAGTTGAAGGAAGAGAGACAGGCAGTCCTGAGACTGGTCAGAGGTAACCTCACTCTTCTAGGCAAAGGGTAACCACTGCCTAGATTTAGGTGATAGCAATGGGGATAAGAGGAAAAGAACAGAGATCATAAAAGTTAGGAAGGAAGTGGATAAGACCTACTGATTTATTAGCATAAAGAACAATGGCAGAGAAAAGCTAAAGTGTGATGTAATAGAAAAAACCATTAATTATCTTCTTGGTTTTGCCATGACCCAGATATTCCTCAAGACAGTCATTTAAAGTTCTCTTGGCTTCATTTTTCTCATCCCTACAATAAATGTGTAGTTATAACTTCTGAGATCTTTTCCAGATCTAATATTTTGAGGCTGCATGACCAGATTAATAACAGTAGTATGAACAGAGACACCAGGGAGGGATTTCATTCCAAAGGCTAGGATTTAGATTCTGAGGTTGCCACTGTTGTGTGACCTTGAACAAATGACTTAACCCCTCCATGCATCACTTTCTGCTATAAAATACAAATAATAATAGTCCCTAAATCACAGAGCTATTCCACATAAAACATAAAGGGAAGTGCCTGGCATATAATGTTTCAATAAAGCTGAGAAATTAACAACAGTGCCATCCATACTTATCTGTAGAATTGATCACAACTGTGGCTCATGAGCCCAGCACTGGGTCTCCTTGAAACCAAGACTCTTGCCATCAAATTCAACTTTTATTATGTGTATAACCAAGTAATACATTATGGCAGGAAATATCGGGGGTTTTTTTAATAGGAATATGCCACGTAGGTACCTGGGCATTGGGTGGCGGAGTCATCAAGCTTGAAGAGTTACAGCCTTCAGATGCTACTTCCTGAAAGTGAATGCTAGTTGTCACGTCCACTCTTTCTAGCCCTGCACCGTCATGTTCTAATATTTGTCATAGGTATTACCCTAGAGCAACAGAACATAAAGATCTGAGTCATTTAGAAAAAAAATAAGTGTTGATCCAGCAGCTGAAACTGTCAGAAGCAAACCACTCTGAGAACACTGGGTGTCCATGCACCAGATGGGGCAAGTGCGCCTGATCTTCCAGGTCTCAAGGGTGGATAAAGTAAGAATAGGACGAGACGGTGAATGTATACACACCCACTGATTCCCTCCTGCCCAAGCCTGCCTTCACCTGAGTCTTAGTATAAGGGTGGCAGTTCAGATAATGACCGTCAACTGAAAAACAAATGATTACGATTTGCCTAGGACGGTAGAAGGAAAACCAAGTACAAGAGGGCTAAATTTTGCAGAAGGTCCCAGTGAGGAAACCATATTGGTACATATGCCTTGATAGTAAAATCATAGAAGACACCTAAATTTTTAAGAAAGAGAGAAGGTTTGCATTCTCATTTAAAATTCAATCTCTGAAAAAAAAAAAAAGATTCAATCTTCTGAATTTTGTAAAATGAGTTATTTCAGAGCCAACTTTCAATTTCAGCTTAAGTGAGGCTGCACACATCAGGAACTCTAAGCCACCGTCTAGAACAGGACTAAGGGTACTTTCCAGTCTCAAGTCCAGGTAATTATCTTGAAGTTCCCTTAAACTTCACTTTAAAGGCCACCCAAATTGCTGGTTTGGAAATTTATAATGTACAGGAGAAATGGTAGTAAAATAATTCTTTCTTTGTTTCTCTCCCTAGTGCCAAAGAATATTTTTGTTTTATCTCTGTTTCTAAAATTGTTTTCATTATTCTTAAAATCATGCACTGGATAGTCAGAATGGTTATATCACACTTGATTGTCTCTCATTAAAAAGGTTCATAAATGAAGAAAGTGACTCTGTCTTCCCAACCACCTAGAACACCTAATCTTACAATCAGGCTCAGGGAGGAAAACCAACCATCACAAGCATGGCCCCTGTGCCCCTGAACACTTGCTGTTAGTAACTAACACATTGAAATTTCTTACTGTCTATCTTTTTCTTTACAAATGTTAGTGGACATGGATCTGTAGTTGTGTTTGTTTTTTTTTTTTTTCCCTGCTGACAAGCAAAGCTGTCAAGAGGAGATGGGGTGTTGAAGAGGCTGCTGATGTAGAAGCAGTTTGCTCTTGAGCTCAGCCATTTCAGTGGTCATCTCCAGCCTTTCTAGCAACTTTTGAAGAGCCTATTTCTCTATATTAAACCTCTTTCTTCTTAATATACCTAGAGGTATTTCTATTTCCAGCTCTGAACTTGGACTGATAATTAATACAACTTGTCTAGGACAGACGACCTCTAGGGATAGTACCAATATAGCATTACAAAAATAATTTTTTCTGATGTATAAAGATACTGTCAGAATTGGTTTTCTGGCTGCTTTACTTTTTCTAAGTGGAGTTATTTTTATTGGTGCTTCCATTATTGCTGTTTTCCTAATTATTAAAATATCAGTGGAATAAACACAAGCAGCACAGTCAGGAATTCTTGACTCAAGAAATGGAATTTTTCTTTCTGTTCATTTTCTTGGCTACTCAGTACTTGAAAGGAGATGACATTTGTGAATCTTGGTAGGATTATGGAAATATTTAGCTGAGAGCTGTAAAGTCAATGGTCAAATGTTTCTTAATAATGAATAACTTATGTAGTTGTTACAGACTCCATGTTGTCACTTCTCTCTTATTATGTTGGTTTTAAATATGAGAAAACTGGGACTCAGAAAACTTTAGTCAAAGTAAACATCAAGTGGCCAAGCCAGGACTCAAATCTGGGGTATTCTAGTTCCAGACACCATACCCTATCCTAGAGCAGTTTTCTATCCCACACTGCTCTCCTTGCTTTAGAGATCAGGCCTAAAAATTTTAAGTGTATATAGAGGGGTGTGTGTATGTGTGTGTGTGTGTGTGTGTGTGCGTGTGTGTGTGTGTGTGTGTAGATGTGTGTATAGCAAGTGATACAAAGCTCTTATCCTTAATCATGCAGGGTCCTTAGTTTTTCAGCTGTATTTTTTGCTATACAATTGTTTAAAAATCAGGGTATATAATCCTTTACAACACTTTATATATGTTTATGATGTTATTAACTGTAACATTATAATCATATAATGTTTAATTTATGTATAAAACATTATTTATCTATGCATTTACAAGTATGTATGTGTGTGTTTCTTGATTAACCTCTGTGGTTTTATTAAATACTGACCTTCACCTTTAGAAGTTTCAAGGAGGAAGGGGCATATTGGAGCTTCATGTGCCAATTCTATTTTCTATCTTCAGATCATCTACATATAAATCAAACCACTTTAAGCCTGATGCTTGTCTGGTGGTTCACAGTTCTCTTTATAGCTCTCTCTCCTCTTTGAGAAATTGGTTTCTTCTTTCTCCCTTCTTGTCTATCCTGCACTTGGGCAGTGTTGTCTGGTATCAAGTGGTATCAAAAGTCTTCCTGAAATAATGCAAGTAAACTCTTTCTTCCTTCAGGATATCTCAAATCTCTTGATAGTCTTCATTTTCTGTATAGTATTGTCATCCTTAATCATTTGGAAGATCTCCTAACAGCCTTTGGTGAATTTCTTGTACTTTTCTGTTTTACTGTATCTGCAGGTTTAGTACAGGCATGAACAAATACTGGAAGCAGAGCCATAGGTGAAGGCTGGGGAGCCAGATTACTAAATTCAGTGTACCTTAAACACGAGAGAAAGTGGATGACCAACTCTTGTTCCTTTATTTCTCTTCTGCTACTTGAGAATCTTTACTCTGTAATGGAAGACCAGCTATGGGGATTGGGTTCTATTGTTTTAACTTGCTACCTGTGTTTAAAAAATGATTAAGAAGACAACTTAGGTGGTACAAACACGCTTTTATTTAACACTTCCTGAAGCAGATAGTCTGTTTCACCAGAACTGCAAAATAGGGCAGAAGGCAGGAAGCTTTAAAAGGATAAAGAATAAAGATTAAGGAAGAAAAAAATAGAAAATATCTGATTGGCTGGGGCCACGTAGTCACCCTTGTTTGGGGTGAGAAGGCCCAGAGGTGGCTTGGCGTTTGGGGACTGGCCACCCAGATAGACTGTGTCTATAGCCAAGTGGAGGATTTGCAGGGACAGAAAAGCCATCCCAGTTTCAGTTTGCTGACATAGCACCTGAGGCAGGAGTAGCACCATCTGTGGCCTAGAAAGTTATTTCAACACATGTAATTTTTCGAACATCATTAAATGACATTTTAGAATAATTTTTAACCACAAGGCATTCTGTTAAACAGGGCCAACTGTCTCCCACTTGGTTTGAACATGGAAAAAGGTAGGAAAATGCTGTCCAGAAGTCAGTCAGCAAATCAGAAACATACAGACCTGGAAAAAATAATGAAGTTGGTTGGGTGATAGACCCTGCACCAGAAACATCACAACAGGCTTGATGAGGTGATGAGGTGAGAAAGATAACAGTTCAGGATAGAGCCGCTACTGAGGTTGGAAGAGGCTAACATTTGCTGAGTATCTTCTTGGTATTGTGTCCTCTCCAGTGTGCTTTTTGCTTGAGTCATCTTGTAAACGATAGTCAAATCACACCCTTGGAGTAGAATTTTACCTAGTGGGGTAAGAAAATGCAAGGTAAATGAGGACGGCGCTGGGTGGAGCTGACCGTATTCTATGTTCATTCACATTTTGAGTGGGTGCATTGTCTTTGAGTTTTATTGTGCATGTTTACAGATGCAGGATTTTGGTTTTCAGTAAGCTCAGTGCTGCTGAGGTGCTGTGTATGAGAACTATAGCATCTAGAACTGATAAGATGAAAGCTGCTGCTGCTGCTGAGAACGCAGCGGGTGTACTGCTTCAAGTTCTAAAGTGAAAGGAGGGTAAACTGAACCACCTCCAGAACAGAATTAAGTTGCCTTCTCGTTGGGGTGTAAGTTCTAAAGTCACAACACTATAAATCACATGGAGTCAACTTTATCTTTGGAAATTCCTTAAGTAGATTTTATTTTGCCAGTATAGAAAGCTCAAAAGCTACAAATGATGTCCTTTTGTTTCTCTATGTATGCTCCCTATAGGTTCCCCTTCCTGGGTTCACTGTGTATACTGTGGGAATGGTGAGCGTAAATAAGGAGGATAGTAAAGGGATTTCTTGCCAATGCTTTTGTTGTTGTTGTTTGGTGTAACACAGACATCACTGAATTGCTGTATGTTAAGTGAGCTTTTGATGCAGCTCTTCTATTACCAGGAGAGTAAAGGAGGCTCAAAACCATGTCATATATCTCAAGAACTTAGAGATACTCAGCCTTAGAGTGACACACTCACTGTGTAGACCCCATAGCTACCGTAAAATATTTGGAGGAATGCTCAGTGAAAGAGGAATTAGTACAGAAATGGTCATTTTCAAACAACTGGTAATGGCTGTCTGGTGTACTGTATTAAAAAGAATGTCAGAAACCATCCAAGGTTAGGGGAGAAGAATTCTGCTTAACAATGAGGTCAAAAGCCAGTGTCCAGGTGTTACACATGTTGGAACTGAATGGATCCAGTTGGAATATACTGAGCACTTCAAAATGGAGTTCATGAGGGACTGGGGATGCTGCTTTCTGTCGTGTACACTGAGGAGTCCAAAAAGTCAGTCTGTGACATGGTGTCTTAGGTCAATTACACTTCAACAAAACAAAACAAATGTTAAAGTCAGCCTGGAAAAAGAGGAAAGTCAGAGAGAGAGAATAAAGCAATCTTTCAGAAATGAGAGAACTAATCACGCTAAAGAGCATTCATTCTCCTTCATTCCTGATGAGTTTCTGCTTCTCAGGCTTTCTCTCATAAAGAATTACTCATATCCTCCCAATGAATTTGCTTTTTATTTTTATTTTTTTACTTTAGCTGGTCATTTAGGTTTCTGACTTTTGCAACCAAATAATCCCTAAGAAGTCTATACCTCAGTGGGGGCATTTTTCAATCCATTTAATTCAATTCAACCAATATTTACTGAATGTTTTTCATACTTCTTACATATACTCATTTGTGTCCAGTTATGAGCTTGACCTATGACTCGAGTCTATGGATGAGTCAAAGGGAACAGCAGGCATAGATGATGAGGAAACATAAATAAATGAAATGTGAGTCCTTCGTTCTTCCCAGCCAGGTCATATGTTCTGAGTTTTCTTTGACGTTCCTTACTACTGGTGCTAGTGGGTAAGAGGTGTGGGTGGCGGTGGCTGAGACCCGGCCCTTCTAATTGTCATAAGCGCAAACCTGAGGGATGAGGGGGAAGTTTGACACAGGAAATAGCAGCCAGAAGCACGTCTCTCTGATGATGAAGAACACAATCCAGTGAAGCTCTCTAATTAATCAGATCTTTTTTAAAAAGTTTCTTCAGAAACTACTGCCTTAATCTCTGAAGATAATAAACCTCACTTGAAGTCTTGAATTGACTCACTCTCTGTAATGACTGAGATACAAGTAGAGCTTTTATCTCACAAAAACCATTACCAAGACACAACCGATTAAAAAGCTAACCAAAATCTCTGTCCCAAGTTAGAGCACTTAGCTCTAGGAAGAACCTGAGGAGAATAATAAACACACAATCTCTTTGTGTATTCTGACTGCAAGGTCAAAAGCAAAGGAAACCCAAACCAAGTCAAAAATGGGAAAGTAAGCTCTTTTATGATATGTGTGTATATGTATGTATGTTGTTGTTTAGTTGCTAAATCATGTCCGACTCTTTTGTGACCCCATGGACCATAGCTCTCCAGGCTCCTCTGTCAATGGGATTTCCCAAGCAAGAATACTGGCGTGGGTTGCCGTTTCCTTCTCCAGAGGATCTTCCTGACCCAGGGATCGAATCTGCATCTCCTACATTGGCAGACATATTCTTTACCACCGAGCCACCTGGGAAACCTGTGTGTATGTATATGTTTGTTCAAATATATATGCTATATATTCCCAAAATATATGACTTGTTTAGGAGGAATGATTACAAAGATGGGATGCTTAGTTTACATGTAAATTCTTTTCAAAAAAAAAAAAATCTTCCTGCAATCTTTCAATGGACCTTAGCCAAGAAAACTGATGAGTTTTCTATCCAAAGGGGAAGGAAAAAATGCACCTTGCTTAGATAAAGCTAATAGCAAAAGGAAGTTTCACAGCATCACAGGGAGCACATGATTCTGGGTGAATGGGAGAGTGGGAAGTTTTGGAGTTAAGGAGAGTGAGAATGAGAGGAACTCTCAAAGGACAGAAGACATGGCTTCCAGCCCTGACTGTACTGTAATTGTCTGTGAATCTGCCCAGTCCCCTCCTTAGGTGGAACATCCATCCATCCATTCATTCATTACTTTAGTTATGTCTTCTAAGCACCAGTTATGTACCAGATGCTGTAGGAAGCACTAAAAACACATCTATGAAGGGAGCAACAGAAGGCATATAAAGAAAATTAAAGCAGGGAAAGGAGATAATGAGTGACAGAAGTGTTCTCAGATAAGACAACGAGGGAGGCTTTCTGAGGAGGGGAAATCTGAACGTAGACCTGAGTGAAGTGAGGAGGGAGCCCTGCAGGTCTGTATCTGGGAGGGCCAGGCAGTCAGAGTATTTGGGACAAAGGCTGTCAGCAAGGGCTGACTTGCGAAGTTACAGGAACAGAGACGAGGCCAGTGTTGTGGGAATGTAGCAAAGCAGGAGGAAAGTCAATGAAGATGTGGCAGAGAGGGAGTTGGAGTCTGGATGACAACAGCCTTGTACGTTACAGTGAAAGACCCAGCTTCCATGCTCTCAGAGTAGTTCCCAATTCCTGAGCCCGGGACTTGGGTCTCACTCCCCCCAAGGTCCTGGCAGTGCTTTCACACTGTAGACTCTATGCAAAGAAACTAGTTAATAACTGTGAATAAACTACTCCAGAATAAACTCAAAACAGGCACATTAGGTGCCCCCAGCCATGCAAAGTCACTGTTTCAGGTTTACTTAGAGATTTTGGCCAAGTCTCTGCACAAATGGCCTTGTCTTTGGCAATCAGCTGGTCCTATTTGCTACAGGAAAATACTAATCATTTTTATTTCCACATAATTGCTGATCTTGGAGTTTGGCAGGCAACTGCTCGAGATAATAAATGCCTGAAATGTCGAGAGACCTGGCACCACAATGGCACACGTTTTAGTAATCATTTTGGCAGACTCCTTAGAAGGATTTGTTGAATAACCTACTTTCATATTTTAGAAAACATTGAGTCTTGAGCCAATGACCCAAGAAATGCAAAGGAAAGCTGTTGGCATGACAGATTCTATGAGTTGATAGAAACATTTTTCACTCCAGGATTCTCTTAGGAAATTATGAAATGACATTGCTCCGTATAGAAATTTTCTTCAGTATATATTCATTTAGCATTTAGTTTAAAACTATATCCTCTTCTTTTTTAAGGAAGACACAATTAGGGAATTTTCTTTTCTTTTTTTTTTTTTTTTTTTTGAGGCAAGAATGGCCTTTGACTCCAGGTTAGATGAAGATACCCCATACAGGACATTGAGGGCTTTGTGATGGCAACAGGAAAAGCCCAGGAAAAAAGAGAACCTTGCTGAAGGATACATGCCCAAAAGGGAAGGGTGGGTGCTGCCGGGGGAAGGGGGAGGACTAAGAAGATGAAGGAGACAGGGAAGTAACTGCTATTTCAGGAGATGCCCTGATAAGCTTATTGCAGAGTGTGGAGCACAGTCAGTGACCTTTGACTGGACTCAGATTACAGTTGCTGTCAGTGTTCAGTCGTCACAGAAATGGTCCCATACTTTTGAAAGAACATGCAACGTAGAGCTAGACTGAAACCCCATCTGTAATGCTGTTAGGTTTTCACCACTTCTGGTGTAACATCCACATAGATATTGAAAGCCACTCTACATTCTCGACACTGACCACTTACTAAGCCACGTAGGGTGCTGTGGTCCCCAGTCTCAGCATAAGAATGATGGGTGTTCAGATAGTGTGATTATTGCAGGAGGTGGGGGAGGCCATCTAAGGAGGGAAAGAGAAGGGATCTATGTGGGGTGGTTTTAATTGTATTGAGACCATTTCTTGGAGACTTTATTATCTTTAAATAAGTTTTTATGGTAGTCTGCAATATGTATTCTTGAATAGTTCTATTTTTAATAGTTTCTTCATTTTGTTTTCCCTTCTTCCACAGAAGAGATGCCATCTCTTATATTTTAATCTCTTTTAAAGGATTTAATTTTATAGTGCCATTAAGACCAAAAATATGTCAATTTAGTGAGGGAAGAGATTTAATTGCTTCAGAACATCCACATTTTGAAATATAAACATGTTTTCTTTTTCTCTTTGGTTAATTTGGCAGCATGAAGTCACTTATTTGTGGCTGTTATTTGTCTCCACAATTTCCCTTAATAGTAGGTTTCACAGTCTCTATATTCATGAAGCATTTCCTTCTGTCTGGACCAAATCCCTTTTTGCTCTAATTTGAGGCCAGAGACTCTGTGGAGCTGCTCACAATTGTCTATTGAATAGACAAACACTTGGAGTTTGTTTTGAAAACTCACTTCTCTTTACCAGGGTAGACAATCCTGATCTCACAGGCATCCTCAATGGCAATATAATGCCTTCATAATAATGTGCTTACATATAAAACTGGTCCATAGTTCTACAGTCTCAGGACTAATTCAGGAAATGCAACACAAAATTTATTTGACAATTTTACTTGATAATACTATTATCCATACTATTATCCCTCATATTGGAATGGTCCTTTAATTTACAAAATACTTTTATAAGCAAGAGCTCATTTTATCTCAATCACAAATCTGTGAAATAAATATGACTTTTTTTCTTTTCTTTTAGCTTCTTATTTACAGATGTGGTCACTGAATCTCCAGCCACATTACTAGTAACGGGGAAATCAGATTCAAGTCTGGCTCTTCTGAGACAAAGACCAGGGACATTTCCACTCCCCAGCAGCTGCCTACTACATGCAAAGCCCTGAGCTGAATGTTGCAAAGGATACAACGATGGTTGCTCATCTTCTGCAGACCTGCTTGTGAGGTAAGGAGAAAGGTCTTAGGGAGGAAACTGAAAGATTTGGGCTTTGACTGTTAAGTACTGTTTGGGCAAGTGGAGAAGAAAGTTAGAAACACTCCTGGTATGAGGGGACCTGCCTATATGAACGTATGTTGTGCAAAATCATTGCATGTTAAGCCTATCTCATGCAAAGTGCATCCTTCAAGGTGTGATAAAGTTCCATGATTAAAAACTAGGGCTATGAAGTCCCAGAGATCTAATCTACCAAGTACTAACTGTACCCTTCTGGGCAATTTTCTTCATCATTTTTTGTTTCATTTTTCTCATCTTTAATACAAGAGGATTAAATGTAACTATTTGTGTAAATACACTATAAACATTAGCTATCAAAGCACCAGAAATGCTAAAGAGACAAAAACTATGCAGCATTTGGTAAGAATAAAGGGTGGAAAGGGATATTCCTGACTCATATCTCAGTTTCTTACCTCCCAAAGACATAATTCAAAACCATTCATAGCCTCACTGACAGTTCCTAGTGCTAAAGCATAAGATTGTCCTAATTTCACTCTGATTTTATGGAAAGGAGACAGAGGAATCATTTGGTGGATAAACCCCTTATCCCTTCCACAGAGATAACTTTTAGTTCTCACTGTTAACTATTAGTGAGTTCAAGGAACCTAAACTGCTCACATGAAAACTAGTAGGAGAATGAATCATCTTCTTAATTGGCCTCAACTGCCATTTACTTTCTGTCTTAAAATACAGGTTTGGGGTATTTGTTGTGCACGATTTGTATTTTGTTTAAATTAGAATGGCTGTTTCTGTAAAACTCACTTCTTACTCTGTCCCCAATCCTGAATTAAACATAAGGAATATGACTGGATTTGCCATACACTTACAGGGACTTGAGCTTAACTCTGAGTATCCCCAGCAAGATGTATTGTTCGTGAAAACTTGGGACAAAAAGAAAGATGAAATCATGATTTAGGGGACAGTGAGGGGGGCTTTTGCTGGAGAGATGGGAGAGGAGAGCATATCATACTATGAGGTTGATCAGTGTTCCTATTTTACAAGGGAGAGTCGGGCATCACAAATAGGTCTTCATGGCCATACATGAGTGGTACATAAGTACAGGCCACTAAATAACAGTGGTTCTGGTTTTCTTCCTTCTAAGGACTGCTTTGTAAGATGGGAGGAATGTCATTGGGAACCTCAGCATAGGTGTTTTAGTTTGTTATGGCTGCAGTAACAAATTACCACTAACTTAGTGGCTTGAAACAATGCAAATTTGATTATCTTGCTCTTCTGTAGAGTGGAAGTCCAACATGAGTCTCATTGGGCTTAATCAAGATGTTGGCAGGGCTGCATCCCTTTGTGAAAGCTCTAGGGCAGCACTCAATTCCTTGCCTTTTCAGTATCTAAAGGCTGCCCACGTTGTTGGCTTTGGTCCTCTGCCTCTCTCCCCAGTGCCAGCAAAAGTAGGTTCAGTCGGTCTCATATCACATCACTCTTACCTATTCTACTGCTTCTCTCTTCCGTTTATAAGAACCCAGCTGGATAATCTCTCTAATTTAAGGTTAGCAGATTAGCAGCCTCAATTTCCCTTTGTCATATAAGATAACATATTCATAGGATTTGGTGATTAGGACATGGACATCTTTGGGGGACCAGCCTACCAGAGTAGACAGTGGTACCAAAAGATATCTTCAAAACTATTTGTTCGACAGATCCATTGAGTAGTTAGGTTATAAGCCTCTTTTTAAAATTGTTTTAAATTTATTTTTAACCGGAGGATAACTGTTTTACAATATTGTGTTGGCTTCTGCCGTACAACAATGTCAATCAGTCATAAGTACACATGCCGCCTTCCTCTTGAACCTTCCCCTAACCGTCACTTCACCCCGCCCCTCTGAGTGTCCCAGGGTACCAGTTGAGGTGCCTGTGTTATGCAATAGCTTCCCATTAGTTATCTATTTTGCACGTGGTATGTATATGTTTCAATGCTACTCTCTCAATTCGTCCCACCCTCTCCTTCTCCCATTGTGCCCAAAGTCTGTTGTTGCTCTTCATCTCTCTTCCTGCCCTGAAAATATGTTCATCAGTACCATTTTTCTTGATTCTTTATACTGCTGCTACTGCTAAGTCACTTCAGTCGTGTCCGACTCTGTGCGACCCCATAGATGGCAGCCCACCAGGCTCCCCCATCCTGGGATTCTCCAAGCAAGAACACTGGAGTGGGCTGCCATTTCCTTCTCCAATGCATGAAAGTGAAAAGTGAAAGTGAAGTCGCGCAGTCATGTCCAACTCTTGGCGACCCCATGACTGCAGCCTACCAGGCTCCTCCATCCATGGGATTTTCCAGGCAAGAGTACTGGAGTGGGGTGCCATTGCCTTCTCCGATTCTTTATACATACATATATATATATATATTTGTTTTTCTCTTTCTGACTTACTTCACTCTGTATAACAGGCTCTAGGTTCATCAACACCACTAGAATTGACTCCAATAAGCCTCCTTTTTATCCAAAGATATCTATTAAAATTGTTAAGCCTATCCCAACGTGGGACCGTGGGGTTGGTACGTATTGGTACAGCATCTCTGCCTGCTAAGTTGGAGAGAGGCAAAGAAGGAAGACAAAGAGAGTCAAGATATTAGGTCCTAAGCTCGGTTCCTATCACCCAACCTCTGTTCTTTGTCTTTACTACATGCACTGAGGGCTTCCCCTGCTCAGCAGGACCATCATCTCACACTTCAACGATCACACACCAGGAGCTTCTGTACAAAGTTCTGTAGAGCTCTACTGTGTCCATCTGCCATCTGCCTACTCAGCTAAAGTGGCCAATAATAACCCCAGGTTCATCTTTTATTGGCCTTCCCTCCTTCCTAGGTATTGAACTTTCATTTCCAAATGCCTCAGGGCAACAGAACTCCAACCCGATCTGATTAAAAGAAAAGACATGTATTCAGTTGCACTTTTAAAGTTCAGATGGTGACGTGGAGTTTGGATCATCAGAAAGGAGTAGTTAAAAGAGGGTATTAGGAATATTAAAGGGAAATTAAATTTAATTTTGAAGTTATACATTATAATATTTTTAAAGTTTCAAGAGATCATGAATGATTTTTCTTCATTCATTTCTCTTTTGTACCAGAGTAAGGATAGAACCACTTACATCAAAGAAAATTATCTTGTGTTGTTTTTAAGATCTTCCTTCCATCAGAGGATACAACTCCACAAATTTTCTCAGCAGTGTATTAAAGTTTAACAGGTTTTCCTCTCCCGAATGTATTCCTGGTCTAGCTTACTTTAAAACCACTTATTTTTATATTCTTAGTGGAAGTGTAAGAAATCTGGTTTTCAACTTTATGTAGAAAATATTTAGGTACTTAAAGACCCTGATCAATGTTCATCCTTGCCAGGTTTAGCAGATCTAAAGCTGGAGAATATGGTACATATTTTGGCAAGACTTATGCTAACACTGTGCTGTCTGGTCTGGACTGAAACACTGTGTGCCTAAGTGCATGTGAATGACTTGTATGTGTTGAATGCCTGTTGTGTGTGTTCTTTCAAAACCAGAATTACCAGAACAACCCAGACAGATGGGACATCTGAAAACCCTACCAAATTCCCCTTTTTTCCAGATCAACTAATGTCAATCTCATTTAATTTTATTCAAATAGTCAAATGTATAAATATTGAAATGAGCCATTAAAGGAAGCAAACCACCCTGTAGCTAAACATCTAGGATGGCTTAAAGCCAAGCTTTCCTAGAAGTAAGAGAATAGCTCAGGGACTTTTCCACTTATTCCTTTTTAGCCTAAGAAATCTTTGAAACAAAACCACATATCTCAACAGATATTTGAGTGTCCAGTAGATTTTCTGCACTGACATAGGCTCTGTGAACCAGATGAGTAATGTGACTCTTGTGACCTGCTTGGATTATGTTCACACAGGACCCATTACAGGACGGCCAGGGGAGTCCTTGACATGCAACCAACTCAGCCTTTTCATTCACCCAGGGCTTCAAATGTGTACTTTGGGTTTCTCCTCCCTAAGGGAGGTCTTTGATTGACTGAAGATGTTTATCATTCAAATTTAAGCTTCTGTCCCATTACTAGTACACTTCAAATTAAATATTATTTATAAATCCTGTAATTATCTTATGAAAAGCTCAGTTATACTGCCCTGTTCTTGTATGAATAGCATTAATTTATTAATCATAAATATTTAGAATATGCCACATTTATGTATAATCCTGTTAAAAAATTGAGAAGTGGCATCTCTCAACCTCTGGGGGGCCCTATACATATAAAATCCTGTCTTGGTATCTGAGCCTTCCAGTAATAATCCACAGGCTTCCAAGCGTGGCACTATGCCAATATCCTCAAAAAGCAGGATCTACCTTTATTGGCCTGATGCTTTGATGGCCTTTGATCAGGCCATTGTACCAGAGTAGCCAAGATACAGGGCAAGATGTGGCCTTTTGGTAACCTTCTTTCTTTGTGTGAGAGTAAGACAAGTTAATTGGGCTTGACAGTACAGATGACCCTTTCAAGTCAGGTAAAATGAGACTGTTGTGCTTATCACAGGTAGGTAACCATTAATATTGCTTGTACTGTCTAGGGAAGAGAAAGGGGCTTGTTTGTTTTAAATGTTTTTCAAGGAAGGCAACAAAGATTCCCCGGGGGGCAGAAGGTTCTCTGGCTAACTCCTTCTAAGGAAACAATGGTACCATTTGAAGGGTTCAGAACACAATGAAAGGTAGAGAACACACTCCCATTGATAAATTATTATTATCGATAACCCTTTCTTTGTCCTTTATTTCACACAATTGGCAAAGTTCAGACTGGAGGAAGCAGTGTTCACTTCAGAACTCCCTTCAGAAATCTGCATCTGAAAAGGAAGCGTTCTTGTATTTTAGTAGCAAAGGAGTGTCCCAGGCAATCTGAGCCTATATTGTTGATACTTTATTAAGCAATTTGTTTGGTTCACCATATATTCTGGAACTTCATTTCTCCTTTTGTATTAGTTTGGTTCTCTCTGTGAGCAACACTGATGATTGTACATGTTCCCTTGAGCGAGAGGGAGATCAAATGGGAGACGTCCCAGGAGAGTATCATTCATTCTGCTCACTAGGCAAGGTTTCCAGGGTTGGGAGATGGCACCACTCTCCTCTTCCCTGCAGAAAACCCCGATCTACGGGCTACTGTCAAGGAGTCAGAGACTGTTTGAGGTCATATGACTTTGGTGCTGGCTATTCTAGTTCATTTGTGTTGGTCCCATTCCCATGTCAGCAGTTCAGAATCTAATTTAGGAACAAAGAAAGAATGAGAGGCAGAGAAGGAAACAGACCCAGTCTCATCGGAGATTCTCAGGTGGCCTAGGGTAGGGCTCTACTCTCTGTGAACAGTCCTGAGTTAGGAGCATGATCAATTGATGTCTGTGTCTCTCTTTACAGTAGTAAAGAGAGATTTCCAAAGAACCCCAAGATTTACTGGTAAAATCAGAAATAAATCTGAGTTTTATTAATTAGTGGTGGCTCAGTGGTAAAGAATCTGCCTGCAGTACAGGAGATGCAGATTTGATCCCTGGGTCAGGAAGATTCCCCTGGAGAAGGAAATGGCAACCCACCCCAGTATATTTGCCTGGAGAATTCCATGGACAGAGGAGCCTGGCAGGCTACAGTCCATGGGGTCGCAAGAGTTGGACACAACTGAGCACACAGCACAGTGGGATTTTATTTTTATAGTATTGGCAGGGCTGCAGAAAGGAATTGTGTACATTTATTGTTTTAGACTTTGTGAGTAGACAGCATTTGTTTTGGGGAACTTGACAAGGCATATCAAATGCCAGACAGTATATTATCCTATTTTTGGAAACAAATCTTAAAAAAAAAATTTTAAGAGGAGAAAAGCATATTAATGGAAAGTATCGCTAACTACAGAAATATGCTTAGAACAGCATTACATATACAATCCCAAACTGGAAAGACTTATTTCTAACTAAAAAGGCTAAACAACAAAATATCAATACTGTGAATATTAGGCAACCATGAAAATAATAAGTGTGATGGACAGGCATGGAACAATACATATGAAACAAAGAGTAAAAACTAATGTAAAATCCTATGCATACAAAAGACTACAATTATGAAATAAATTTTATGTATGTTAAAAGGGTCTGTAAATGGATGGAAATTAATTCTATAGGATTTTTTTTTTTAGAATTTCCTTATGTAATACTTCAAAGCTGATTTAATCAACAATTACATTTTATTATAGTACCATACATTTTAATATAATATTTTGATAAAATAAGATTAATTTGTGTTTAGTGAATTTAACTATTGCCAAGAATGCATTTTCTTACATCATTATAGACAAGGGGCTATTAAGAGATTAACTACTGTTGAAGTTCATAGAAATTCTTTTGTCATCAAGTTTTAAGTGTGATGTATACAATATGCTTGAAAAGAGTAAAATGTTGGATTCATCATCCTCCCTTCATGGCACGATCAGTGGAAAATATAATTTCTCATTATCTAAAAAAAAAAAGCAAACAGAATTACTCCATACAGTTACAGGAAAACAGTGAAAGTGTCTTTATAGTTGAACAGAATCAATTCTCACCCATTTTTAAAATTAGCTCAAGAGCTTTTAATAATGTTCCATATTCAACAAACTAAATAAATATATTTTAAGTAGAGCATGATTTTATTAACAAAGCAAAATTTAGTTTCTCAAAGTTCTCTGTGTGACAAATGTGCTTACATGAAGACATTTGTTGACTTCTTTGTTGGTTTTGGAAGTCTGTCCCTCTTTCTTGGTTGGAAGTAACTTTAAGAACAGATAATTTCTTCTCACATCATTTATACCCCCACAGACGTGTTAGCACCTTATATGTGATTGGTGTTCAATAAATACTTGCTTCCCCTTCATGGATCACAGCCTTGTCATGGAGAAGGGGTTGCATAACTCAGTAAAGCTATGAGCCTTGCCATGTAGGGCCACCCAAGACAAATGGGACATAGTGAAGAGTTCTGATAAAATGTGGTCCACTAGAGTAGGAAATGGCAACCTACTCCAGTATTCTTGCCTAGAAAATTCCATGGATAGAGGAGCCTGGTAGGCTACAGTCCACGGGATCGCAAAGACTTGGACACAACTGAGCAACTTCACTAGAGTAGGAAAAGGCAACCCACTCCAATATTCTTGCCTGGAGAACCCACATACAGCATGAAAAGGCAAAAAGATATGATACCAGAAGATAAGCCCCTGCAGGTCAAAGTGTCCAATCTGCTATGGGGGAAGAGCAGAGGGCAATTACAAATAGCTTCAGAAAGAATGAAATAGCTGGGTCAAAACAGAAACAATGTTCAGTAGTGGATGTGTTTTGTGGGAAAAGTAAAGTCTGATGCTATAAAAACAGTGCTGCATAGAAACCTGAAATATTAGGTCTATGTATGAAGCTAAGTTGGATGTGGTCAGGCAGGAGATGCTTAGAAATTTCGTGTTGGAGAAGACTCTTGAGAGTCCCTTGAACAACAAGGAGACCAAACCAGTCAATCCTAAAGGAGATCAGTCCTGAATATTCACTGAAAGGTCTGATGCTGAAGCTGAAGCTCCAATGCTTTAGCCACCTGATACGGAGAACTGACTCATTGGAAAAAACTGGGAAAAATTGAAGGCAGAAGAAGAGGGTGACAGAGGATGGTTGGATGGCATCACTGACTCAATGTACATAAGTTTGAGCAAATTTCAGGAGATGGTAAAAGACAGGAAAACCTGGTGTGCTGCAGTCCATAGAGTTGCAAAGAGCTGGACCACTTAGCGACTGAACAACAAGCAGGAGATGGCAAGATTGAACATTGACATTTTAGGAATCAGTGAACTAAAATGAACAGAAATGGGTGAATTTAATTCAGATGACCATTATATCTACTATTGTGGGCAAGAATCCCCTTAGAAGAAATGGAGTAGTCCTCATAGTCAACAAGACAGTCCAAATTGTACCACTTGGGTGCGATCTCAAAAATGACAGAATGATTTCAGTTTGTTTCCAGGCAAACCATTCAACATCACAATAATCCAAGTCTATGCCCCAACCACTGATGCTGAAGAAGCTGAAGTTGACAGGTTCTATGAAGACTACATACCTGAATGGTCTAGCGGTTTTCCCTACTTTCTTCAATTTTAGTCTGAATTTGGTAATAAGGAGTTCATGATCTGAGCCACAGTCAGCTACTGGTCTTGATTTTGTTGACTGTATAGAGCTTCTCCATCTTTGGCTGCAAAGAATATAATCAATCTGATTTTGGTGTTGACCATCTGGTGATGTCCATGTGTAGAGTCTTCTCTTGTGTTGTTGGAAGAGGGTGTTTGCTATGACCAGTGCATTTGCTTGGCAAAACTCTATTAGTCTTTGCCCTACTTCATTCCACATTCCAAGGCCAAATTTGCCTGTTACTTCAGGTGTTTCTTGACTTCCTACTTTTGCATTCCAGTCCCCTATAATGAAAAGGACATCTTTTTTTAGGTGTTAGTTCTAAAAGGTCTTGTAGGTCTTCATAAAACCGTTCAGCTTCTTCAGCATTACTGGTTGGGGCATAGACTTGGATAACTGTGATATTGAATGGTTTGCCTTGGAAATGAACAGGGATCATTCTGTCATTTTTGAGATTGCATCCAAGTACTGCATTTCAGACTCTTTTGTTGACCATGATGGCTACTCCGTTTCTTCTGAGGGATTCCTGCCCGCAGTAGTAGATATAATGGTCATCTGAGTTAAATTCACCCATTCCAGTCCATTTTATTTTGCTGATTCCTAGAATGTCGACATTCACTCTTGCCATCTCTTGTTTGACCACTTCTAATTTCCCTTGATTCATGGACCTGACATTGCAGGTTCCTATGCAATATTGCTCTTTACAGCATCAGACCTTGCTTTTATCACCATTCACATCCACAGCTGGGTATTGTTTTTGCTTTGGCTCCATCCCTTCATTCTTTCTGGAGTTATTTTTCCACTGATCTCCAGTAGCATATTGGGCACCTACTGACCTGGGGAGTTCCTCTTTCAGTATCCTATCATTTTGCATTTTCATACTGTTCATGGGGTTCCCAAGGCAAGAATACTGAAGTGCTTTGCCATTCCCTTCTCCAGTGGACCAAATTCTGTCAGACCTCTCCACCATGACCCGGCCGTCTTGGGTTGCCCCGCGGGCATGGCTTGATTTCATAGAGTTAGACAAGGCTGTGGTCCTAGTGTGATTAGATTGACTAGTTTTCTGTGAGTATGGTTTCAGTGTGTCTGTCCTCTGATGCCTTCTTGCAATACCTACCATCTTACTTGGGTTTCTCTTACCTTGGGTGTGGGGAATCTCTTCACGGCTGCTCCAGCAAAGCACAGCCACTGCTCCTTACCTTGGACGAGGGGTATCTCCTTACCGCTGCCCTTCCTGACTTTCAATGTGGGATAGCTCCTTTAGGCCCTCCTGCGCCTGCGCAGCCAACACTCAGTGGAAGTGAGAAATAGATTTAAGGGACTAGATCTGATAGATAGAGTGCCTGATGAACTATGGAATGAAGTTCGTGACATTGTACAGGAGACAGGGATCAAGACCATCCCCATGGAAAAGAAATGCAAAAAAGAAAAATGGCTGTCTGGGGAAGCCTTACAAATAGCTGTGAAAAGAAGAGAAGCAAAAAGCAAAGGAGAAAAGGAAAGATATAAGCATCTGAATGCAGAGTTCCAGAGAATAGCAAGAGAAGATAAGAAAGCCTTCTTCAGCGATCAATGCAAAGAAATAGAGGAAAAGAAGAGAATGGGAAAGACTAGAGATCTCTTCAAGAAAATTAGAGATACCAAGGGAACATTTCATGCAAAGATGGGCTCAATAAAGGACAGAAATGGTCTGGACCTAACAGAAGCAGAAGATATTAAGAAGAGGTGGCAAGAATACACAGAAGATCTGTACAAAAAAGATCTTCACAACCCAGATAATCATGATGGTGTGATCACTCACCTAGTGGGCCTTAGAAAGCATCACTATGAACAAAGCTAGTGGAGGTGATGGAATTCCAGTTGAGCTGTTTCAAATCCTGAAAGATGACACTGTGAAAGTGCTGCACTCAATATGCCAGCAAATTTGGAAAACTCAGCAGTGGCCAGAGGACCGGAAAAGGTCAGTTTTCATTCCAATCCCAAAGAAAGGCAATGCAAAAAAATGCTCAAACTACCACACAATTGCACTCATCTCACATGCTAGTAAAGTAATGCTTAAAATTCTCCAAGCCAGGCTTCAGCAATACGTGAACCGTGAGCTTCCTGATGTTCAACTGGTTTTAGAAAAGGCAGAGGAACCAGAGATCAAATTGCCAACATCTGCTGGATCATGGAAAAAGCAAGAGAGTTCCAGAAAAACATCTATTTCTGCTTTATTGACTATGCCAAAGCCTTTGACTGTGTGG
Source organism: Oryx dammah (assembly GCF_014754425.2). Classification (NCBI taxonomy): domain Eukaryota; kingdom Metazoa; phylum Chordata; class Mammalia; order Artiodactyla; family Bovidae; genus Oryx; species Oryx dammah. The sequence continues at coordinate 32,000,639 of NW_024070188.1, forward strand.
ATCACAATAAACTGTGGAAAATTCTGAAAGAGATGGGAATACCAGACCACCTGACCTGCCTCTTGAGAAATCTGTATGCAGGTCAGGAAGCAACAGTTAGAACTGGACGTGGAACAACAGACTGGTTCCAAATAGGAAAAGGCTGCATATTGACACCCTGCTTATTTAACTTATATGCAGAGTACATCATGAGAAACGCTGGACTGGAAGAAACACAAGCTAGAATCAAGATTGCCGGGAGAAATATCAATCACCTCAGATATGCAGATGACACCACCCTTATGGCAGAAAGTGAAGAGGAGCTAAAAAGCCTCTTGATGAAATTGAAAGAGGAGAGTGAAAAAGTTGGCTTAAAACTCAACATTCAGAAAACAAAGATCATGGCATCTAGTCCCATCACTTCATGGGAAATAGATGGGGAAACAGTGGAATCAGTGTCAAACTTCATTTTTGGGGGCTCCAAAATCACTGCAGATGGTGACTGCAGCCATGAAATTAAGACGCTTACTCCTTGCAAGAAAAGTTATGACCAACCTGGATAGTATATTCAAAAGCTGAGACATTACTTTGCCTACTAAGGTCCATCTAGTCAAGGCTATAGTTTTTCCTGTGGTCATGTATGGATGTGAGAGATGGACTGTGAAGAAGGCTGAGCGCCGAAGAATTGATGCTTTTGAACTGTGGTGTTGGAGAAGACTCTTGAGAGTCCCTTGGACTGCAAGGAGATCTAACCAGTCCATTCTGAAGGAGATCAGCCCTGGGATTTCCTTGGAAGGAATGATGCTGAAGCTGAAACTCCAGTACTTTGGTCACCTCTTGTGAAGAGTTGACTCATTGGAAAAGACTCTGATCCTGGGAGGGATTGGGGGCAGGAGGAGAAGGGGATGACAGAGGATGAGATGGCTGGATGGCATCACAGACTCGGACGTGAGTCTGAGTGAACTCCGGTAGTTGGTGATGGACAGGGAGGCCTGGCGTGCTGCGATTCATGGGATCGCAAAGAGTCAGACAGGACTGAGCAACTGAACTGAACTGATGAAGACTACAACACCCAAAAAAAGATGTTCTTTTCTTCATAGGGGATTGGAATGCAAAAGTAGGAAGTCAAGACATACCAGAATAACAAGCAAATTTGGCCTTGAAGTATAAAATGAAGCAAAGCAAAGGTTAACAGAGTTTTGTCAAGAGAACACATTGGTCATAACAAATACCCTTTTCCAACAACCCAAGAGATAACTCTACACATGGATGTCAGCAGGGACTCAATACTGAAATCAGATTGATTATATTCTTTGCAGCCAAAGATGGAGAAGCTCTATACAGTCAGCAAAAACTAGACCTGGAGATGACTATGGCTCAGATCATGAACTCCTTGTTGCAAAATTCAGGCTTAAATTGAAGAAAGTAGGGAAAACCACTGGGCCACTCAGGTATGACCTAAATCAAATCCCTTATGATTATACAGTGGAGGTGACGAATAGAGTCGAGGGATTAGATCTGGTACACAAAGTGCCTGAAGAACTACGGATGGAGGTTGGTAACATTGTACAAGAGGCAGTGATAAAAACTATCCCCAAGAAAAAGAAATGCAAGAAGGCCAAGTGGTTGTCCGAGGAGACTTTAAAAATAGCTGAGGAAAGAGAAGAGAAGCAAAAGGTAAAGGACAAGATAAACCTAACTAAATACAGAGTTCCAGAGAATAGCAAGGACAGATAATAAGGTTTTCTTAAGTGAACAATTCAAAGAAATAGAGGAAAACAATAGAATGGGAAAGACTAGAAATCTCTTTTAGAAAAGTGAAGATGTCAAGGGAACATTTCATGCAAGGATGGGCATGATAAAGGACAGAAACAGTTTAATCTCTTTCAACAGAAGCAGAGGAGATTAAGAAGAGATGGCGAGAATACACAGAAAAGCTATACAAAAAAGGTCTTAATGACCTCAATAACCATGATGGTGTGGTCACTCACCTAGACCCAGACATCCTGGTGTGTGAAGTCAAGTGAGCCTTAGGAACCATCACTATGAACAAAGCTAATGGAGGTGATGGAATTCCAGCTGAGCTATTTCAAGTCCTAAAAGATGATGCTGTCCAAGTACTGTACTCAGTATGCCAGCAAATTTGAAAAACTCAGCAGTGGCCACAGTTCTAGATAACATCAGTTTTTATTCCAGTCTGCAAGAAGAGCAATGCCAAAGAATATTCAAACTACTGTACAGTTGAGCTCATTTCACATGCCACCAAGATTATGCTCAAAATCCTTCAAGCTAGGCTTCAGCAGTATGTGAACCAAGAACTTCTAGATGTACAAGCTGTGTTTCAAAGAGGCAGAAGAGAGATCAAATTTCTAATATTCATTGGATCATAGAGAAAGCAAGGGAGTTCCAGAAAAATATCTACCTCTGCCTCACTGACCACACTAAAGCTTTTAACTGTGTGTATTAGTCACTCAGTTGTGTCTGACTGTTTGTGATCCCATGGTCTATAGCCCCCCGAGGCTCCTCTGACCATGGCATTTTCCAGGCAAGAATACTGGAGCAGCTTGCCATTTCCTTCTCCAGGAGATCTTCCCAACCCAGGTATTGAACCCAGGTCTCCTGCATTGCAGGCAGATTCTTTACTGTCTGAGTCACCAGGGAAGCCCAAGAATACTGGTGTGAGTAACCTATCCCTTCTCCAGGGGATCTTCCTGATCCAGGAATTGAACTGGGATCTCCTGAGTTGCATGCAGATTCTTTGCTATCTGAGCTACCAGGGAAGCCCCCTTTTAACTGTCTGGATCACAACAATCTGTGGGAAATTCTTAAAGAGATGGGAGTACTAGACCACCTTACCTGTCTCCTGAAAAACCTGTATGCATATTAAGAAGCAACAGTTAGAACCGGACATGGAAAAATGGACTGGCCCAAACTTGGGAAAGGAGTACATCAAAGCTATATATTGTCACCCTGCTTATTTAACTTCTATGCCAAGTACATCATGCTAAATGCCAGACTGGATGAATAACAAGCTGGAATCAAGATTGCCAGGAAAAATATCAACAACCTCAGATGTGCAGATGATACCACTCTAATGGCAGAAAGTGAAGAGGATCTGAAGAGCCTCTTGATGAAAGTGAAAGAGGACAATGAAAAAGCTGACTTGGAACTCAGCATTAAAACATCTAAGATCATGGCATCCAGTCCCATCACTTCATGGCAAATAGAAGGAAAAAAAATAGAAGTAATGACAGATTTTAATTTCTTGGTCCCCAAAGTCACTGTGAACAGTGACTGCAGCCTACAAAAGATGCTTGCTCCCTGGAAGAAAAGCTATGACAAAACTAGATAGTGTATTAAAAAGCAGAGACATCACTTTGATGAAAAAGGTCCATATAGTCAAAGCTTTGGTTTTTCCAGTAGTCATGTACAGATGCGAGAGTTGGACCATAAAAAAGGTTGAGCACTGAAGAACTGACGCTTTTGAATTGTGCTGCTGGAGAAGACTCCTGAGAGTCCCTTGGACTGCAAGGAGATCAAACCAGGCAATCCTAAAGGAAATCAGTCCTGAATATTCATTGGAAGGTCTGTTGCTGAAGCTCCAACACTTTGGCCAACTGATGTGAGAAGCTGACTCGTTGGAAAAGACCCTGTTCCTGGGAAAGACTGAAGGCAAAAGGAGAAGGAAGTGGCAGAGGATGAGACAGTTAGATAGCATCACTGAGTCAATGGACATGAATTAGAGCAAACTCCAGAAGACAGTGAAGGACAGGGAAGCCTGGCATGCTTGGGGTCGTAAGTCCATGGAGTTGCAAAAAGTTGGATGCAGCTTAGCGACTGAACAACAATAACCAATTCTTGCTTAAATAATTAACAAAAAAACAGGCCAAGCCAAATTTTAAACAAATATTTTTCCTCTTTTGTCTGTATACTGTTTGATAGTAGGGTTTATTTAGTAAAAAAGTACCAACATATTTGATTAAAAGCCAAAAAGAATTCAAATTTATTAATAGAATAAATTCTACCATATGCAAATTCCAGAACCTCTACTTTTATATTTTATATATCTCTGAATTGTTTTAATTTTTTATTAAGAAAAACATACATTACTTCTGTAACATAAGAAATGGTAGGCTGAAAATGTTTGGTTTGGGCATGAACATTCACACTTCAAGAATCTGTTATTCCTGAAGGGGTGGGGACAAAAGGAAGTGTCAAAGCCACTGAAGCAATGAAACTCTTCATTGTCAGTGATAAGATTTGTACAGCTAGACCTTAGAAGAATGTTGCTCACCCAGATGTCCCCAATCCTTTGGTAAAGCAATGAAAAAGAAGAATTTTTTTCCTCCACCTTTAAAGTGATAGTTTTTTTTTTCACTAGACCTTGATGGGGAAGGAGGCAGGAACCATGCGGTTTTGCAATTCTTGAGAGTGAGTACAACTCACTTTAGAAGAGAGAAAAAAATGTTAAAGGACAAGTCCTAGCCCTTCTCTCTGTACCACCCCCCAATAGTTCTGTTCAGGCTTAGTAAGAACTTACCAAACTGTTGGCTATGAAACTTATCATCTCAGAACTCTGGCTAAACATTGAGGAGATTTTTCTCTAAAATTCAGTTTATGGTGACTTGAAACTGAGTTAAACCCCATTACTTGTAGGCTGAGCAAAGTTATTTTCTTCTAAAGAGTTTGGAATGGATAGAGAAAAAGACTAACTTTATAATGGAGACATCCTGCAAACATTACCTCACCAAGGTGATCAAGGTCAATAGCAACTATAAGTCTGTGTTCCTTCACCCCACAACCCCGAATTCCAATCTTTTTCTTTTCTTTCTTTTTTGTTTTTTTTGTTTTTTGGTTTTTTGCAATAAGAGCACAGCATGTAGGATCTTACTTCTTTGACCAGTGATCGAACCCCTGTCCCCTTGCAGTGGAAGTAAGGATTCTTAACAACTGGGCCACCAGGGCAGGCCCCCCTAATTTCAGACTAATCAGGAGAAAACATTATACAAGTCTCAGTTTAGGGACATTCTACAAAATATTTCACCAGTACTTCACAAATTTGTCAAGATCATTAGAAGCAAGGAAAGTCTAAGAAACTTACAACCAAGAGTTGCCAAAGGAGACTTAACAACTAAATGTAATGTATTTAGTATCCTAGATGGGATCATTCCTAGAAAAGAGAAAGTCATTAGATAAAAGCTAAGGAAATCTGTCTGACTCTTTGTGACCCTGTGGACTATAGCCTACCAGGCTTCTCTGTCCATGGGATTCTCCAGGCAATAAAACTGGAGTGGGTTACTATTTCCTTCTCCAGGGGATCTTCCTGACCCAGGGATCAAACCTGGGTCTCCCACATTGGACTCAGATGCTTTAATTTAAGGGCCTAGATCTGATAGATAGAGTGCCTGATGAACTATGGACAGAGGTTTGTGACATTGTACAGGAGACAGGGATCAGGACCATCCCCATGGAAAAGAAATGCAAAAAAGCAAAATGACTGTCTGGGGAGGCCTTACAAATAGCTGTGAAAAGAGAAGTGAAAAGCAAAGGAGAAAAGGAAATATATAAGCATCTGAATGCAGAGTTCCAATGAACAGCAAGGAGAGATAAGAAAGCCTTCTTCAGCGATCAATGCAAAGAAATAGAGGAAAACAACAGAATGGGAAAGACTAGAGATCTCTTCAAGAAAATTAGAGATACCAAGGGAACATTTCATGCAAAGATGGGCTTGATAAAGGATAGAAATGGTATGGACCTAACAGAAGCAGAAGATATTAAAAGAGGTGGCAGGAATACACAGAAGAACTGTACAAAAAAGATCTTCACGACCAAGATAATCACGATGGTGTGATCACTCATCTAGAACCAGACATCCTGGAATGTGAAGTCAAGTGGGCCTTAGAAAGCATCACTACAAACAAAGCTAGTGGAGGTGATGGAATTCCAGTTGAGCTATTTCAAATCCTGAAAGATGATGCTGTGAAAGTGCTGCACTCAATATGCCAGCAAATTTGGAAAACTCAGCAGTGGCCACAGGACTGGAAAAGGTCAGTTTTCATTCCAATCCCAAAGAAAGGCAATGCCAAAGAATGCTCAAACTACTGCACGATTGCACTCATCTCACATGCTAGTAAAGTAATGCTCAAAATTCTCCAAGCCAGGCTTCAGCAATATGTGAACCGTGAACTTCCTGATGTTCAAGCTGGTTTTAGAAAAGGCAGAGGAACCAGAGATCAAATTGCCAACATCCGCTGGATCATGGAAAAAGCAAGAGAGTTCCAGAAAAACATCTATTTCTGCTTTATTGACTATGCCAAAGCCTTTGACTGTGTGGATCACAATAAACTGTGGAAAATTCTGAAAGAGATGGGAATACCAGACCACCTAACCTGCCTCTTGAGAAATCTGTATGCAGGTCAGGAAGCAACAGTTAGAACTGGACATGGAACAACAGACTGGTTCCAAATAGGAAAAGGAGTACGTCAAGGCTGTATATTGTCACCCTGCTTATTTAACTTCTATGCAGAGTACATCATGAGAAACGCTGGGCTGGAAGAAGCACAAGCTGGAATCAAGATTGCTGGGAGAAATATCAATCACCTCAGATATGCAGATGACACCACCCTTATGGCAGAAAGTGAAGAG